>NW_027397112.1:1323620-1337749 GCF_003265705.2 Callorhinus ursinus | reverse complement strand
AGAAAGAAAGAAAGAAAAGAAAGAAAAGAAAAGAAAGAAAGAAAAAGAAAGAAAGAAAAGAAAGAAAAAAAAGGAATCATTAGCCACACATGAAGACAATGTGCTTTTAAGCAACTGAAAAGCATTTGCTGATGGGAGAGGCAGAGAAGTTGGTATAGTGGCAGGGACATCCTAACTGCATCCGGAGAACTGCTTCTGGTCCCATCTCTGTGTTACCCAGCTGTGGAAACTTGGACAAGTTGTCCGGGTTCTGGATCTGTAGAGTGGGCCTCTTAGGGTAAAGGAAATAATTTCCAAAGTCTCTTTTATATGATGAACTTTACTACTGTCTGATACATGGATAAAAATTGCAAAGATAAACACAAAGTTGATTCTTTTTTTTTTTTTTTTAAATTTTTTTTTTTTATTAATGAGAGACAGAGAGAGAGAGAGAAGCAGAGGGAGAAGCAGGCTCCCTGCCGAGCAGGGAGCCCGATGCGGGGCTCGATCCCAGGACCCTGGGATCATGACCTGAGCCGAAGGCAGACGCTTAACCATCTGAGCCACCCAGGCGCCCCACAAAGTTGATTCTTTAACTCCCTCCAGTGTCTGTAACTATTTCAATACTAATTAAAGAGGCACTATGTTTGGGAAGGGCTCAGATTTCATATGCTCAGGACCCCTACCCCCTGTCTTTGAAGATGGCACTCTGCTTTTCTTTGAGAATGTCCTCCCCACCCCCAACCTCACTGGACTAGGTCAATCAGATTTTCTCTTCCAGAACTGAATCCTGAGCTGAATGACAAAGGCAGAAAACAGTTGTTCTTGAGTCATCCTGGTGTCAGCCCTTTCAAGAGATGCCCATTAGCTTGTCTCCATCATTGCAAATCTTGGGATGCCTCACTATGGTCTTCCAAGGCTTGGCTATTATACTTTCCCTCTGACTATCTGAGTTACTCCTTATACTTCTGATAATCTCCTTGATGTGATTACGCTGGCCAGAGTTGGCCTCTGTTGCCGGCTACTAAAGAATCCTAACTGACCCAGAACTCTTTCCTGATCCCTTGTGGGATCTTAGGCTATCCTTTGAATTAGTAAAACTTAATTAATTTTAAAGTACTCTAAAAAAATAGATTTTTTTGGTCTCATAAGACAACTATTTTCTCTAGATCTGAAACAGAGCTACTGCACACTGAGAATCATAATCTTAATTTTTGCTACTGTAGACTATACTAGATTAATCTGGTCAAACAAGCATTGTTCTCCATCATATGCTAGACCTGAAGTAAGGTCAACTGCATTCAAGTATCAAACTCTGGAACTAGTCCTGTCCTTCCCTGTGATCACGGAGGCCACCAGAATCCTGGGCAACCCTTGGCAGCCTCCGATCTACCAAGCACTTCCTGGGGAGAAAAGCAGAAGCTGAGCACTCTGCCAAACCCCATTATGGCACCGCTGGGAGTACTTCTTCCAGGAAAATAATGAGCTTCTTTTTAATAGATGGTCAAAAGATACATCAGAGCTAAGACGTTCGTCGTTACGCTCAAAAGAGTAAAATGCCTCCAGTCAGGGCAGAGTAGGGCAGAGGGAGGCTCAAAGAAAGACGCCTACTCCCCAGTAACAAAGACTAGAGTCAATCTCCCTAACCATGTGGCTTTGGGAACCAATGTTTAAAACTTGTCACTGACAGTGCTACTTATTTATGGTTGGGAGAGACTTTGAGGATGACTTTCTAGAAAGAGCAGAACAAGGTATCTAATGGGACTTACCTGGTCTCAGAACCATTGCCAAGAAAAATAGCTGGCATTACCTTCTCATTCTAAAACTGTGTTGTCTGATGCAGGAGCCACAGTGTAGTTATTTAAATTTAAATTAATTAAAATGTAACAAGATTACATATCTGCATGTCCAATATGGTAGCTAGTGGTTACCATATGGGGCCGAGCATACGCTGAATACTTCCAACATCATAGAAAGTTCTATTGGACAGTACTGATCTACACAGAGGTGCCTGATACTCTGTGTGGGTCTTAAAGGGGAATCGTCCCTCCAAAATGGTGCTGCTCCCAATGGCCCCATGGAAAGTGGGGGAGGCAAGGAGGACAACAGTATCAAGGACCCCCTCGGGGAGAGCTATCAGCGTGTGCCCTGAAGATGAGGGAACTTCTCTGCACTCAAGCCAAGGAAAAGGCCACTCCAAGAAATAAGCTTGCCAACCTTGGCATGTTTCCCTATGGAACTGCTCTCTGACCATCTTCTGGAAGAATCCCAAGGGAGAGAAGGTAGCTGGGAGAATTCCAGGGGCTGACTGAAGAGAGGGGGCTACTCTGGAAGCAGCCTGCATTTCCAAAGGGCAAAGGGCCAACTTGACATTTGGGAAGGTGACCAGATACAACGTGTAAAGGTTCTCCCCTCAGAGGTCCACCTACAAGGGCAAATGGAATTTCTAGTGGGATTTGTGCAGAAAGGACCACCAGGGGAGGAGAAGGAACTTGTAAGTGGTCAACCACAGGGTAGCCCACCTGTACCAGTAGATATTCCCATTGGAGGCTTGGAAGAGCCCTCAAAATTAGGACCCCATGAGACAAAGGGTCCACACTTGAGAATCTGCCACTTTGAGGATGCAATAAATTATAACCGTCATCTTTAGGGGAGACCTTTTGGCACCACCACCAACTCTATATACCCCATCACCGCCTCTTCTTTCCCTCTTCCTCCAATTCCTTGGCACGGTTGAGCCATCCCCAGCAAGATGAGCAGGGTAAAGGGTAAAAAAAACAAGGAAAAGACAGACTACCCACCTCTGACCCACGGCAGGCTTCCAAGGCTAATCAGATGAGAAGCTATGAGTGGAGAGAAGGACGTTTGCTATACTGAATGAGAGACTGAAGTTACCAGACTGGCTTATCAGCATCAAACAGGATAATCAAAAGTGCTCATCCACCTCGAATGTGCTGGAACATTTAGATGTCTGCCTGTGAAATCACCCAGGGGCAGGAAGGGAGAACCATTAGAGCAGTTGGATTGACAGTGAAAGACAGACTATCAAGCCGTTCTGTGATTTCGCCCTACAAACTCAGAAGGTTCTAGAAGGAATGTATGAGAGAAGTGCAGCCCAGGGAGGGCTGCAGGGATGCAATTAGCCCACAAGGAGGCGATGGTAAGAGCACTAAATTAACAATGACAGGGTGACCTGTCTGCCTTGGATCACAGACGACTGGCCACAGGAACATCAGGAGGCATGAGTAATTGCTCCGTTTTATGCAGAGGGAAATTCAGGGGCTCAAAAAAGTTTATTAACTTGCCCAAAGACTGCAGTGAGCCGGTGAGCCAGGCTTCAAACTCAGGTGGGCTCTTAACCACCATTTTGCTGCTTCTGCAAGGAGTGGTCTTGAATGGGGACCCCTTGACACGAAGTCACTCAGGCACACCACTGGTTCCGAGACTCTCCAAGCGACCACTGTCTGGGCAGGGCAGAGACTGCTCCTGCCTTCCAATATCCATTCTCCCCCTTTCCTCAGCAGGGGAACACTGTGAACTAGAACTTTCCAGAAGGCAAAGCAAGAGTTTGAAGCTGTCCTCTGTACTACCTGAAGGGGGGCGGGGATGACTGGAGTTCCAATGGTGACCTTGACTATGAGGTAACTCAAGACCGAAGCCATACGCAGAGAACGAAAAGGGGCCAGTGTCTCTAAATGCATTTTACAGTTGTCATACCTGTGATGAACTGCCTGTCTCTGGATTTCTAAATGAGAGCAGATGCTGTGGCTTCAGGTTTTCTGTATATGCAGCTGACCCCTTATCCCAGCTGGAAAGGCAGAGAGCCGTAGTGAGGTTCTACACGTTGGTCTTCGAATCCTGCCTGCTCCATTCAAAGTCATTTGCCCACATTTCCATGGGCCGAGAGACGTGCCTGGAGGCGGGTACCCAGCTGTGGAGTGTATTCCTGTCTCCATGAATGCGCTCCTCAGACTGGACTTGAACTTGGGGATCCCTATGCCTCTCTCATAGGATTGAACTCCCAGACACAGCTTGGATTACTGGGGGCATCAGACTTCTTTTCTTAAACCTATCTTAGCTATTTCTTCTCTTAAAAAAGATTTTAGGGGCGCCTGGGTGGCTCAGGCGTTAGGCGTCTGCCTTTGGCTCGGGTCATGATCCTAGGGTCCTGGGATCGAGCCCCGCATCGGGCTCCCTGCTTGGCGGGAGGCCTGCTTCTCCCTCTCCCACTCCCTCTGCTTGTGTTCCCTCTCTCTCTGTGTCTCTCTCTGTCAAATAAATAAAATCTTAAAAAAAAAAAGATTTTATTTATTTATTTGAGAGAGAGAGAGCACATGAGCAGGACAGAGGGACAGGGAGAAGCAGATTCCCTGCTGAGGACGGAGCCCGATGCGGGGCTCAATCCCAGGACCCCCGGCTCATGACCTGAGACGAAGGCAGACACTTAACTGAATGAGCCACCCAGGCGCCTCTCTTAGCTATTTCTTTTGCTCTTCCTTCCCACCTCCATCCCATGCCTGGGAGGAAAAAAAAAAAAAAATCAGCCAGGTAAGAGTACATCCAATTCCCTTTCTTAATTAGAAGGAGCAAAACATTTGAAAAGCCAGTGGCAGTCACTTGAAGAGCATTTGCAAATTATCCACAGACGCAAAGTTAGCATATTAAGGAAAGCAATGGGGGTCAGAGAACATGTTCCAAGCTAGTGGATAGGGAGATCCAGATCTGTAGAGGCAGCTGTCAATCACAGCTGAGGGCCCTCCTAATCCTCTCACCCACTGCCGGCCACACGTGGAAGAAGGGCTTGCGCGAATTAGAACAAACCCTGTGTTTGAGATTCTCAGAGCACAGCTATGAGATCTCTCATTCCAAGCTAACACTCCCCGAGTGCCTAATGGATTTGGGGGAAGCGTTCAAATAAATAATCATTTCCTGGTAGGAGATTAGATTTCATACACCTCAGCCCAGCCCAAGCTAATGTGGAAAGATAGCAAGAAGAGAGTTCTTTTTCCAAAAGAAAAATTTACTTCGAATCCACTAACGAACAAGGAACTAGTTCCTTCCAAACTCTGTGGTCTGGGAAAGAAAGCAATTAGATTGATCGTGAGTGTTTTCTGACTTCAGGGGTTCTCGAAGTTGGTTGTATTGTATCAGATGGAGGAATGGCTGACGAGGGCAGATCCCCAGGGTCTCTTTCCCCAGAAAGTGTGAAGAGCACATAAGTGCTCCACGATGCTGGCTATGACAACATCACTACCTCCCAAGATAAATCCAAATATTTCATTTCTGGACAGTTCTAACTGTGAAAAAGTTATTCCTTGTGCTGTGCTAACATCTGTTCCCTTATACTTTTCACTCCTTCATTCTACTTCCAGCTTGGGAGCGAGGACGGAACATGCCCCCCATGGTGGTTCTCCCAAGACCTCAGGTAGCCAGCACCACCCCCATCTTCTTCGCTCTGATCTAAAAGGTCCAATGATCTTCATCACTGCTCCCATCTTAGTTTCCAGCCCGGCATGGTAGGGGGATCCTCATCAGCAAGTCCAAGGATGTGGGGTTCTCTCTTCTACTCTTGGGTTCTCAGAGGAGGGTGTCCCTCCTTGTGCTTCCCCTTGTCCAAGTGATGGCAGGCACAGCATGAATCCTGGGAGGAATGACTCCACCTGGTTGACTTAGACTCCTAAGGCGATCTCACACCTCGCAGAAAAGAGGTGAGCAGCAAACGTCTCGATCAAGATGTGACTGAATGGATGATGAAGCTCCTTATTGAACTAGAACGCAAATTCATTTTCCTCCTCCTGAATACACTTTTATCACCTGTTTGCAGGGTGGGGGGAGATCTAATTTCGGGACTGTACTTAGGTCCCTGTTTCTGTTCATTCGCACCTCGTTAGAGCACATCAGAATTCCAGCATGTGGAGATGTTTTGGTTTAATCATCCCACAAATTACCTGTCCCTCCCAGCTTTGTGTCAGCTACAGACTGAAATGCCACCGATAGGCTGCTCTGAGTGATTAGTTAGATTATATTTGGCTTCGGTTCACATTACAAGTTTTGGAGAGGCAGGTTAGGCATTTTTGTCTGGTCTTCCTGGAAGGAGGATGTTATGGGTGGAATCATGTCGTTCCCCCCCCCCCAAATTCATATGTTGAATGTGACCTCAGAACGTGACCTTGTTTGGAAATACGGTTGTTGTAGATGTAATTACTTAAGATGAGGTCATAATGCAGTGAGGTGGGCCCCTAACCCAACATGACTGGTGTCCTTCTGTAAGAGACATGCACGGAGGGCGGAAGAGAGGGGCCACAGGCACAAGACAATCATCTGCAAGCCCAGGAGCGAGGCCTGGACGGATCCCTCCCTCGGGGCCCTCAGAAGGAGCCAACCCTGCCGACACCTTGATTTTGGATTTCTAGCCTCCAGAACGGTGAGAATCTGTTCTTTAAGCCCCCCGGCTTGTGGTGATTTGCTCAGCAGCCCTGGGTCCCTCTCAGCTCTGCACGTCTTCTTCCCCTATCCCAGCGCCCTGCTCACCAGGGACTGTACAAGGCTCTTCCCCGTTGCAGGTAGGAACAAAACCAACCCCAGTCATGAGTAAGGTGAGCCACTGTCTGCAAATGTCCGTCTGGATTCGGAGAGTCTAGAAATCTAAAGCCAGGTGAAAAGGTGGGCCAGATATGGGGGGACAGAAGGAAGGAAGGGGGCAGAGGAGGGTGGGGGTGTGGCAGCCTCCAGAGAGATCAGATCACGGGGTTCCCCGAGCAGGATGTTTGCTAGGGCTGGTGTGTGAACGCAGGAGCACTGGGACATTGGATGGGAGAAAGGGATCATGGGAAAAACCAGAAAAAAGACTCAGCCTCAGCCCCCCATTGGAGGTCAGGACAAAACAGTGTGTTACCACTGGAGGGGTATTTTAGCGAAGGACAAGCCACGTCTGAGGTTCCAGAGAGACCCAGGCCCCTCCTCTCTCTCCCCTTTCTATTCATCAAAATTTCAGGCATCTTCTACCGTCTGACTCCCCTAGTCTGCCCTTCCTCCCCAGCTCCCCACAGTACTCACACCCCCGACATGGGAGTTGACTGGTGCCTCCTCTCTGCCCCTGGTGCCCTTTCTCTAGGTCACCAGCGTGGCAGACCCTCCCCGTCGGTGGCTGTGTTTTCACCCCCCTCACTTGGCTGAGTGACCCTCCCCTGTCTGCAGAGAGCGCTGAAGCAGTTCCGAGAACTCAAGAAAGGGGCAGGACTGAGTGTGTTAAGGAAGGTCACCGAATGGCCCAGAAGTTCTGTGTGAGGTCAGGGGATGGCACAGAGAAACAGATCAGAGGGGCTCAGAAAACCTGTATCACTGCTCCAGAGGAATACAGTCAGGAGGTGGGGAAGAAAAGGAGAAAGGCCAAGGATGCATTTCTTAACAAGTAGGAAAAGGTATAAGTCTACAGAAGGTTAGGGGAGACACACACACACACACACAGGTGATTCCCCAAGCTCCCGGCAGGAGCTAAAATTGCCATCACAGATAAATGAAGAACCCTTTACCGAGCCTGGAACTTCCCAAAGGGGAGGGGACATTTGGGGCACCACAGTGTGGACCCTCCAACTTTGCGGTCCCTGGACATGAGAGCATAGAGCAGACGTGAACTTCTGTGGCTTCAACAAGGGATCCCTTGAGGATGACCCCCAAAAGGAATTTTTTTCTGAATCGTGAACACCAGAGTTGAGAGGAAAATGTCTGGATTTATTGATCCCTGCCATGTGAAACATGCAAATAATTCAGAGATGGAGGATAGAAAGGGGGGTCACTGCTGCTGCGAATTTCCAGAAAGATCATCGCAATGCCAACCAAAGAGAAAAGTTGGGGCAAAAAATGAAAACTCAGAATTCAAAAAAGCTCAGTTGTGTAATAGAGAGGGATTGGGTCCCAGCGTCCACACATCTGGAAAAAAAACCAAACCATTAAAATGGCTGCTAAATTCTGCCTCTATCAGAAAGCATTCACTGGGGCGCCTGGGTGGCTCAGTCGCTTCCGTGTCTGACTCTTGATCTCAGCTCAGATCTTGATCTCGGGGTCCTGAGTTCAAGCCCCGTGCTCGGCTCCACGCTGGGCGTGGAGCCTACTTAAAAAAATAAAAAGCACTCACTGATGGAAAACAAAAACAAACAAACAAAAAACAATGCAAAACTCAAGCCTGTTTTTCAACTCAGGTACTAACTCGGCTGTGTCTTAAACAACAAATTGATATTTGTCTAAAACACACACAGAGAAGAAGATACTTCTCTTGCAGTTGTCAGAGCAAAAATCCTTCACTCTTCTGTCCAGCAACTTGGGGAAAAACAAGGGAATTTGTGGCTTGGTTTCCTTGACAACCTTATCTTCACTCCAGGCACCATCCCAGGTCTCTAAGCAACAGGGCACTCTTTAGAATGACAGGGAGGTAAAACCCAGAGCTTATCCTGAACCCCCAGGGACCAAGCAAATCAGGGCAGAGCATGTCCCCTACGGGGCACAGCCCAAATAGCATGGAAAGGTGCACGGCCCCAGATACTCTCACCAAACCCCATATGCAACCCAGCACCTCCCCCCCATTCTTAGTGTCTAACATTCTACCTCTCTACTCTCCTCCCCTTGGCTTTTCCCTCTGTCCTCTGGAGGGGTCAGTGGCTCAGTTCATCATGTACCCCACTCCCGACAGGAAAGCCCTGCATGGCCCGACTATGAAGGGGAGGCCACCCCTTGAGACCAGGGCCCCGGAAGGAAAACTAAGATGCCTCTGTGACTTGCCGATCTTGTAAACGAATGGCTTTGCTGGAGAAAAGCATTTGATTAAAAGCGGGTGAGAGAATATGCCTCTGTTGCTGGACTGACATTTGAGAAGACTTTGTCTGCACCTGAAAACAGGAATCAGGGATTCCCCCCCCCCCCCCCCATCAGCACGCCCCTACCTCTTCCCTAACATCTCTGTGCCGGGAAGGATTTCTGAGAATTCATAGAAGAGGAGCAAATGAACAACATCTCCGGAAATGACAGCTCTGAACTTGAATCAGCGCGAGAGAAGGTGAGCGCACAGCTCTGTGGCTGAAAGGAACCGGGGATATGGGAGGAGAAGGTGCGGACTAACACTGCTTTTAACTGCTATATCAGGGAAACTGCTGTGTCTCTGGTCCCTTTACTCCTCTGGCAGGCTCATGTCCAAGACCCGAGTTTATCCTCGTATCACCTGTGAGGCAGGAAGGTGGGGCTAGAATGATTCATCCTCCCTCACAGATCTGGAAATCACAACTTGCTAAAGCACAACCACATGGTTATTTTCAAAATAAGGTAAAAACTAGAGAATCTGAGTCCTAGCTCTTGTT
The DNA here is from genome assembly GCF_003265705.2 of Callorhinus ursinus. NCBI lineage: Eukaryota > Metazoa > Chordata > Mammalia > Carnivora > Otariidae > Callorhinus > Callorhinus ursinus. Next base: position 1,328,423 of record NW_027397112.1, on the reverse strand, counting down.
TACTGGTCATAAGGGAGAGTTTGGCTAGTCTCAAGTGCTATCATTCAAAGGCAGTTTCCACATTCCAAATTCCATGAGCTTTGAGTTATTTTCTAATTAAATTTTTTCGGTAGCGCATCAGCAAGACAGATCTGTTTGAGACTCCTCTCCTTGTGCATTTTCCCTTGAGTGGAATTACTGACTAAAAGGGGCAATGAATTCCTTTTTGAGCACTCATGTGAGTTCCATTTCCAATAGCTACTTGGCTAAAGTGGAGGGATCCGTGCTCTACAAAGCTGACGGTGGGGCTTAAGCCCCCGATGGTGGGGATGGGCTGCAAAGATTGACAGTTTGGGACCACTCCCGGGGTTAGGAAAAAGAAGAAGTAGTAGGGGAAGAAAGAGATTAGGGGCGGGAAGAGTTACTAATGTGCGGCAATTGGCAGGACAGCAAGATGTGGCACAAAATCCAAGACAAAAGGAAATGGGGCCCAACGTCTACTCCCTGAAGCTACCAACCACTGCATGAGCAGGCAGAATTGTGACTGACCAGGATGAGACCCTGCCTGAGGCCGTGGTGCCACCCTTTGGGCAGGTAATATGCAAAAAACACAAGCCATGGGGTTGGCTATTCTCCAAAGGGCTGAGCCATGGTAGGACGGGTGGTTTGACATGGCTTGGAAATCCAGGTGTTGGAGGAAGCTTGGGTCCAACACAGCCCTCCCCCCACCCGGGGGGCTTCCTACACACAGAACTCGCCAACTGCCACCTCCTCGAGTGTTCTGTGGACAACAGGCTCCCTCCTCCTGTCCTCACCCACGGCCCCATACTGAGCTCACCACCTCCTCCCCCGAATGTGTGTCTCCAGGCCAATAAGAAGAGAGGTGCCCAAGGCCTCGGAAGCTGTTTCAGGCAGCTCATCCACCCAGAAAGGGGAGTAATTACCCTCCCACTGAGCGAGGAACGTGGCACGGACCTACAAGTGCATTTAGGTATCATTTCACTCACTGTACTTAATGACAGAAAGGGAAAGAGAACAGGATTTTGACTTCAGAATTCATCCTCGGCTAATTGATATTTGCAGAACACAAGTAACATTTTAATTATTTTCAACTCCACACCATAACAGCTATCAAGGGAATGGAGACAAAATAGAATAAACAGGGACTTATTAAATACATAATTAATATGCCCTAAAATTATCATATATAAATACGGATGAGCTGGGACTATTACAAAGTCTGCACCTCCAATATGATCACCTGATTAAACCTGTTCTTTCTGCTATAGCTTCTGAACAAATGAGGCCGTCTCTTTGGGGGACAGGGACTCATCAGCAGGTGAGACGTTCCCCCGAGGATCATCGTGCAGGCAAAGGCTCAGGGTGTTTTCATAAACCAAAGTTTTAGAAAAGCTGCAATCCTCTTTACGGGGAAGCCAAGACAAGTCAAGCTCTGGGGGTAAAGCCAACACGGATCATGTGAGACTCTGCACGTAACAACGTCTCTGAGCTAGGGGCCAGTTTACAGTGGCCACTGTCCTAGGTGTGGCCTCTCCAGGGGGAGGAAAGGTTCTGAAGGGATTTCGCCGTGCAGCCTTGGCCTAGGGTGGGGCTGCCCAGCTGAACAGAGCCGCAGGGATGAAGTTCTGGTGGAAAACATGACTCCGGATGCAGACGGATCTGCACAGGCCCCTGCAGGTGGGTCAGTGCTTGTGGCTCCAGATACCTCCTACTTACCTCCTTAACTTGCAGAAAGATAAGAGAACGGCCGCCTATCAAGCAGGTGGCCTTGACCCTTCCCGCGGGCAGGCGGCTGAGCACGACATTCTTGCTGCCTCCTCCATCCCCTCGACTGTGTCTGGGGGTAGAATTACTGGCAGCCTGTCAGTCCTCCAAGGCCTGGGTTCAATCTCAAGTCCGAGGGCAGTAAATATTATTGCTTAAAACGCACGGAGCCGAAAGAAATTACACCCTTGGTCCGGGGTCTTCCCCTTGTTTTGACTTCCTGTGAGGATGGATTCATTCTGCACTGCATTATAATATGTGTACCTATAAACTTTATCTCCTCTGTCAGACTGGAAGCTCTTTCAAGGCAAGGAGCTGTTTTTCATTCCTTTTATTTATTTATTTCTTTTGTATCTCTCGGAGCATTGAGATCTGTACCGTCTGACATGGCAGCCACTAGCTATGTGTGGCTGTGAAGCACCTGGAATTTGGCTGGCGGGATGGAGAAAATGGGAGACTCTTATTTCGTTTTAATTAATTTAAGTTTGAACTGAAAAACTGAAGAAGTAGAAAATATTTTTTTTTCCTTCACTACGCACAGCTTTGTTTCGGTGGGACTACATTTCTCTTGAACCATTAAAAATTTAGCATCCAAATTGAGATGTGCCAGAGTGTAAAATATACATTGGATTACAAAGACTTAGTGTGAGGAAAAAAAAAAAGAATGTACAGTATCTCAATTTTTTATATTGATTCTATGTCGAATACTATTTTAACCATTTTCAGTTCAAGAAGGTAGATTTTAAAAATTAGTTTCACTTGCTTTTTACTTTTATTTTTTTTTTAAACACGGCCACTGGACAGCTGACCAAAGATCTGTGGCTTGCCCCGTATTTCTACTGGCTGCGGGGGATCTAGCGGCTTCCCCCACGGAGAGTATCGGTCGATTGTTTGGCTGAACATTACAAACAAATGATTCTGTCACCCTCGCCGGGTCCCCAGTCTCCATTATAACCAGAGGAAAGCATTTTTCAGGCTGGGGTATCGGGATTAGAAATCAAATCTGTGCCCAGGACACAAAGAAAACGGGGGATGAAAAGGAATAAAATCGCGTGTGCCAATTAATGAATCACGTCCCTCCTTTTGAAATGGATTAAAGTACAGTACAATAGGTTGTAAAGGGAGGGAAGAACTCAGATGATGAGACCATGAGAATGCACTTCATTCACATCGCAGCGGCTTCTTGGCAGCCAAGGGAGAAAAGAAATGTCACACACAATCAATTATGAATGTCGTGTTTGTAAGGAGGGCACAGCTTCCTCAGGGAGTGCATCATCCTACAATAAATATCCTGTTTGGGAGCACTGGGGGATGAACTGGGCATTGTCCCAGCAAAAAAAAAAAAGGAAAAGAAAAAAGAAAAAAAATGACAATAAATGCTGGGTGATTTTCACATGACAGTTAATGTCCTTCCTTTGAAACCCGATTTGAGGCAAGAGAAGGTGTTCTGGGAGAGGGCTAGGCTGGCAAGAACCAATACGCTGCCTTGCTTGGGGGATGGGTGTGTGTCACTCAGATAAGAGGACGACAAACTCATCCTTGGAGTAGCTCTTTCCATTTCCCCTGACATCAGACATGGTGACAAGCCCGCTGTGATGTCCCTGCACAAGCCACGCCCCACCCCGTGCTGTCCCCCATTCGAGAGACAAGAAGCCAGGTCAGAACCAATGGGAACAAGATGGCACCACAGTGGTGACTCTGTACTACCCTTAACTTAGTGAAAAACTTAATTATATTCAAATTTTGAAATTTAAGGCATTTTATTCATAATCTATGTTTGATACACCCCATGGCTAAGAACACCTGTCTAGGCAAACAGAATGCCTCTCCTAAATAGAACTCAACCCAAGGCAAGCTTGGGTAGGCTCTAAATAATTTGTGGAGTTGCATTTATTATTATTATTATTTTTTTTTTGCCAAGGATCTAGAGCAGTGCCATCCGATAGAACTTTCTGTGGTGATGGAATTGTTCTGTATCTGTGCTATCCAATATGGTAGCCACTAGCGGCATACGGCTGGCTACTCAGCACGTGACAGGTGGCTAGGTATGTGACTGAGGCTCTAAATTTTGCATTTTGTTCAAATCTGATCAACAAACAGTAGAGCATTTGGTGGCTCTGGGATCTAAGCCTTTCTGACTCCAGAGCCTCTGCTTGTCTGTGCCGCTAGCTACCTAGCTGGCTACCACTGCACTGGGCAGTGCAGGTCCGGAAGGACTTAGCAAAACCACATTCTAGCAGATAATCTGCCTGGCCAGAGGGGAAAGACAACCGGAATTTACTGGAAACTTTGAGTCTTAATACAAAAACATGTTCAAATTCTCTTGCCTTTATTTTTTCCTTTCATTTACATAATAGGTAGGAGGATGACATAATCTAATAGACGTGGAAATGAGCTTTGATTTCCACCCCAGTCCCCACGCAGCTTGAGGACACAGCTCACGAGACCCGAGGCCAGTCGGTAGGGCACAGGCATGGGTCTGTAGCCCGTGGCAGGAGCCGCCGGCCCATCTGAAAGTTGCCCCGTTGCTTTATGGAGGTGGGGGTGGGGGTGCGGTGGATCCTGCAGGAATCCCAGAGCTACGATTTCACCCTGGGGGCGTTCGTGCCCGTTCTCATGCTCGAACCCAACAGCGTAATCGGGGAGCGTGCTACCAGCTTCTGCCACAGCGCACACCCAGGGGCACAATACGCTGAGCAAAATGTCATCCCAGACAGGAGCCTGAGCTAATTACAATGTCAGGCTTCCCACTGAGACACAGATAATTAGAGGAGAATATTACAGTGTTTCCCAACTCCTGGGGTAAAGGAGAAGCCTCTTCAAATGTAACCTGCTGGAGACAGAAATTAAAGTGGCTGGAGACATTCCGTTGGGAGACCACCAAGGCCGGCGCCAAACCATCTTTCAGGATCAGAGCAAAGTGAAGGCAAAGTAGGGGGGAGAAGGGGCGGGGGAGAGGAGGAGGTGTGAGGGAGTTACCATCTTTCAGGCCCTACCGTGTTCTAGCCCCATGATAAACCCATCACAGCAGGGGACACT
>NW_027397112.1:1232744-1323520 GCF_003265705.2 Callorhinus ursinus | reverse complement strand
GAAGGCAGACGCTTAAGGACTGAGCCACCCAGGTGCCCCGCCCTTGGCCTTTCTGATCCTAACTCCTGGGCTTGTTCCCTCTCCCCACATCACCCTCCTTGACATGTGAAAAGGCTCACGATCTGCCCGGGTCCTGGACGGTCCTTGCTTGGCGGTGGTGGTGACGGCCGGTGCGTGGGGGGCCTCGTGGGGGCTGCGGGGGGCTCGTTGCACACGCCTCTGCAGGGCACCCACAGAAGAGGTTCACGTTGCCCCCGCCGCTGAAACCTCCCTGCTGAACTGAGCCGCGGCATCTGGAGTGATGATCGCACCAACACTCCAGAGTGGTGCTGCAGACGTTAACACTTAACGTGGCACGCTTCAAAAAAAGGAGAAGCATTTCCTGAAGGTCTCTAACTGGCTCTGGAAAGCGCTGTGGTCTGCCGGAAGGACAGAAGCATAGCTCACCATAGCAAGGGGTGGGCTGGAAGCAATGGAGGGACGGAGCATGAGTCAAGCTCTTTCTGTGCCTGCTCATGCAACCTCGAGCCTCCTCTTCAGCCTCCCTGGGTCTCAGTTTCTAAAATGTAAAACAGGGTATAAATATCTAACTCATATACGCAGGGCACTTAAGGCCCCGGTGAGTGGCAGCCTCCAGCATTAACAGTGGCTCTTGCTACCACCGATGAGTTGTGGCCTTGTGTGGTGCTCCCTGCACTCGTGACCTGAGCCTGGGTCTCTGGCTGTGCAAAACACTCCTCCAGTTTTCTGGAAGCAGAACAATGTGACGGAGAGGCTGTTGCTTCAGTGATTTCACTGGAAAGGTCCCTGTCTAATGACAGAATTTTCTATCCGGTCTTGGTCCCAGGAAAATGAAGAGTCAGAAGCCTGTCCTCTCTAGCTCCTGGCTCCTCCCTGCAAACTCTAAGCGCTGCACCTCCAAAGCTGGCCTTGCAGCACGTGGACATCACACAAGGGGAAAGTGGATGCCCAGGCTCGTGCCACCAACAAGCCCCGGGATGTGTGAATGCCGCCTTTCCTGACAAAGGAGACTTTGCAGACAGGACTGTCCTGGGGAGTCTGCTTCTCTCCTTCTCCCTCTCCCTCTGCCCCTTTCCGCACCCTTGCTCAAGCACTCATTCTCTCTCTCAAATAAATAAATCTTTAAAAAAAAAAAAAAAAAAAGGAGGGAAACAGAATAGACACAGAAGAGAAAGCAATGTGCCCACGGAGGCCAAGACTAGAGTCAGGTGCGGCCACAAGGCCAGGGGGCCAGCAGCCTCTGGAAGCTGGAAGAGGCAAGAACAGACTGTCCCCACGAGAGGGAGCATGGCCCTCCCAGCTCTGTGACTTTAGCCCAGGAAAACTAATGTCAGACTTCTGGCCCCCAGAACAGGGAGGGAATAGGTTTGGATTGTTTTACGCCATTACGTTTGTGACCGTTGGCTACAGCAGCCACTGGAAGCTAATAAAATCCTCCATTTTGTTCCCAACCTGTCATTAAAACATCCTCAGTAAGATTATCTCAGGCATAAAGGGATAACTGTTACTTTTTTTGTAACACCCTTTTTTGTGTGTGTTTTGGGGGTTAGGGATGTTGAGGTGGTTAGGTGTTGGAGGTTCTCCTTCCCAAAAACATTTTTATCCTATGAGTCATTCATGATAGATAAGTTGCTAAATCTCACAAAAACATGAAGAAAATAGCAATCAGCCACAGTCCCAGGAATAACCAACCACTGTTGATATTTTAGTGTGTGAATTTGTGGGGTGTTGTTCCTTCGGGGGGGGTGTAAAAAAAAAAAAGCCCTTCTGATTAAAATTTTAAGCATTTCATGTAAAGCCACGAAATGTAGCCTAATAGGAACCATCAATGAAGACAAGCCAAATAATTAAAATCAACTGTTGTGCTGTTCTAGAGACACAGGCAATGACCCTAGCTCACTCTAGGTCACGGCAGCAACCAGCAAAGTGAACTTGACTCTTGATTCTAATGAGAGGACAATAAAAAGCGCAGGACTCAGCTCGCCTCCTCTATGGATTAATAAATAATTTCAAATGCAAAGGAAAGCCCTGGAGACCCATAGGAGTTGAATGCCATCCCTTAGCCCGTCTGGTTGGCCAAGGGAAAAGGGGAACTGGGACCCCCGGCTCTCGAACGACACCCCCCCCTCCTCCTAGGATGGAGTCTAGGTACCAAGTGCACCGGTCATTCCGCATGCTCGAATAGATCCTGAGCTCCAACATGTAATATGTGAGCTCCTAAAAGGCAGCCGGCATGGAGCTTCCTGCAAGCAGCTCCACCAACTGGGGGAGGCGAGACACCATTCAGCCTGATAAAATCACGACAGACGCAGACGCAGGATCAGCACGGCGTCACAAAGGAAGGGGTGATTAACACTGTAAAATACACGAAAAGAATATTGTACTGTCTGTATTATTTTTCACAGACTCACCCAGTGCCAGGGCTGAAAGGAATCATAGCCGTAATTTAACACGTGCGTGCGTGCACACACACACATGCACACACATGCCCTGAATCACCAAATGGAGTAGTGTCGAAGGAGATAACCTCTGGAAGATCCCTTTAAGCTCTCAATTTAACTTTCCAGCATACAAAGCAATGCTATAGTGCACTGTCGAGACCATAAGCCAATCATGAAAAGAGATTAGTAGCAACTGGATTGCTAGCTGATTTTTAATTCCACTCAGACACAGAGAGGGAGCTTGTTTTCCGAAGGCCCGGGAACCTCTGGAAGGCTCAGAGCCCTTGAGCCTGAATGATATTGCACGGAAATCACTTTAAGAGACAATGCCCCAAAGGCCACAGAGTTGCTTTCGCAGAAAACACGTCCTTTCCTCAGGATACCATGTTCCAAAGGACTCGAGCGCCCCAACGCGCCGATGCACACAGGCCAAGCCAGAGAAGTGACGTGGCATGCGGGGGAACAGCATCTCCACCTGCGGAGATTCTGTGTCTCCCACACGAGCCGGAGGGGCTTGCGTCTGATGGTCTACATCAGCCATGACGGTTTCCTCCTAAAACATTCAAGCTGCTTGCACGACTGTGCCTTTGTTTCTGGAAAGCGGAGATTTCCTCCCTGCTCCAGGGCTGTGGACTGTCTTCGTGAGGCCCAGGAACACCCAGAGCTGCCCGTGAGCTGCGTGTGAGGGGATCCCCAGCTCTTCCTAGGTTCTCAAGGACGACGGTGAGCCACAGGAGTCAAAGAACATATCCGTCCTTGCACGTGTGTATTAAATGTTAACCCACTGCCCCAGGTGTGTGTGTGTGTGTGTGTGTGTGTGTGCTTATATGTGTGTCCTCACACGCCAGAAACCTCCAGAGGATAGGACACTCGGTAACAAGCTTCTCCTTTTTACTTCCACGTTAAAAAAAAAAAAAAAAATTAACAAAATGTCATCCCCAGGACATATAAAACTGAGCCAGCAAAGACAAAAAAACTTCAAAAAAAAATCAATTATCCTTTTAGTCATTGTGAAAAGTCTATCTTCAAGCCCAGAGTCTCGGGGAATGTCAAAGCTCTAGTTAAATTTTTAATAAAGTATAACGGATAGCGTTAAAAAAGAGACCTTTTCAAAGGTCAGTTGGCGACAGAGAAGCTCTCAGTATGGTTTCCATCAAAGGGCAGGAAGCTGGACAGGAGTTAGCAGCCCGAGGCTCCAGGGATGGGCCCCGGGGGGGACTCGTCTACTTGCAGTTAGACCCTGGTGATGTCGTCGGTGCCAGGGCTTGCAACGACACCTACATGCCATCGATTCACAGCTGGTCTGAACTTCTCTCTGCCGCCCAGACTCTGGTCCTGTCTCCCAATTTGTACGTGCAACTATCTGATCGGTGTCTCCACTTGAATGTCTGCCGACAGCCAAACCTCGCCATCCAAAGCCGAGTTGTTGAAGTGCCCTTCTAAAACCTGCCCCCGTGGGGTTTTCCCCATCCCAGCTGGTGGCGACTCCATGCTTGCAGCCGGTCAGCCCTGAAACATCGGGGTCCTTCCTGGCTCCCGTCTTTGTCCACACTCCCTGTCTGCTGCATCAGCAAACCCCACGGCTCTACCCTGAGTGGACGCGAAGATGGGGGCCCTTGTCAGTGCCTCTGGCACACCCGTCTTAGTCTCAGCCACCTCTGTTTGCAGCTCGCATTCCTACTGTGGCCTCTGCCCGGTCTCCCCGCAGCTGCCCTCGCCCCTCCTGTGTCCAGTCTGAATTCAGTGCCTAGAGAGCAGCTTGGGAAGCACAATTCAAATCATATGCCTCTCTGCTCAAAACCCTGGGGTGGCCCATCTCCTAGAGTAAAAAGGAAAATCCTTACAATGCCTGTGAGTTCCACCTGGGGCAGGGCTGACCTCTCTGTCCTCACTTTGTGCCTGTTCCTCCCACTGACCCTACTCCTACTCCATGCTGGACTCCTGGCTACTCCTCAGGGGTCCAGATGGGCCTCTGCCTCAGGGCCCTTGCACTGGACGCTACCTCTGCCTGGAACATTCACTCTGCCCCAGAGAGCCGCATGTCTGACTCAAATGCAAGGTCTCAGTGAGACCCACCCTGACCACTCTATTTAAAATTGCACCTCCTTTCTGTAACACCTTAGCATCTCGTCAGCCCTGCTGGACTTGTCCATTCTTTATAGCCCCAACCGCCTTCAAACATAACATATAATCCACTTACTACTATTATGTTCATTGTCTATCCCCCTGCTATAATGTTAGTTACGGGAGGCTAGGGATCTTGGTCTGTTTTATGACTGATATAACTCAAGTACCTAGAATTCATTACTAAAATGCAATTAATAAAAGGCAAGACTGGGGAAGAAATTTACCCTCAAACTTCTCGATCCAGCAAGCTAGATGCTCCCCAGGTCATGGACCATTACACTGGGCTTCTGATGAAGCCAAATCAGCTGAGGTTCCTACGAGCCATTCAACCCTCATTTCAAAAGACACTTCCACATTCACCATAATAGGGACACAGGTTGAACATGAACTTGGGAATGCCAAGGATCCAGAAGAAGGTCTATTGTCAGGGAAGAAGCAACCTTTGAATTCGTGCTGATTGTGGATCATCAAATGTTGGTGTCACCCCATGCACCTTCCTGCTAACACATTTTTGTTTCTGGCCTTAATCCAAGCTCTCGCTGAAGTCAATAAACATTTAAAGATGTGAACTCTGACTCTCCCTAACCTTCTGTCAAAATGAGTGAGGACACAGTCCCAGTTGAGTCCATGGGAACACAGAAGGGCAGAGGCAGGTAGGAGATAGGAAGGGCTTCATCAGAGGAAAGTTTATTCCTGGCTTCTCAAAGCCCCGTGCTATGAAATCTGGATTTTAGAACTTTTGTATTCTTCAGGGAGACAGAGAATCACAACAGGATACCTCAAGCCAGTATAGTTATCTTATGTGACTGTAAACCCAATGGACAGATCTTTATTCATTTTTTTTTCTTTATTCATTTTCAACTAGTTAGAGAAACCTTGAGGGCCAGAAAGATCGCTACTATTATGACTGAAAAGACAGGTAAGTACCTTTTTTCTCTACTGAGTAGGATTTAACAGGTTGAAGGCGACTGTGGAGGTTTTTCAAGCTGTCCTCTGCCAAGCCCTAGGTCTTCCAGTGAGCTTGCTAAGAGTCTGGGGGTGAATGTGGCCAGACACTTCCACCAGCACAAACCTGCTGTGGTTAGCTTTGTGCGCTGGGGTCCCCCATAAGACTCTGTCTCAAGGAATACTGAATAGAAAGCTTTAGAAAAACCAGAGAGTCTGTCCACGACCCAATGGGAGAGAGCCAACAGGGAAATGAGAGAAACATGCTGAAGAAAAACTGGGGGGCAAACCAGTCTATACAATCGCATGACAGAAATTCATAAGACCAGGATACAAATAATAAGGACTGTGCTTCTCATCTAAGGGAAGACCTGAGCTTTATTGTTTGGAAATGGAGGGCCTGGGTGGCTCAGTTGGTTGTGCAGCTGGCTCAGGTCATGATCTTGGGGTCCTGGGATCGAGCCCCACATCAGGCTCTGTGCTCAGCGCAGAGTCTGCTTGTCCCTCTCCATCTGCCCCTCCCCCTGCTCACGCACACTCTCTCTCTAAAATAACTAAATGGACAAAATCTTTTTAAAAAAGCAATTGGAAACACAGTGTTCTAGACAGGTTTAGTATGTACTGGAATATATAACATATCAAAATTTTCATTCTTAAAAAATGACCCCCCAAAAAAAAAGTACTCATTGTACAAGCAGAAGGACACTGAGTTACCCAGAGGGGAATAAGTTCCCCCTTTGGCCATGGCCTTAGACCCCCTGCAATACTGAAGCCAGAGGGTCATGGAGCAACATCTACAAGAGCTTCGAAGAGAAGAACGTGCCTCTAGTCACTGCCCCATAACGGGGTGATGGGTTTGGCATTATGAACGGTGCAAAGGGCTCAGATAATATCTGTATCACCCGGGGACACTCCCTCAGTGAGGTTATTCCTAGAACTTGAGTTCCAGCACAACCAATGATGGATCAGAACGTTGAAGAACTCAAGCCTGAGGAAGTCACAGCCGGAAGGGAGAACAGGATTATTATTAATGCTAATTACTGTTACCATTTTCCAAGTGCTCATGTGGCCCAAGTTCTGCACCAAAATCTGTGTATGTGTGTGCACACGCGCGCTACAGCATCTCATTTAAGGATCGAAATAAATGTAATTCATTTTGCAAATGATATCCTGCTTCTCTCAGTAGTAGCTTTGTGCCCGTTTCACAGACGAGAAAACCAAGGCTCAGAGAGCTCAGGTAACTTGTCCACATACATGAGCAAGTAAGTGGCTGAGCTGGAATTCCAAGATGTGACCCAAGGAGTTCCTCAGGTTCCCTCAATTTATTTTTTTAAGAATATCTTTATTCTTTTTTATGCATATCTGTGTTTTCTTGTCACTCTAAATGAAGCATAATATTATTTTTGAAATAGAACGCCAACACATTTTGTTCAATTAAAACAAATCCAGAGACACAAAACAAATTACTGCAGCATGCTAAAAAGGATAGAGCTGGCAAGGGCATTTCAGACCGGTGTCCCACAGGAAGGAAGCAGGTAAGGTGACCACCAGTGCTGAACTGTACAGAACTCAGTATTTTAAAAGGGCGTTACGCAGAACCAGAGACATCCCGCACTTACACAAGCTGCACCCCATAGTGATAATGCAAGTTAAAAATAAAGTCAAGGAAGATTTGCATTCTGTCCCTGTGCCCCTCAACAAAAGGACCCACATCACCACTGTCGGCGCCCCTCTTCTGGCCAGACAGCTGAGCTGACCGCAACTTTCCCTTTGGGCCGGTAGCCGGACCATGTTGCGGCAGGACCTCACCTGGAATGTTGTGGATGGTGATGGCCAAGATGAGCAGGGTGATCCTCCTCCAGCTGCTGCTTCCAGGCTGCGCCGGGTTCCCTCGAGGAGGCACTGGGGCGGCAGGGCCCTCGGCAAGGCCCGTGGCCACCGCCTTCTTCCTCTGATAGGCCTCGCCGTTCTCGCTCTTGTCTGAGCAAAGACAGAGGGACAGGGAGAGACAGTACTTTGAAAATGTGCACACTGGCTTGGGTAAGCAGCAGCAGGGGGATGTTTTCCACCCTGGGAAAGGGTCTCCTCCCTAACTTCCTACTGGACCCCATGTTCTTCTGTTTCTTTCTTCCTCCCTCCCTCCCTTCGCTTACTTGCTCACTCGTTCGGCAAATACTCACTGAGTAGACACTCAGTGCCCAATGTACAGGGCCGGGAAGGGATAAAAAAGATGAAACTGGGGGTGCCCTAGCAATGCTTATTAGGGAGAAACAATATTGAGCGGTGATTAGGAGCTCAGATTCGGGAGCCAGGCTGCCGGGCTCACTGCTGACTCGTCCACTTATGAGCGGTATGGCATTAAACGAGCTGTTAACACTCTCTGTGCCCTAGATTTCTGAGTCACAGAATGGGATAATAATGGTACCTATCCCACAGGGGTATGCGAGGATTAAATGAGAGGCTCCAGGCAAGGGCTTTGCTGCTAAGTGCGCAGGTGTGGACCGTACTGGCTGTCACGTGTTCTCTCTCTCCCTATGGCATGACACCATAGGTGACCCTGCTCTCCTGGTCACGCTGCCTTATGGGAACCCATCCACATGCCAGGCCCAGCCAATCAGATTCCCTCCCAGGGGACTGGGGAAGGGGACTGGAGTTGGGACAGGCCCTGTGATTCAAGTGCGGATTCTCAATCCAAAAGGTCATGTACGGGCAGCCTGACATCCCACGCAGGACGGGAACAAGGAAGCAACTTGACAGATGATAGAAGGAAGCAGATGCACACAGGTACGCAGAGACGGGAAATGATGCAGCAGGCCAGCCGGCCAGAGGGACACACACACAGACAGACAGATAGACAAATGGCAGCCTGAGTGCTGCAGGACGTTCTGGCGCTCATGGGCTGACTATGGTACCCGGCCACTGGATTTCATGAGCTAACCAGCTAACCTTCCTTTCAAACCTTCCCCTTGGGGATATATTTGAAGGGTGTCATTTCATAGGCCAAGAGGTGATGCCAACTACCCATGGTCTCCTGGGTCAAATGTGCGCATTCCTAACAGAGGGAAATGGCCCGGGTCTGCGGCAGAGCGCCCAGACTGTGGTGGTGCGCAGCATGGGATGCATCTGTGGGAGCGGCGTCCCGAAGGAGCAGAGTCTTGAGCAAATCGCAGACATGTGGGTGCAGGAATGCAAAGGAGAGTCTCTCTACCATGAGTGAACACAAGGACCTACAAGTCATAACTCAGAGGTCATGGACAGGACACCCAAACGTGTTTGTAGGCTCCTCATCATGAGCAGGGTGACCATACCTCCCAGGATGGGCTCGCTTATGCATCCCGGGGGGACTAGGAGTGTCCCCTTTCACGCTCAAAGCGTCCTGGTTTGGACAGTAAACAGTGTGGCTTCTCTGGCTTCAGGAAACAGCAGAAGCTTGAAGGATACTCGGCTGTGCTGGGGGCCATCGCTCGCTGAGGTCAGTGGTCATCAACTTGAAGGGTAGGAGGGATTCTTTGTAGTGGTTCTGCTTCCCTTCTCTGTAAATTTTCCATAAGCAAAGGAAATCTCATCTCTAAGCTGAAAGTTGCAGAAAATGTTTCCCAAAGTCAAATTAAGAGACAACGGGCAACCATAAGGACCCTTTTGGCCATGACCGTGGGCCTCTGGCGGCGCCTCTCCTTACTTCTTTGGTGTAAAGCAAGGTGGGGTCGTTCATCTTACCCTCTCAGGGGCTTCACTTAAAGACCAGAATCTCGCTACATAAACTTGGTCGGGTCTTTGATGCCCTTTTTGGATGAACCCGCCTAAGTGAACATTGCTTTCTATTTCCAAAACAGGAACAAAATAAAAATAAAAAACAAAGCCAAAACACTTCGTTTGAAAATCATGTTGTGTTTGTTCACTCAAATCCAGCAGGTCAGCTTGAGGAGGAAGCAAGTGCCAAAGGCAGGCAGACTCAGGCTTCCCCAGGCCCTGACCTGTTCTCTCTCATAACAGCCAAATCTCAGGCTCCGGAGGGAGAAGAGGCCTTCTGTGGATCCTCCAAAATGCAGGAATACCAGCCCCCAAGCGTCAGCGGCCACAGCACACATAACTGGTCTCCGGGGACTGCTGCTGTCTCTGCTGGAAAGCGACACGTCCCAGACGCTATCTGCATGAGGTGTAGCTAAACACACTCACTGTGTGGTCTCCACATCATGTGTGTGTTCATGTGTGTGATGATGTACACACACACACAAGCACAGGACTGTCACTTGGTACCTCACAGATCACACAGCCTTTGTGCACGTATGCACACCTGTTTCTCAACACCCAGAGGGTGTCAACTTTTAAGCTGACAATACTTGACAACTCAGGCTGCAGAGGCTGGGCAGAAAACTGAGTAAACATCTGGGACCTCAAGTCCATGAACACTGAAGATGCAAGCAAAGCAGGCCCGAGTGCTGTCCAGGAACTAAGCCACATGGTGGTGGGGGGCGGGAGGGGGGGCACTCGCCTTCCTCCTGGACTAGTCCGAAAATACCACCAGTTCACTGGGCTTCCTTTGAGTACACACACCTGACCCAGCCCTCCAATGGGCGTTGATGGGGCGGTGGGGGTGAGGCAACTCCTCCCTCTGGGATTTTACAATTTAAGAGAGAACAGACAGGGAAGACATGAATAATTCCTTTAAATCCAAAGGCAGAAATGTACACTCTCTGACAATCTCTGAAGCAGGCGCTTATTTTTGCAGGGTCACAAAAGGATCGGACTCTGAATCTCCTGCAAATAATGCACAGAGAGCAACAGGGATGGGGACACCGTTAGGGAATTCCAGCGGCGAATGATCGAGAAGCAGAAAGAGTTGTTAATGGAGGTAAAGCTGCACGGTCCGCCTCGGGGTCCCAGAGTGTGAAAGTGCCTTCCCTAGTGGGACATGGCGGGGGGGGGGGGTGTGAACACCTGATGTGCTTGTTCAAGGTAAATAAGCCACCATTCGGTAACAGCCTCTAATGAGTCTGCAATGACGAAAATTAGTCCAAATAAATCACTACAGAGAGTACGGATGCCTCCTGAGCAATGAATCTTCTTGCCTCCCCCAGCAAGGTGAGTTCAACCACTGCGTGTCAAGAAGCAGAACAACCAGTGCTGTGGGCAAAGGGTGACCACCTCACGGAGGCAACCGCCAAGCCTGGTGTGGGCCACAGTGACAAGACCCTGTGAGACTGGCTGGGAGGGAAAAGGTTCGGGCACTTCTGAAGTAGGATTGGCAAAGAGGAAGGACATTTAGAGATGGAAGAGTCGATGTCAGTTCAGAAATGCAAAATGGTGTCAGTGACATCAACTAATCGGTGGTTCTAACAACTTTTCCTCAATCCTTCCAAAGGCCCCACAAAGCAGAGATCATTCCCTCTAACAAATAAAGAACCTGAAGAGCTGAGAGGTGGAGTTAACTGGTCCCAGGTCATACAACCTGTCCCAGATGGATTCAGGAGGCAAGCCAGGTCTTTGCCTGCAGAGGTGACCTCTTAACCAGAGTCCCGCTGTTGACTTGGGGTGGGCGGTGGAGTGTTGATCTGCTCCTTTGCTCCCCAAGAAGGGCGTGAGAGCTGTCACTGCCGTGACATTTAGGAGCTCGAAATCCCAGATGTTTGGCGTGGAAATGTTCAGGGTGCAGAGAGGGTCTGGTGAGCTTGCATCCTGTGACCCCAGAGGCGGGAAAGGCTCTGTGGAGATCTCCTGTCTATTGTCATTCCCACTCATAGACAAACCTGGAAAGGATGCACAAAAACAGTGCTTCTTAACCCCTTGGCTCTGCTATTTCCAAGTGTAAAGCAGCTGTAAGTAGAAAATAGTTATTAACACCAAGCACGGAACACAGGGTTACAGTTCTTTCAGGAAGGTAAAAGAAAAGACTTCAAAGCTGACCATTATCCAAAGAGCTCTTTTTCTTCTTCTTCTTCTTCTTCTTCTTCTTTTTTTTTTTTTAATTTAGACTCCAGCATCTAAGAATCCACACAAAGGGACTCACTGCTGGGGCTCGGCCTATCGTCCCCCAATTTCATCTTTTCTGGGCAGGCACGGTGTTGCTGCATTTGAGGACCACAGGGGAATAGACAGACCTGGCCAAGGCTCATTCTTCCTGCTGAATCACAGGGTGAACTTATGTGACATTCGCACAATAGCGCATGTGAGTCTCATCCCAGTACATCGTATTATAGGGCAAAGCTGTCCCTGGTGCCGTGGGCACAAGCTAGGGGACCATCACGAACCCGCTTGCGTGGGGAAGACCCATCCTCCTCAGGGTTTGACTTCCTCCCCGGGGAAGCGAAAGGTGCTGAAGTCTCTAGATCAGTGGCTCTAAACCATTGTGTATCAGCAACTGCTTTTGAAAGTACGGTGGAAGCTATGATCCTCTCTCCAACAACAACAAAAATACAATTTTGAAAGAATTTCTGAATCCTTATGGATTCAAGGACCTCAGACCGAGAACATAATGCAAGATGAACGCTATGTTAACCTTTGTTTTCATAACCCATGGGCCCAGTCCCCCAGGGACACAGGATGTTGTCCCTCTGATGATGTAACCAGCCCAATGATGGAACCTCAGTCCCCAGTGAATGTGGCAACACTAATTAACAGATCACCAGCCATGAGAGCTTTAAAAATATCCCCAAGACATCAATGGAAATGATCTGGTTGAATTAGCACAAATAGGCAAATCCTCATCTGCAAAGCACAGAAAACTTCAAACCTCTGGAGAAACAGCTTTTTTCTAAACCCCCACTTACAAAATATAAAACAGAGAGTAGTCAGTGATACATATTCATTACGTACTAGATATGCACAAGCAAGATCAAAAGACCGATCCAAAGCAGGGAGAGAGGATCTATTTACTTATATTTTTCCTTCCTTCTTGTTTCCCAGAGAATCAGAATGATTTGGGGGAAGAAATTTAATTATCATCATGAGTGTGACAAAGCTTGCTAAGAATTTGGTCCTGTTCTTTAATCATTTATGGGATTAGCATGACCTCCTTTATGTAATTAATGCTTAATTTGAACATGAAATAATGACTCGGCAGACGGTAGCATCAGCCTTGGCACGTACAGAAATCAAGGCCCATGGAGGTCCTTCTTGACAGCCCCATGGAAATTTCAGAAAGAGCCAGGTGGTTCTCCCAGTCTTGGCAGATGACACTTCAGCACAAAGACTTCCAAAACTAAAGACTCTGTCTCTAAACCTATCCACACTCATACTGTTTCCCTTTTATAAAGCCATAAACATAACTCCATTAAAGAAAAGGCCTTAATATCCCTACCACAATGACTCATTTGTTCTTACACCTTGTCCAGTTCATGCACATTCATGTTTTGCATATTTGCAGTCATTGCAAATGGTGAGAATAGATGCAGCATCACACTGCCTGCCACAGGATGTGGCTCTGTCAACCACGGGATGTGGCTCTGTCAACCATGGGATCATGGCTCTGCCAACCCTGGGATCATGGCTCTGCCAACCAGGGGATCGTGGCTCTGTCAATCATTAGCCATAAGGCTTCAGGGAAATGCTGGCTCTGTGCCTCAGTGCCTTTGTACTAAAATGGGTTTAATAATCACATCTTCTTAGTAAGGTTGTTATGAGAACTAAAATAAAGGTCAAGTGCCTGGCACAGTGCCCAGCACATGAAAAGCACAATGAATGTTAGCAATTCCTATCCGTTATACATCTTAACGTACAGTTTCATATTCCACTTGTTTCACTTAAAACTACAGAAATATTTTCTACATTTCTCAGCCTCTGTGACTCGAGTTTTTAATGCTTTGAGGGACTTTAGCTTAGTTCTGAGCCCATCATTTGCAAAACCATTTCTTTCTATTCAAGTTTGAATGGTCACTCTTTTCCAGATACTAAAAGATGCAGTGCCCGTGCCCTGTCTTGCCACATGGAGGCATACTCTTTTTGCTCCCTCCCGCCCAGAATGGGCACCCACCCAGGGGAAGTATCTTCTTGACCTCAGGTACTAATTGTTTTATGGCTTCATGATTCATATAGACCATGGGAGCATAGGATTGACCTATCCCAGGAAACACATCCTAGCACATGAGGGAAAGTTCCTATTGCAGACGGGGAATCTTTGTGCAACAATCCTTAAATTGTCCATGTGCTTGCTTATTATAACTCATTGTTGGCCAACAACTGGTTTGCTAAAATTGAACTACAGTGGAGCTGTATCACGGGTGCATTTTACAAATGCAAATGCAGGTACATGCCTTTGAAGATACAGCATGAAAATTCCCTTCATGTATCCATCGCTCCCTTGATCCCTTCCACTATATTTTCAAAGTGATTTGGGCTTCGAGCTCCGAGAAAGAGAGAGGTGTTTGTTGAAAATGGTAAGAAAATTTAATTCTTGGCTTTTGATATTCTGGGGAGGGGCAGGTCTTGGTGGTTTAAGGAAGAAAAAGGATGTTCGAGGGGGTCATTTTGACTCTTGGACATTTTTTGCCTCAAATGCCGTCTTTAGAACCCATGGGGCACTTGGGACGCAACTCAGCTGTCAGGAAGTGGGAAGGTTTGAGTGCTGGAGGCTGGCGAAGGAGTGCAATCTCTCTCTCCATGCAAACAGGGCAGCCAAGAGGATGCTTGTGGCGCCTTCCCCCGGGGAGAAGTTCCTTAGCTTCCCTGAGCCCTATGAGGCTACTCACCCATGAGTGCCCTTAGATCTTCCAGAAGCCCTTGAAAATGCCAGCATAAATGCAGCAAATGTGAAGTCCTGGCAGAAAGCCAACAGCACGCCATTCATTTAAATGTTGCCCATTTCATAAGTTTTATGGGCTTCAGTAGTCAAAGCAGGGCTGGCCAGCCATTTGACCCCCCGCCCCCCACCACTGGGCAGGTGTCCCGAATACAATATTCCTGCCAGTTACCTCATTCTGACTATAAAGATGTAAGTGCATATCAAAGTAACCTTGAAAACCCTAAAAACATACAGAAGAAAATTTAAATCGCACATAATCACATCACCTAAAAATATATATATGTTTGGAGTTTGGTGCATTTCCTTCCGTGCTTTTCTGTATGGTTTTTACATAACGGAGATATCATATTATACGACTATAGACTGCTTTTTGTTCTCGCTAAACATAAGCATTCCCCCTCTGACTGAAAACTCTTACAGCCATTTCAAGCAATACAAATGATTATTTACATTCTTATACCGTTGGGCATTTAGGCTAGTTCTAATTTTATTTCTATAAATATCCCTGCAAAACCTTTCACCTGTATAAACAACGAGAAATTTGAACAAAATTCCCAGAAGTGGAAGTCAGTGTTGATCAGAGGGCTGGGATACATTTGGCTAATTAATTTCCAGAAAGGCCATGCCATTTACACTCCTTTGAGGCAGAGTTTGTGAGTTCTTGTCCTGGCATTTCTTTGTCAGCATGGGTATTTCGCATTTAAAAATAAATGTACTCCTTTATGAAGGAAATGACATTTCCCTTGGTTTGTATTTCTTTGGCTACAGGTGAGGTTGAACATTTTTCAGGGTGTCAGGCATATTTCTTTCCTCTTTTGTGCAAGGTCCTCTATCCAAAGGAGGCCTCTTTAATGACACATGATTAGCTAACTCCTTGCAGCCGTGGGTAATTTTCCAGTGATTCACTTCTGCCTGTGGATGGCCAGTGAGAGTAGCAGACCTCACACACCAGCCAGATGTACCCACCTGGCCAACTTGAGGCTCTAGCCTCTATTTGATTTATTTTTTAAAGATTTTTTATTTACTTGAGAGAGAGAATCCTCAAGGAGACTCCCCGCTGAGCGCAGAGACCGACGCGGGGCTCAATCCCACGACCCTGAGATCATGACCTGCGCCAAAACCAAGAGCCGGCTACTTAACTAACTGAGCCTCCCAGGCGCCCCCTAGCCTCCATTTTTAAAAAGTTCCTCTTTGACATTGCTCAAGTCAGCATAGTGCCTTCAAAAAAAAAAAAAAAAAAAAAGAGAGAGAGAGAGGGGGGGGTCATCTGTTTTATTTATGCTGCTAGCTGGAATGGTCCAAAAGCTACTTTTTTCTCTCAATATTAAAACACTACATTTTTCAAAAGCAGGGGATGTGAGAGCTTGCTTCCCTAGTCTTCTTTCTACCCAACGACCCTAGGCTTCTTGTGAGCAACACAGCAGTTCTGTGAACATTATATATATGGTGAGACAAATCTAGTGTGGACAGGATCCTTGCGAGGGCTTCCAGATTTAGCAAATAAAAAGACAGGGTGCTCAGCTGTACCTGAGTTTCGGATAAAACGAAACTTTTATTTTGGTATAAGTATATCCCAAGCAATAGTTGGGATATACTTATGCTAAAAAGCATTCTTTCCTTGGAATTCAAACTTAACTGGATACCTGTATTTTATTGGACAGGCCTACTTGGTGCCCCATTCAGGGTCTGAGTTCTAGGGGGGGAGACGCCGTGCACACTGATGCACTCTACTCTGAAAGCAGCCACTCACTGCGTGCAAAACTGTCCAAGGAGGCACTGCATGGGTCGTGCATAATCCAGGGCAGGAAAAGATGAAGGAAACTTCAAGAGAAGATAACCAAAGCATTTATTAGGCTTAGTTACTAATCTTTGGGCAGAGAAGCATCTGGAGTTTCAGAAATAGGATGCAAAACATATTTACAATCTCTGTAACTAGAATAGATGTCTCCATTTATCATTCGAAAGATCACCAGTCACGGGATTATCAGAGGGTCAAATGCTACCCGGGTAAGGAGGCTGGTTCGATTGCCTTGTCCTTTCAGTCCATAGTTCTCAGGCACTGAAAGTAATCCAGGCCTCACCTAGGACGCTTACAATTGGGCAAGCCACTGCTTAGTGACAACGTAGACCCAAACAGATCTGCATAATTGGTAAAAATTAAATATACATCAGAAGAAGAGATGGGTTTACTCTTAGCGAAAGATCTCTCATCCATTAAGCAGACCACCCACTAAAGCACTGCCTGTTCCAGATGTCTACCTAAGGTAATAATTTCTACTCTCAGGCAAGGGAGCCAAAACATCCAATAAGATTAAAACGTCCACCTACCAGGTCAGCACTCTACTGTGAAGGCACAACCAACCAATTAATCAACATGATCGCATTCCTGATGAATTGACTAGGGTCTAAAACTAAATCCCAGGCAGGCTCCAGAGCCATCTTGCTAGCTCTTAGTCCACCCTGCACGTGTGTGTTCAGCACAAATGCCTCCATGGGAAAGAGATCATCACAGGTTTGGGGGAGTCCACCAGCAAAAGACATTTGCTGCAAAAAAAAAAAAAAAAAAAAAAAAAGTCCCAGCCCACTCATCAGAGAGAGAGAGAAAGGGCATTCTGGAGAACACCAGTGCTTATAAGAGCTTTGCAAAGGACTCTCAGCTGACTCCAGAAAGATGGGAGCCATGCCCTTAACTTATGTGGTTGTCAATGATCAGGTCAGGGAGGAGGCATCCAGGAGAACAGCACCCATTTCCGGGCTTGCGTCCACTAGTTAATATTAACTTAAGAGTCGCTTGGCTTACTTTCCCCTTTGAGGTAATGCTGTTCTGCCATCCCCCCTGGTTCTGAAAATAAAGATTAACAGCCTAGACCACTGTATCTTCAAGCGTGGAGTGAAGACCATCCATTGCTGGGTCATGGTGAGAACTTATAAAACCCACCTTCTGGAGCCCATCCTAGAGTTACTGGATTGGAACCTGTGAGAGAGGGGCCCAGGAATCTGCCGTGTGCCCTCTCCCTCCCTCGCCCCCAAGGCAATTCTGATATAGACTGAATTTTGAAAAATTAATGTTTGAGACCACGTAAGTACTACTTAACCCAGGTACTTCCTCAGTCTCTAAATTTACATCAGTCCAAATATTACCACCCAGTTAGATATCTCGAGGTCATACACAGGGATACACCTGATCCTTAGTTCTGTCTGGGCACCTAAGAAGACATAGGATTCTGCCAAACACACAGTGGGGAAGGCAAAGGAACTTAAGACAAGAAGGTGAAAAGTAATTGTATTGTCTTGATAGAGACCATCATTTCCTTATCAAATGAAAATCCTTTTTTTTTTTTTTGAAGAGGATATGGACCATCATAAGGAAAGACAACCACCAGCAGAATTGAGAGAAAAATCAATTCCCCAAAACCAAGGTATCCTCTCATCTTCCCTTGGTCTCTGCAGGGTCTCTGCAGGGTCTCTGTAGGGTCTCTGCAGGGTCTCCGCAGGGTCTCTGTAGGGTCTATGCAGGGTCTCTGCAGGGTCTCTGTAGGGTCTATGCAGGGTCTCTATGTCTATAGGGTCTCTGCAGGGTCTCTGTAGGGTCTCTGTAGGGTCTATGCAGGGTCTCTGCAGGGTCTCTGTAGGGTCTCTGCAAGGTCTCTGTAAGGTCTATGCAGGGTCTCTGCAGGGTCTCTGTAGGGTCTATGCAGGGTCTCTGTAGGGTCTATGCAGGGTCTCTGCAGGGTGTCTGCAGGGTCTCTGTAGGGTCTCTGCAGGGTCTCTGTAGGGTCTCTGCAGGGTCTCTATGTCTATAGGGTCTATGCAGGCTGTCTGCAGGGTCTCTATGTCTATAGGGTCTATGCAGGGTCTCCGTAGGATCTATGCAGGGTCTCTGTAGGGTCTCTGCAGGGTCTCTGTCTACATAAACCCTCCCGCTATTTCTATCTCCCAGTTCTTCTCTTGTCCCAGGAGTTGGTCCCCAGGAATCAAACTGACACTAGCAAGGAGCACTGTCAGCGGCTCCAGCAAGAGAGCACACACGTGGACTGTGCAAACACACAGCACCGTCGTCTGCAAACTACAAGAGGAAACGAAATCTTCCTTTTGCCACAGGCTATGTAACTGAATGGAAAACGCAGTGCTGGAGAGAGGTTCATGTGAGACTCAAATTGCATAAACATTTCTTGGTTTGGGGGATTTTCTTGTTTTTCGGGATACAAACAGTTGACCCTGGAACGCAGGGTAATTGCTGGAAGACAACAAAGACAGGAAAAAATAAGCACAAGTTGGAAGATTCATGGTTTGTTTTCTGTCTTTGTTACAAGGTCAGAGAGCTGAGACTTTACCTGGATGCTGGGGAGAATTTAAGTCCACGTCTACATTCAGCAGGGAGAGTTTATCGGGCACAGGCCTCGGTGAAGGGCAAAAGAAGCCAAGTCCATCACCGGAAGTGTACTGGGGGGCTCATGGACCCCCCCCCAGGGAGGCCACAGAACCCACCCTGGAACCCCAACAGAGCCAAGAGAGACCAGGACTCCTGCTCCACCAAAATGCCACTAGATACCCGCGGGGCAGCACCTCTGTCCTCAGTGCTGGACGCCAAATGCCCCAGCTCGGGTCACTGGCACTGAATGCTGGCCGCTCCCGCTGGAATGACTTTGCTCTCAGCTCCATCTAACTGGCCAAGTCATGGTCAGCTCTAGCTACAAGAGAGGCTGGAAGTCCAACTTCTATCCTGAGAGCCAGGCTCTGTCTTCCACCAAGACATCCAAGATGGAGGGAAGGGAGAGTCCCCAACATAGTCAAGGAGTTCAGAAGCTAAGCTGCTAGAAGGGGAGAAGGAGGGAGAGAGGAAAGGAAGGAGTAGGGAAGACTACCATAGGGGAGCTTTATGCATGTCCTTGGACATCCATGTCTTTGATACACTGGTCTATATTAAATTTGCACCAGGTTTCCTGCTCTCTTTAGAAAGCCACAGTTAAATGAGTTAAACCATGGTAGAGCACTCTCAGGTTAACTCTATCTCCAATTTTCCAATTTGTACATAACCCTACACAAGTCCCAACCTCTAAAGGTCTAGGCTTCTTCCAACTGTAAATGAGCAGAACGAGGCCGACTTCAGGGCCCCTTCCAGGGCTGATTCTATGCTCTGCCACAGCTGGCCTACGATGATCACTCATCCAGGGTGAGTAGGAGAGAGGGGCTATTTCCATCCCCAGTGTTCACTGAACTCTGTTCTAGCTCAAGAAATTCCCCAAGATGAGTTTCAGGGACAACACGTTCCAACTGTTCATAAAATAAGAACGTCCACCACACGAAGAGCAAATTCATTTGCCCAGAGGAATTGACATCTCTTTGTGCCCTAAAATGAAAAGCATTATTTTCCCTCTAAATGTATCAAAATATTTTTGACAATATAAGAACTCCCCATACATTACAGGAAATACAGAATTTACTGATAAAGGGCAGAAGAAAACAAACAAACAAAATCCTTCACCACCCAGAGGAGACCACCTTCAAAAAAATCCTGACACTCTTGTTTATATTTATACTGTATCTGTAGAGATGAGCACGCACATGTTTAGGTGGATCATACAGTTCTAAAACATGACTTCACGTAGCAGTCAAGTGTGAACATACTCCAGATCATAATATATTCTCCCATGTCGATGGTGCTCAACCAAATTTCCATGACCCGCTAGAGGTCAAGACGTGAACAATGCAGAATTTCCAGTAGCCAGAGAACTAAGAATATATACTCAAGATTTGTTTCTTGTTAGAAGAAGAGATGTGTGGACTGTCCAAATCATTTCAAAGTCTGGCACAACCAGTTACCTTCCAGGCCTCCAATGAGCTTTGGTGTTGAGAGTAATAAAAGCAAGCTGGGCAGGAATTCTAAACAGGTACTTTACAAATGGCTAAATGTTGGTTGAACTTAGAAGGGTCAATATTTATTGTTCTGAGACTTCCATGATATAAATGTTATCTTCAGGGTGGTTTCTGAGCCCTTCCTTCTTCAGGTTCAATTTAAATGCTATATTAGAAAGAACATGTGTATTGGGGTGGGTGGGGAGTGGGGGGTGGGGGGAGGTTCTTCTGCAGCCTGATTTCCATGATATTTAGTCATTTTCCAGGGCATCACTTGCTTGCTGTCTGTGTGCAGGTCCACCACCTCTTGGGTCTGTGAGCACCGTGAGTGCCTGAGTCCATCTGGCTCACAATTTTATCTCTAGTGACAAGCACCAAAGAGGTACTTAAATATTTGTGGAATGGATAACGAAAGCCAATGGCGCTCTTTCCCAGAAAAGTGTCCACATAATCTACACAGAACATTTTGCTCGTATTTTCAGAGTTTATGATTTTATTTAAGGTTAAGACTCATTCTGCAGCATCCTATCCACTGACAGACCAACATTTGTATATCCAAATGCCTATCTTATGGACATACATCTCGAGGGTCGGCAAACTTTTTTGGTAAAGGTCCAGATAATAAATATTTTAGACTTTGTGGGTCATTCTGTCTTTCTGGCAAACTACTCAACTCTGTCGCTGTAGCACAAAGTGGGCCAGAGACGATATGTAAATGAGTTGGTATGTCTGTGTTCCAGTAAAACTCTTTTTACAAAAACAGGTAGCAGGCCACATTTGGCCTGTAGGCTATACTCTGCTAGCCCCTGATACGGATTATTAAAAGCAGGATTTTTAAGATTTATTTAAGATTCATATCTCTTGGTCATCAGTGGCCCTCATGAGAATTATTCCAAAGCCTTTCTGTTCCTCAAGGAAGTTAATTACCTGGGTCCACCCAGCCGCTGTTGTGGGTAATCCAGCTACATATAAATCACCATGGAAATCACTGGTCAGCTTGACTAACTCAAAAGAAGGGTCCAGAGAGTGGCCACCATGACAGAATGCTGTGTCATATGGAGAAGGTACCCTCGTGGTGCCCATGCAATGGTTTGCCTTGACATTGGTGAGGGTTGTCTGTTTTCTCCCCCAACACTCTGAGCTTTGTATGGCCCATCCGGACTGGCAGGGGCCTGATAAACCAATGGACGAACCTGAGTTCAGCGTAACTGGATTTCCAGGAAACACTATGCAGTGGGTAGAACTAGACAAATCTCACTGTGGACTTTTTCTGCATACTATTAGAGGTGCCTATGAACAGAAGACACAACTTTGACCTCATCCCCACCAGGGGACAAAGAAAAGAAGAAAGAGGAGGGCAGAGTAGTTCCAGGGACAGTAGAGGACAACCTGGAAAAAGGACAATCTCACCTTCAAAGACATGTGTAATCACCGACCCCACCATGACACATGGCAGCCCAAGATGACCTCAGGACCTTGCCTCATGACCTCCTCTCCCTTCCCAATTCAGGTTCAACCATCACTGACTAAGTGCCTATTCCGCACCTTGCCAAGACCCCACATGTGTAGCTACCTAGAGAATTTATCTTCTTTAATCCTAGAAGCAACCCTATGAGGTAGGTTCTTTCAAATCCTATGTTATGGAAAGGAATAGGTTAGCTCAGCCACCTACCCCAACATTCTTCCTTTCAACTAGCCACCCGGCCATTATTCCTGGCTCTGCCTTCTTCATGGAACTGACCGGTCTACCCCTTGTTGGGTGGGATAGGGGATGTTTCTTCCCCACTCCTGTTTCCCTCAGGAGGGACTTTCCCCTAAATATTCCTGGTCTTTTGTCCCGCACTTCACACCTCCCCGTGGAGACAGAGTGAGTTTCTTGAGAGATGAATGTGGGGAGGTCCACCCAGCCTCGCCCGCTTGCCCTGAGTGCCAGGGTGTCCCACTTCTGGGTTAGGCCTCCGTGCTGCAAGGTCCCCTAGTAGGTCTGTGAGCTGGTGGGTAAATCGGCCTAATTCTGCAGTCCATCATCACAGATCCCACTCCGATGCACATCAAAGCTGCAGCCTCTAGCCCAATCTTCGCTGGCAATAAGGGTGGAATTTTTATTCCCCTCCGCCTCCTTTGTGTCTTAAAGTGGATTCAGAGCTCAGACAGCGAAGACTGGGGTATGTTCAGCACCAGGCCTCTCCAAACCCAGCTGCTGACCCTAAGCCTAATCTAGTCTGCGGAGCACAGTGGTCAGCTCGGGGGCTGACCCATATGACTCAAGCCCGCCAGTCAGAGCCCTTGGTCTACGGATATTGCCCCGTGGACACTGGCCCCTGGGCTGAAGCCCAGTCACGCGAGCAAACACATGGGAAACGCGCCCACTGGAGAGGCTATCGCGACAGCGCGGCCTCGCTGTTCAGAGCCCAGGCCTATTGCTTCAGGCTCCCTCCCCGCCCCTATTCCGCAGGCTTTCAGTACCTCTCCCCAAGTTGATCTGGCTTTAGCTGGTTGAGCTGATTCCTGTGTCACCAGCAACCAAAACAGAGGTCTGACTAAAAGAGGAAGCCCTTAGCTGGTGAGTGATCCCGAGGACGGCCCCGCCATCAAGTAGTGGGACAGAAAGTCCAACAGTCCAACTGCGAGCTCCTGACTGCGCATTTGGGGTTGGTTCAACTCGTCCCTCCAGCACCATCTTCCCCCTCTGGCAGAGCCTCCACCTCCCCAAAAAACCCAAAGCCCCTCAATCTACTAACTCTCCAAAGCATCTGGGGCACGAACGCTCCTTCTACCACCCAGGTGCCTCAAGACGCCTCTGACCACCGCGCCCGCTGCAGCTATGGAGTTCCCTGCGCTCGCTCCCAAGTGGGAGGATGCACCTGCTCCAGGAGCCTTGTTGCCGGGGAAGCCTCCTGAAAGGACTGGATTAGCGCTTCTGAAAACAGGCCTCAGGTGGGAATCATCTAAAAAATTTTTTTAAAAAACCCAGATTCCCAGCCTCGGTAGGAGACCCAGGAGGTCTGTACCTCCCGGGGAGAAGGCTGCCAGTGGGCATCTCTGAAGGCTCTGGGGTGGGGGCTGATGCAGCGGGGCCCCCAGCCGGCCCACATGTGAGAACCACTGGATCCCATAACATCGGCATCCTTCCCCGGAGAACAGGCTCTGGGAATGCCCTTCATCAGCCCCTGCTGCTGCCACGTCCCCTCCTGAGACCACCCTCCTCAGAGCGCTCCTGATGCTCTCTGTTCCTCAGGCACCTTGTATCTTCCTAGCCTTGCTTATCGCTGGTCTCTGCAAGAACCCTGCGATTGGGACAGCAAATGGCCAGCTTCAGGTGACTGTCAGCACTGCACACTTCACCCCAGGCTGCCAGAAAGAACAGACATTTCAGGGCCAAGAGGACTCAAACTTGGCCTGCCAGCTCAGACTGGGGTCCACCTTCTCACCCAGGACTCGCTGCCCGTGCAAGTCCCCAGTTCCCCATGCGGTCTTTTGGCCATAAGTTCGGGCCACATTAAACACTCAGCCCCCAAAAGCAGCCAGTCTTCTCAACCCAGCCTGTCCCGGTCCTTGGCCACCCACATTTCAACCCAGTCCAAAAGCCTATCCAGAGATGAGCAGGTTCAGGAAGGGAGGAGCCCAGGGGAGCTTAGGAGAAGGGCAGTGTGTGCAAGTAAGCACGGTGTCTTCCTATGGCTTCTTCTCCTTTGCCTCAAGAAAGCCCTCCCTTGCCAAGCCTGAAGCCTCCCAGACATGGATCAGATTCACAGAAAGCCACATGAAGGACAACAAGGGATTATTTGGAGGTGGGACAAGTGGATGAGTTGCACCTCAGCAGATGAGCTTACTGGCCAGGAAGACGTCCCAGCAGATAAAGGGGGGGAGCAAATGGCACAGCACTCCCCAAGGATCAGCAGAGACACTTTTCTGAGGGAGAGGATGCGCTCGTGACAAAGTACATTCCGCCACAGAACCTGAAGTGGGCAGAAGCACCTGTATTCCTACAGGTAGAGAACCTCTGTGGTTAGTGCAGCCCTGCAAATCTAGAAAAGTGAAGCCCCATCAAGGACATTCTCAAGTTGGGTGGGCTGATTTCCAATCAGCCTGGGCTTATAAGTAAAGAGCAATTAGCACATCATCGAGATGCGAATAATTTACACATCATGTAAATGCAGCTAAATGTTTGTCTCTGAAAGTCTCTTTTCTTAATTAGTTAACTATTTCCCCAGCAATATTCTCATGCTATTAACCTCTCCCAGAAACATTTCAGATAGAGTGCAAAGGTAAACTTCAGCACAGCCACCCACTGCTAAGAAAAAACCAGCTCTAGGGGCGCCTGGCTCAGTCGGTTAAGGGTCTGCCTTCGGCTCAGGTCATGATCCCACAGTCCTGGGATCGAGCTTGGAGTTGGGCTCCCTGCTCAGTGGGAAGCCTGCTTCTCAAACCTCTCTCTCTCCCCATGCTCATGCTCTCTCTCTCTCTTGCTCACTCTCTCTCTCTCTCAAATAAACAATAAATAACATCTTAAAAAAAAAAGAAAAAAACAGCTCTGCAAGAACAGGGACCAAACTAATATAGAAAAACCAGACCCCCAGACTCATAGGTGCTCTCCGCAAAAAAGAACACAAGTCACATCATATCTGGGTAAACTCCAGCCAAGGTCTGACTCATGGGCGGTGGGCGGACTATGAAGAGAAAAATCTGGTGTCATTGCCAGAGGGGCGCATGGCAAACACGCCTGGCAGTCCGGGTACCAGTCTGCTACCTTTGCCTCCCCATTCACCGGAGCAGTAAAAGTGATTCGGACACGGAAGCCACCTGTTTCCCTCGCCAGGATTAACGGAGAGGAAAGCTACAACGGGTGTGAGTCCCAAAAGTTTTCCTTTTATTCACCTTTTTTGGCATGTGCATGCTGTGTGTATGTGTGTGTGTGTGTGTGTGTGTGTGTGTGCGCGCGCGCGTGCACATGGGGGGGAGGAATATGCATGTGTGCCCACATGCAGATTATCACGAATTTATTTGATTTGAGGTGATCTGGTGGTTTCTCCCGACCCTCTCCTGGGGACGGTCAATCAGAGATGGACGGATGGCGTGGGCAGGCAGGGGCAAGGTAGACACAGTCTAAGCAGCCGGCAGGCTGGCCGATGGCATCCTGGGGGAAGTCCATGGTGGACTCTCTGGCACATTCCTCTTTTCTTACCTCTTCAGACTCTTCTCTTTCCCCTTTCTTCCCAAAGCAATGACAGAGAGGATTCTCTGTGAGAACCTGAATTCACTCACTGCTTCCCGGCCAGTACATATCCCAGCCCTACCGCTTCCTGCTTATGTGTGTTTGCACCTGTCACTTGATACCCCCTGTACCCCAGTTTCCATGTTTGCCATTTGGGATGCTAATATTACCCGCTCTAAAGGACCGTGGTGGGGAGTAGATGAGAGTGGGCGCGGGCCTCCCTGGCCGGCACGCATCGAGGGCAACACAAGCCGTATTTGAGTGGTTCCCACAATGAACTTGAATTGCATTTATAAAAATATAAAAAGAAAGGCTAATGGCGTGCTTGGTACACCTAATCCGTTCTTAACTGAAATCCAAAAGGGCAGGAGGGCCACGGTAGGGGAGAAAAAAATTAGATCATCATGGGATTTGGTGCAGATTTTTCAAATACCTTCAGATCCCCATACTCCATGTTTGTGGAGTAAAGCCAAGCCTTGGCTGTACTGGGAATGCTTTTTAAGATTCAGTCATGTTGACACTTTCAACTTTCACAAAGGGTCACCAGCTGCTAAAGATAATAGAGACTTTCCATCAATACAAGGAGAGGGCTGGTGCCCTTTAAGTTCATCTATGCTGCTTTGGAATACAAAGTAATTTCCTCTCTCTCTCTTTTTTTTTTCTTTCCTTTTCCTTCCTTCTTTCTTTTTTGAATAGCAGATTTATTCATCTAATGTAGCTTACGTAGACTAACATTAATACCAGTTTGCACTTCCTAAAGAAACGGTACTACCAGAGAGATGGGGATAAAGTAGGTCACTAGCATCCCTGAAGTGTGCTGGATGGTTGCTTGTTATCAGTCCATAGGGAAGACAGACAGACAGACCGACAAACTGCACATGTACAATGTGATTACATAAATACATACATGATTCATATGCTATATGTATTATATATTCAATGCTATTTCATTAAGCCATTATATTTCTGTTTTTAAATTTAATGTCTTTAAAAACTATATACATATAATTTTTAGGAAGTCACCTTGGAAACTGAAACGTAACGGTTTGGTGAAAGAGCGTCCGACAGCTCATTGCCGGGAAGAATGAGCACCCATTCTTTATCCCCTAGATCGGCCGCAAACCTAAGTAAGAAGGGGAATGACCAGGAGGAAAATTGGTTTCTGGAAATCCATGCAGCTCCCAGGAGGAAGACACATCTCTCTCTCTACCATTTTCTTAAAGCTTTATTTATTTATTTTAAAGAGAGAGAGAGAACAAACAGGAGGCGCAGAGGGAGAGGGAGAGAGAATCCCACCTAAGCAGACTCCACGCTGAACCCAACATGGGTCTCAAGATCACCACCCAAGCCAAAACCAAGAGTCGGACACTTAAAAGACTGTGCCATGCAGGTGCCCCTCTACCATTTGTGGTTAAGATTTGAGGGCTACCACATCTTCAAAGGGTGGCTGTCTTTGTGTAAGGACCCCAGGGGGCATTACGCCCAGATGCCCAGCTGCCTTGGAGGATGCTCTGCGTGGACCCCAGCGTGGACCCCAGCATGGGAAGCTTATTTCTTGAGCCCTCTGCCTTCTGAAGCAGAAGTGCTAGGTCAGACGGAAGAAGACTGACAAGTAAAGCTATCTGTACTGACATGCGGTCGCTTGGAGCTAAAAAGCAAAGAAAAAACACAAAAACAAAACAAAAACCCTGGTTCTGAGAGAGCAGGGATAAAAACCATGGGAAGTCACATGGAGTGGGGCTTACCTGTAAGACCAGCGCTGCCCTCATGTTCAAGGGCGACCCCGCTTGGTGAAATGGTAAGATTAAACAGCGCACAGCAGAAATGTCTGCCAGGCTGGGGAACAGACCTCCTCATGCTGTCCCTACTCAGACAGCGACCACAAGGGACACGTGAAGAATAGCTTGGTCTCGAGTGGGAAAACAAATGCCTTTCAGCAGAGGTCTGGAGAAAGGGAGATGTGCGGCTGGTGAGCGCTCTGTATTCCTTCAGCTTCCACTAAAAGCAGAAATGCTTTGATGAAAATGAAGGCTTCAGAAGGACAGACTCTCCAAGTGATGCCCAGATTACAAAAGACCATGAAGGTAAAAGAGGATCAATGTGAAAGAGGGCTGGAAGGTGGACTGCCAGTTATCTCAACCCACATGGGAGCTCTCACTACACAGAGTGGTGCGGGGCTGAAGCAGTGCCCATGCGTGAGCGCATGTGCATGCCTGTGCACGGGGATGCGTAGGGGGCTGTCTGCGAGCAGCCAGATGGTAAGAAGACCCTAACTGAGCCGCGACCAAGTGAGTCTTCCATAGTGGTTCTCAAACTTGAGCATGCAAAAACACATACGTAGGTACATACATAAGCAGACAAGTAAATCTGCTCATTTCAGTAGTGCATATCCTAAAACTGGAAAGATACCAAGAAAATTAGCCGAGCCCCTGTCCAAAGACGACATCTAAATTGGTGAAGCATTCCACATTTTTCAAAGAGGGAGTTACTTAATGGGCATAACATTTCAGTTAAGCAAGATGAATAAGGTGTAGAGATCTGCTGTACAACATCGTACCAAAGTCAAAGATAATGGATTATATGCTTCGAAATTTGTTAAGCAGGTAGATCTCAGGTTATAATAGAATAAAATTTAAAAAAGAAGTGTCACCTAAATAACTTTTACAAAAATCATATTTTTTTTTTTTTCCAAAGTGCAGTTTCTTGGAACTTCTGGGAGAGCAGAGTCAGCAGGTGTGACAGGCACTCTAGGGAACACAGTTTAGAGGAGAAAGAAAGATCCACAAAAACACAATGGAAACCCATTGAGAATGGACTCCCAAGTTTGTTATGTTCAGCCCAGATCTCTTGGCAAGTGTTTACTGGCAATCTTCACTTGGGGCTCTTATCATCTGGCTCACCTTGCACCAAAGGGAACACATCGCCTTATGCCCAAAGCGTGTTCCTTCTCTCGTACTTTCTATTAGAATGACAGATTCCATAATCTTCCTCACTCACCCACCCAGGAACATGGGAACAAGAGTCAGTGCAGAAAGATCGTGGAACCCACTCTGAAAAACTCTGTTCCAGGAGGACCCAAGCAAAGGAAACCCACAGACAGACACTGGGTGAGTGAGTGCCAAAGGGAAGTGACAGGTGTGCCTGCCCATGGGATAACATGCTATGCCTTTGCTCATAAAGTTCCTGAATCCAGTCCAAAGCATGTGAGTGGGAACAGAATATCCAAACAAGACAGAGCTGCTTGACACATCTTCTCGAAACCATATACCACCCGAAGTGGCAGGTTCTCACTTCCCCATCAAAATCTGTCCCACTTTATTCCACTGCAGCCCCGAGCCTGTGGAGAAGTCAGGTCTGGGCTCAGCCAAACTACAGGATAGCCCTTGGCAGAGGCAGGTAGTAGGGGTGGGCTATCCAGAGAGCAGTGTGCCTGCCACTATGGCAACTCATGATGGACCAGGGAAAGGGAAGAAGGTGCTCTGCTAATCGAAACCCAGGCAACGTTTTAGCTCAGCCCCAAAGAAGTTAATGCTCAGCTAGATTTTTTCTTGTCCTCTGTCCCCCTCTTTTTTTTTTTCATGTCACCAAGTGGCTTTAAACCACCCCCTTCCTCCCAAAAAGAAAATCACATGCCAAGATAAGACTTATGATAAACCACTGAGCAGAATCTCCCTCCCCTACACTGCACTCAAGCACAGCCCAAGATCCTGGTTCTCTCTGTGGGTAGCCTATCCATCTCAAAGGAAATTATTTACCAAAAAGATTCTTAGGCATGCACTGGCTTCACCATCACCACCCCACTGAGGCACCTGGGACAAATATTCTCACGCTGCAGTAGGACTGAGAATCACCTTGGGAACTTCAGCAGCCCTTGCCAAGAAAGTTGATTTAGGCAAATCAGGAGCAGAGCACAAGCATCTGTATTTTTTTCTCTAGTGCCCCAAGGAATCCCGATGGTAAGACATCAAGATCCACCCTTGAGAAATGTGGGCTACAATTTGGGCTTCTCCCATAGATCTGTCCTTTACGGGGCAGGCTAAGCTCAGGTACAGTGGCCCACCAAACTAGCCCTGGGTCATGAAAGGGTTAACAGGAGATTTCCCATCCACCCCCACCCCCATTACTGCAATGCCAAGTTCCCTACCATGTGGTTCTGGATGTGATGGAAAACATCTCCAATCGTAAGGTGGAATGGGAAAGTGAACATGCTCCTAAACCCAAAATATTTACAAATGTACTCACTACTTATGAAATGAGTCACCACTGAAAAATTCCCTCCTTGCCGGAACAGCCTAACAGAAGTCCTAACCTGCTGCTCACATCAGTCCTGTCAAATGCGAACACTTGTTTGTATTTTCATTTCATTGTCAAAGCCATGGAAACGTCAAATCGCAAGTCTTGAAAGAGATAGGAGTTTGCGAGCTCCGTGACACTGAAGTGGTTTGGCCTGTTTTAGAGGGCAGCGGCTGGGAAACATCAGATCTGGTGAAGGACAGAAGACAGGACACAGGCACAACTGTCGTGCAAATTTCCATTTCTCCTGGAGATATGTCTGTTTCCAGCAAGACTAGAAATTAGGATAAAACCAAAATCTCCCTCCACAATGGTCTCAAAATGACAGATGAAATAAACAAAAAGGCTTTAGATGCACATCTGAGCTGGCAACAAAGAAAGGGGATCGTTAATGATAAGGAAGCTATAAACTGGAGCTAAAACACCAAAACTGGTTCAGATGTAGCCTAGGGATTAAGGAGATCCCACGGATGGATTCTGGGTGTGACTGTCTACGTGGGGCAAAGAGGAGGCCCTTGTGCCACACGAGGCAGGAGGTGAAATTCTATAAATGCAAGAGTCACGAAATTCTGTCCCTATATGAAAGGGGGGGCTAGGAAAAAATACCCATTCAGCTGCACAGAGAGACAAAAAGGATGATGACATGCTTCTGCCTGGTTTCTGGAGGAAAAAAAAATGCTTGAAGAACGAAAACCATGGACTTTCACCTCAAACACTTCAGAGTGCTGAGTTTCTAGTTTCTGCATGGACTGGGAAAACCCCAACCTGGACATGACTATAAACATCAATTCCAGGCTAACATCGCATAGAGGAGTCTTACAGAAGCAAACGCAAAACCATGCTGAAGGGCTCTCCCGTGATCTAGAGCCCTGGGAATCCTTTGAGGAAAAGCACGCCCCACTAGAGAAGTAATGATCTAAAAAGTGACAAAGCCCTGGAGAAAACAATACACCACAAATGGAGCCCGTGGACACACAAAGAAGGAGAAACACGGCTTTCTATAACAGACGTACCATTGAAAATATAATATAAAATATGCCTCACCCGATTAAAGACATAAAAGAAAAAATCAAAACTGTAAGAACCAGTTGCAACAAAGGAAAAGCAGACATCGTAAAAAAAGAACCCACTAGGACAACTCAGAAATAAAAACTGTAGTCCTTGCAATTAAAAACTCAACAGATAAGGGGCACCTGGGTGGCTCAGTCTGTTGGGCATCCGACTCTTGATTTCAGCTCAGGTCATGATCTTGGGGTAGCGGAATTGAGCCCTGAGTCAGGCTCCGCACTCAGCATTGAGTCTCCTTGGGGTTCTCTCTCACCCTCTCCTTCTGCCCCTTACCCCGCTCATGCTCTAAATAAATAAATAAACAAAATCTTAAAAAAAAATTCAACAGACAAGTTAAACAGGAGGTTAGAATCAGCTCAGTTGACTAATCAGTGAACCAGAGAAGAGCCCACCGAGAGTTAAAGGGATAGACAACATCCAGAAAAGTGTAAGACACATGGGAGATATGTAAGAGTATAGAATAAATGTCTATTAAGTGCTACAGAAGGAAATAAGCAATGAGGAAGAAGGTCAATTTGAAGGGACAATTGTTAAAAACTTTCCAGAAATAATAATAATAATAATAGTAGTAGTAGTAACGAGTATTCAGTTTAAAAGAGCACTCCAAGACTTACGCAGAACGACACGTGTATACGCACACACACAAAACCACATCATGTTCAAACTGAGAAACACCAGAGACAAATGAAAAAGATGGATAAGCAACTGAGAGAAAGGCAGAAAATGTAAATGAGGTCACTGTTGGATACGATTTTATAATGTTCACAGAGAATACAACATGCAACACAACTCTTTTGTCTGATGGACGTGGTCTAAGTGCAAGGTTATGGAATGATGTTGCCAACGTGCCAAAGGAAATACAAATTGCTGTCAACCGAGGTATTTAGATGCAACTCAGTTTTTCCTTCAAGGGTGAGAGCAAAATAGAGATATTTTTAGATGAGTGATTTTTATCCCCGTGGATCCTAGGTGAGGAAATATTAAAAGTAAGAAAGACAATGGACAGGAGGTCAATGCAAGGAGCAATGGTGAGCAGAGAAATAAGCAGTAGTGCTGGAAAATATAAGCAAACACTGATCTTTTAAAACAATAACAGTAATTGATAGGCAGGATGTCTTTAAAATTAAAAACTTGGGCTCTGCTGAAGGGAACATCAAGAATGAGAAGACAAGCCACAGAATGGGAGAAAATCTTTGCAAAAGACACATCTGATACAGGACAGCTACCCAAAATATACCAGGAACTCTCAAAACTTAATAAGAAAACAAACTATCCAGTTAAAACAAGGGCCAGGGCCATTAAAAGACACCTCACAACAGATTTCAGGTGGCAAATAAGCAGATGAAAGGATGCTCCATGTGGTATGTCATCAGGGAAATGCAAATGAAAACAACAATGAGATACTGTTACACGCTTATTAGAATGGCCAAAATCTGGAACACTGACCCCACCACATGCTGGTGAGGACGTGGAGCAGCAGGGAGCTCATTTGTGGCTGGTGGGAATGCAAAATGGCACGGCCAACTTGGAACTAACACACTTTCACCAGATGACCCAGTGATCACGCTCCTTGGTGTTTACCCAAAGGAACTGAAAACTCATGTCTACATAAAAACCTGCACAAGATGTTTACATCAGCTTTATTCATAATTGCCAAAACTTGGAAGCAACCAAGATGGCCTTGAATAGGTAGTGAATGGATAAACATCCAGTTGTTGGTACATCCAGACAATGGGATATTATTCAATGCCGAAAAGAAATCAGCTATCAAATCACGAAAAGACATGAGTGAACCTTAGATTGCCTATTCCTTAGCGAAAGAAGCCAATAATGAAAGGACTATAATGAAAGGACTATATGTGAACACAGACCATACGTGTTAAACCAAATGACAGCCCAGAAAAGGAAAAACTATGGAGACAGTCAAGAGATGAGTGGTTACGGGGGGATTGGGGAGGGAGGGGTGAAGAGGTGGAGCACAGAGGATTTTTAGGACAGTGAAACTACTCTGCACAATACTATAATGGTAGATACACGTCATTATACATTTGTCTAAAACCAAAGAAGGTACAAGACCAAGAGTAAACCCCAGTGTAAACTGTGGACTCTGGGCGGTCATGATGCGTCCACAGAGGTTCTTCAAACGGAACAAACTGACCTCTCTGGTGGGGGGTGTGGATCACGGGGGAGGCTGTGCATGAGTGAGGGCAGTGAATATACAGGAAACCTCTAACCTTCGGTTTGGTTTTGCTGTGAACCTAAAGTCACTCTAAAAAATAAAGTCTAAAGTTTTTTTCTTTTTTTAATATACAGCAATAAGGGGTGTCTGGGTGGCTCAGTCTGTTGAGCGTGACTCTTGGTTTTGGCTCAGGTCATGATCTCAGGGTCATGAGATCGAGCTCCGCATCGGGCTTCCTGCTCAGCAGGGAGTCTGCTTGAGATTCTCGCCTCTGCCCCTCTCCCGGCATGCTCTCTCTCTCTCTCTCAAATAAATAAATAAATTCTTAAAAAAAATACAACACTAGTAGCTAATTTAGAGGTATCAAAAAAAACATAGAACTAAAATATTAGAAAAATAATAATATGGAAGATGCCAGGGTAAACCAACTTAAAGCATTCCAGGGTCCTGAAAGATGGCTAGGGAGAAGGGGAGAGATACTAATTAATTTTGAACATCCTTAAGTCTATTATGCATGTTAAAACACTAAAGGTAGCCACAAAAGAGAAATTGAATTTAAAACTCCCAAAGAAATAAAGGGTGAGGAAAAAAGGAGGAAGTCATGTAGAGAAGTCGATAAACCCATAAAGTACAAAAGAGGGGAGAAGATACTTGGTAAATATAAAGAACAATATAAAACATGGAGAAGCACTATCGATCTTGGATGAGGCCCTACCAACAGCCACAGCACTTCTCCAAAGTGCACAGCCTCTGGGGTGCTGATGAAGTGCACACGCACAGTACACACATACACATTAGAAGCAAGATGGCATTATTCGTAAAAACGATTGAAGGGGATCAGAATATGCCACCCCAAAGTATACCATTTTGGCAAAAGAATTATTTTGTGCTTAAGGCAACTGAGAAACAGCAGATGCAGGAAGAATTCTCTGCCTTCTCCCCTTCTGCCTAAAAGCAGGGCATAAATCACCCTTTATAATGGTGCCTCCCATCCCCGTACCAGAAAGAGGAGAACACCAGCGATGACTAGAATCTGCATAACAAACCTTATGAAATAATTCTTCTTTACCATTAGTTTCCCCTAGATATTTTCTTCCCACAATGTATGGCCCCTAAAAGTTCAGATCTTTTTTCCTTTATCCAGTCATTTTTCCACAGTGAATTACACTATGTTAAAATGGTATAAAAGCTCTCAATCCTGCTCAATACTGCTTTGGGTGTTCACATCTTTTCTGTGGGGCTCTGGTGCATGTAAAATTAAAAATAAAATGTGTATGCTTTTCTCCTGTTAGTCTGTCTTTTGTAAGTTTAATTCACAGGTCCCAGGCACTGAACATAAGAGAGTAGAGATAAAGATTTTTCCCTTCCTCTATACTATCAAATTATCAAAGAATAAATAATCCCAGTTCCATGCTAACTATTCCAGATAATTAATGGGGGGAAAAAGAACGACAACTCGACAATGGATGAAACTGGTATAACCTTAATACTCAAACTGGAGAAACAAAACATAAATAAAAAATTTAAGCGACATCCACTTAAGAACATAGATGCAAACTACTGTGGGTAAAGAGACTATGTTTAGTTTCCGTCAAAAGTTATCTATCAAAAATCTATAGTAAATATATTAATGGTAAAAAAAAATAGGAAAGTTCTCTTAAGCATTCTAGACAGAATTCTAAAGATAGCACCCAAAATACTCCCTCCCCCTTCTATGCTCATTTTGCATAATCTGGGATTCTGAATACAATGGGTTTCACGCCTATGATTACAAAAAATTGACCTTCAAATAGGGAGATCAGCCAGGTAGGCTGCTCATCACATGAGCTCTTTAAAAGAGAGTTTTCTCCAACTGGTTACTGAAGAGGAAGCCAGCGATTTATCAGGAGCTAGGCTAAGAAATGTGCAAGTGAAGTAGGCATCCCTGAGTAAATGAGCCCAGCGTCGCCATCCCCAAGTGGTAGCAGTGAAAGGAACAAGAAAACACCAGACAGTGTTTGCTCTGGTGTTTGTCAAGATGCCCATTTGGAAGGATCTGGGAAGCATCAGGTTTTTATAGGAGAGAAATAATAACTTTTCCTCCACCCTCCTAGGTTCTGTAGCTGGGGCCTGGAAATTAAACAGACAAAAGACAGACTGGCAAGAGAAAAACAGTTTATGAACATGTGCAGCATGTATATACGTGGGGGAAGCTCGGTGATGAGTAACTCAAAGGGGTGACTAGAACTTGGGGCTTACGGAGCATCTTGACAAAGAGCGACAGATTTGTAGGAAGGTGACAAGACAAAGGAAAGCACAATTTGCCCTTAAGGGTGACAGATGGTAGGGGGCGCCTGGGTGGCTCAGTCGGTTAAGCATCTGCCTTTGGCTCAGGTCATGAGCTCAGGGTCCTGGGATCGAGCCCCATGTCAGGCTCCCTGCTCAGCAGGGAGTCTGCTTCTCCTTCTCCCTCTGCCCTTCCCCCTGCTCGTGCACTCATGCGTTCTCTCTCTCTCTCTCTGTCTCTCTCCCTCCTAATAAATAAAGTCTAAAAGAAAAAAAAAAAGGGTGACAGACGGTGGGAAGGTAAATATCTGCAGGAACGCATGGGAGACACGGGTTGTTTTCATCGGGCACCTCATGGGGACTTCCCGGGGCTGACCAGTGTCTCTGGCGAGGCTCAGGCCTTCACAGGAAATCTTCTGTCATGTTTTTAGGTAGGAGGGGTTGGTCGGAGAGCCCTTCCTGCATCTGCCCGTTTCTCAAGTGTCTGCTCCAAATCATCAGTATGCCGCAGGGGCACATTTTGGGTTGGCAGGCTCTGATCCACCACATTCTCAAACATCGGTGTGCATGTTAAATATGCAACACTGGGATTTCCTCCTCGGAGAATCGGGTCCTGTCAGCCAGTGACAGGTTCATTTTTGTGAAGTGCGTTTTTAAAAATTGATTTTCTTAACACAAAAAGAGCACAGAGAAGAAAAGAAAATGGTGTGTAATCCCACTGCCCAGATAATCCCTAATGACATTTAAGAGCATGAAAGTAACACAGATACGTGGTTAGAAATGCAAACAGGAAGGGTTGAGACAAAAACCAGGAGTCTCCCTCTCCCCGCCCCAAGTGTCTCTTTCCAAGGTAACCAGCCATCACAGATTCTAATGTATTCTTCCAGAAAAAAATACCACATTAATACCAGGACAAAATATGTCCTTTCCAACCGTTCCTTTTTTGTTTTTTTTTAAACTCAGAAGGAATGATATTGTTTCCAGTTTTATAGTTTGCTTTTTTTGTTTACTATAACCCGTAGATTTTTCTACATCTGCATTTTAAAAACCTACCCTGTTCATGTAAATAGTTTTAAGGCAGGGAAGGAATCACATTTTTCAGTCAGGGTTTACGGTGATTCTGATGGGGCAGTGTGGGGGGTGGGGGGCAGGTGAGCAGACCACACTGAGAAATCAGGACCTGAAGACAGGTGTGTTCACCTGAAACCCTCTCTGGCTGTGGCGTCTGTCCCTGCAGAGGCCTTGGAGTTGCCCTCCACACCTCCCTCACAAGCAGGACCCCAGAATACCTCTGAACACGCTGCATTTACACAATACCCCTGTGTATCCTGTCACAGGGCAACTGGGTATATATTCCCATCCAGACTTGGTTTCTCCACCCGCAATGGTCTCAGGACAATTGCGTGGGGGCCAGGCAGCACCCGGCAGGAAATTATTCTTGGCTTTACTGTGCCCGCGGGCCATTCGCTAATCCAACAAAGCCTCGTGGGTAGATCTCCAGCTCACCACTCACCCGTTTTCAATCATGGCTCCAGGCCCAAGCAAAGGGAGCAAGCGAGAGAATGGTCCCACATGGCCCCAGATGCTGTCCAGATGTGCAGGGACCCCTCTCCCTCTACTCCTTTGGCTGTACTCTTCTGCAGATTTTTGGCTGACCGTTAAGTGGCCCCAAAGATAATATTGTTGAGAGGCCTGAAGCGTTGTTCCCCAGCCTCCCTAGTCTTTTAAGTAGAAAAGTTTTGCCTGCTAATGAGCCTATGATGTCCATCACCTAATTATCTCTGAAAATCCTCAGAGATCCCCCCTTCCTTGGCTGCAGCAATGATGCCTGTCCTTGGGAGATCTGCACGGGGAGAGGAACAGTGACACCCAGGGATGGTGTTTTTGCTCCTGTCCTAGCGCCAGGGAAGGCAGATGCTCCCACCCAGCAGACAGGACCTTGAAGGGGAAGGGAGCTGGTGGCCGAGACCCACGTCCCACCTGCATCTTCTGGGGGTGCCTTCACCCCACACAGGAGAGCCTACGGTAGGCATCCTCTACTCTGCTCCCCAGAGATGGTCAAGGGACCAGGCAGGTACAATTCACCCACTCTGCCAGATTCTCAGCCTCCATGTTCTATTGAACTGTGGGCACAGTGACCCGGGAGCCACGGGGGAGCCCTTAACTGGCTAGGGCACAGCTGAGAAAGCAAGCTTGCAGGGTGAAGAATGCAGACGGAAAGCAGAAAGGACAGACATCGGCGGGGAGGCAGGGAGGAATGAACAGACATGCGCCATCGACTTCCCACTTCCTAATTCCAGCATCCCCAGAGACGGCGGATCCCCCTCACCCTGGATTCTGTGTCCTTAAAATGCACTCTCTCCTCTTCCCCTAGCTAGTCACAAGTGGGTTTGCCTCCCCTCTCTCCTCTTCCCCTAGCTAGTCACAAGTGGGTTTGCCTCCCCTTTGGACATAAACTCCTTCCTTGATCAAGACAAAACCGCAGTTTTGATCAAGTCTTGACAGCTGTCAGCCGAACAAGAGAACAGCAGGTTGGAAATAAGCACTGAAATGTTTGCCCAGCGAAAGCAAGCCTCTGGGGCCGGGGAGCATGGACAGTTTTTGCTCCAAAGCAAAGAGACAAGTCCAGAGTCCACTCTGCGTTCTCTGCTGCACGCAGGGCACCTCTCCTGACTGTCTCCCACCTCAGACCCAAGCAGTTCCCTCTTGCAGTTTGCTGCCTAAGTGGTGAGGAAGCTCCCCCCTAAGCAAGGCTGGATACTCAGCCCATGACCTGCTAGGCACCTATTTGCAAGGCTGTCGCAGGAATGCTGAGCAAAGCTCAGGCACCAGAGGAAAGGGGGAAACCCTGCTTCCTGACAATCCAAGGTCCTATAAATCCCTCCCATTCTGCAAGTGAAGGGGTTGACAGAGGAGTCCGAAGTTACCAGTCCAGAGAGAAAACGTACTACTTTCACCTTCCAAACCTCACACCCAAAGAAACCCCCAAGGATGAGTCTGAGAGGAGAGAGCCGAGGACAGATGAGCAGTGGTGCTCCTGATGGGTGGAAGGACGAAGTGGCCACCATTTCTAGCTCTTTCCTCTGAACACACGGCCTAATCATTTTAGACCCCCCAGTAAAGCTGAGGAATGTTAGAGTAGCTGCAGCCTGAGTATACCAGGGGAAGAAAGCGAACCTCCCAACCAAAACATCCAGGCGGGCAAAGAGATCTCAGACAGGATGGGAGACAAACAGAGAATAAATGACCGTGGAGAGAGGAAAGGAAGAGACAGGGGCTATTTTGAGACAGAAAAGCTGGTGCAATTAGACTGGATGCCGAGCTAACATTTGCAGGGTGGAGGGAAGTCACAAGGAATATAATTAAGTGAACTGTATACATTATTTTAAATCCCGTTCACATTAACGCTACAAATATTCTACTTAATTCATCATTATTGAATTTGCCAGCAAAGCTGCAGGGTAAAACTCTAGCCCAAAGTTTAATTATACCCAGGCAGAGTGGAGCATTTTTCATGTCCCTGAGAGCTGCCAGACGAGAAAGATGTAGTTTTATAACGATCCACCTTTCTGGACACAGACGCCACCTTCCTGAGGACTTCATAGGAGGGCAGAGGGATCCTGGAAACCCCATACCTCACCCCCCCGAGGCTCTCCAGCATGTGCCGGAGAACTTGCAAAGCAAGACAGAGATCTATGGAGAAGCTATTCAAATCCAGTAATGGCAAATGCTCTCTGATCCACCCATCCTTCCTTTGCTCATGTTCCACAAGAGTACGCAAGCACGCGCGTGCAAACACACGTGCACACAATGCACACTCACCGCCAGGCATGTGTCCGTCATCCTGCATTCATGTGGCTCTTAATGATTACCCAGTTCATGAGTGTCCATGAATTCATGATCATCCTGCAGTCAGGGCTTCTTCCCTAACTCACGTCCTATCTGTTCCTTAAAGCACTTTCAATGCTTTACTATGTTAGCACCTCCTCTTGCGGGGGTCAAAGTCAAACTTGGAGTTTCTCCTTTTTGTTCTCTAGAGACACCATCTCATGCTCTGTTATGGCCCAAAATGTCCGGATCTCTGGGTGGAAATAAAGGTTGGGTTATGATGGTGGAGAAAACAATAAATGAAGAACAGCTGTGGCACACTCATGGAGGGGAGGGGGCTGAATTCTCCCGACCCCAAGACCAAAGTCAAGCAGAGAAGAGCCAAGGGAGCTTATTATTAAGCTCTAAATGTTTGACTGCATTTGTTAGCTTTTAGTGCTAGTGGGGCTGCAACCACAGAGACTTAGAGCCTACAGGGATCTTTGCAATTTCCCTGCACCCACAGC
Organism: Callorhinus ursinus; assembly: GCF_003265705.2. Taxonomy (NCBI): domain Eukaryota; kingdom Metazoa; phylum Chordata; class Mammalia; order Carnivora; family Otariidae; genus Callorhinus; species Callorhinus ursinus. The sequence goes on along the minus strand of NW_027397112.1, from coordinate 1,284,039 downwards.
CAGGAAATAAGCCCCCGGGCCCCCGCCAGGCCCCCAGCACATTTAGGTCCTCGGTGAGGAGGTGAGCTAAGAGAAAATGTGTAATGTGAGTTAATGCTCCACCTGGTTTAGGGAAAAAACACAAACACCTCATTAAGTACCATCTTACCAAAAGATTGAAAAGCACCTCCCTCTCAATAAGGAAGAGCAGCAACAGGTGTTTCAAAGACCACTGTAGGCATCTGAGAAAGACATGCCAGTCTCGAGTTTTACTGAGGAAAGCTGGTGCACGTTAGGGGTGTGCTTTTGATGGAAAATGCTGGAAAAGGCTTCGAGACCCATCGGCCGCACCTTTCAAATCTAAGCCGCCTCACCCTCGCCCTCTCTTCCGGGCCGGCTTCCGTCCCCTCTCACCCCGCCCAGCCTCGCTTCACAAACATCTTTCCCACTGGGTCTCTGAACGGAAACGCATGAGGCAAAATGATGGGTGGCTTTACAATGGGGCCCATTTCCCTGATTCCTTTGAAGGGCAGGCAATTACTGATACAATTATTGTCACTCTTGTCAGTGTCACATTGAAATGGGGACAAAGAGGTCCAAGCCTTTCCTTTCAGCAGGCTAGCCATGCCCACATGAAACACATCCATTTTTCCCCCCACTTTTTCATGAGAGATAATTGGAATGTAAAAAAATCTGCAGTGGGGCAAGAGGGAAAAACTGCGGGTGATTTTCAGGGACAGGGCTCGTGCCAGTCCCTGGACTCAGATGCCCCTATGGGGAGCCTGTCTCGCACGCTCGCCGGGGTCATGAGGGATCTGGACAGAGCCCTGAGACAAGCGTGCTTTATCCCAGCTCCGTGGCAGGCTCGTGTTTTCACGCCAAGGACAAGCGGCTCGGCCATCTTCATTCTGAAAATGGCACAAGGGGATCCCTCCTCTCCAGAACCAGGGCCCCTCCGTGGTAATACATGACAGTCTTAGAGACACAGTCACTCCATCCCGCCAGCTTCTGTGCCTGCTGCGGAAAGCGTTCTTGACGCTCACTTCTCTCGGAAATTTCAGGACAATGACAGCCCGTTAGGATAATACACACTCCCAGGCCCCAGGGTCTTCTTGCTGTTTGAACATGCCAAGCTTGCTTGACCTCAGGGCCTTTGCTTCTGCTTTTCCCTCTCCATCTGGTATTCCCTTCCTCCAGACATCCCTATGGCTCGTCCCCTTACCTCTTGCAGGCCCTTATTCACAGACCATCTTTGTGGTGAATAGTCTCAATAACCATTTAAAACATCAACATTCCCAACATCCTCTTTCCTGCTTTCTTTTTCTCCAAACAGCACTCATGCTATGCAGTTCCTGCATGTTCTACCTTTTTACTTTATCACATATGCCCCCCATTGCAAACACAAGCTCTAGGAGGGTAAGGGGTTTTGTCCATTTGTTTAGCGCTATATCGCCAACACCTGACACACAGACGCTCCATGAATAATTACTGAATAAATCAAAGAATGAATGGACATTAAAACCTGTATAACTCACACAGTATGAGGCATTCCACATCACCAAGGATCTGAGAGCAGCTCGTTTGCACCAGCAGCATTTAAACATGAAGGAAGAATTTTATCCATAAAACCTCCCAGAAGGAAAAAAAAACTAGTAAGTCTCGATGCAGAGAAAAAAAGGGATAACACAATCTCAGGAATGGTCAAGACACAGGAAGCACACGTTCCTCAGATGCTGGTATTTGAAAAAGTCTTGTGGAATGGATTTGAAAATCTGTTTCAAAGAGGAGAACTATTTCTAAAAACCGTCATCATGGGATCAGAAGGTATTCATGACTCACAGTTGGCTTTGGAAAGCATTCAGAAGGTATTCCCAATTCACGCAGGATTAAAACCCTCCCTTGAACTGGAACCCTCCCTTGACTGGAACCCAAGGACAGCTTCCCACCTGGAAGGCCCACATGTGGAGTCCAGTCAGGGTCTTGACTTGTAACTCATTGGCCGGCTCCACCCCAGCAGGTGCTCCAGAAGGGTGGACGCGGTGGGGTGGGTCTCCTGGCCCCTCACATAATAATATGTGGAAGGAACACAATGAGTTACAAGAAAAATACAGGGGCGCCTGGGTGGCTCAGTTGGTTAAGCGACTGCCTTCGGCTCAGGTCATGATCCTGGAGTCCCGGGATCGAGTCCCGCATCGGGCTCCCTGCTCAGCAGGGAGTCTGCTTCTCCCTCTGACCCTCTTCCTTCTCGTGCTTTCTATCTCTCATTCTCTCTCTCTCTCAAATATCTCTCCCAAATAAATAAATAAAATCTTTAAAAAAAAAAAAAGAAAAATACAGACCTCAGCTCTGGAGCTGAGGACCTGGAATTCCACCCACGTTGGCTGACGGGTATGTTGAGAGACAAAAGGGATGTACTATGCAGGATGCAAAGTAAGGACCAGAAGACGGGGAAAAGATCAGGTTAAGGAAAGTGGCAAATCATAAAACCTCTCCCAATGGCAGTAACTGATGCCATGAATTCTCCATTAAAAAACTAAAAGCTAGGGGTGCCTGGTGGCTCAGTCAGTTGAGTGGCTGGCTCTCGGTTTCGGCTCAGGTCATGATCTCAGGGTCCTGGGATGGAGCCCTGAGTCAGGCTCTGCGCTCAGTGAGGAGTCTGTTGAGGATTCTCTCTCCCTCTCCCTGTGTCCATCCCCCTGCTTGCGTTATCAGCACTCTCTCTCTTGCTCTCTAAAATAAATAAACAAATCTTAAAAAACAAAACAAAACAACACACCCTAAAAGCTAGAATTAGCATGGGGAAGGGAAGGTTTGGAGAGGATAGTTGAACTGTGCTAGATTTTGCACAGTCTTATTTTCAATGAAAAAAAAAACCTACATCCCTCCTCTTATCCCTGGGCCATCCAACAAAGGAACAAAAGTCACTGTCCCCCTTATCAAGTCCTGCTTTGCATTTGCTTTCCTGCCCAGAATCACCCAGGAATCCAGGTCTTGCCTCCTGGCCACGGTCCCACCCTCCCGACTGCTGCACCCCATTGCCCCAGCTCCACGGACACTCACTAGATGGAGACGGTGTCTGGGACACCACCAGAGTCTAAGGGCTCGCCTCTGAGCAGAAATCCAGGTTTGGGAATCCCAAGAATGTTCACCCTCCCAGCAGTTCCAGATTCAGTATGAACCTGCTATGGCAGCCTTTGTGGAGAACAGACATCATCAGAAACAGTGACTCATGCTTACTCAGTGCCTTTATGCTTTTTCCCCCAACTGTTTCATTCGTTCTGAATATTTGTAACGAATGCCTCTTGGTACCTTGGCTTCATTTCGGCAGACCTTATCAAAGGGAGAAATCTCCAAAATAACAATAACGGTAATAAATTCAACTCTCTTCGGGTAATTGACGGGAGAAGTAAGCTTCAAAGGGCAACAACCTGCCTTGTAACTAATGGACCCGAGATGGTGCAGCCCTCCGGCCCAGGTCTGTGCGTGTGCTTGAGGACTCAGTGGAGAGTTGCCCGTGGAACATTCCATACGCATCTAATACGTATGGCGTTACACGTGACTCTGCTGGTCATCAGCCAGGGGTAAAGCAAAGTACGACAAACAACTGCCTGACCATTTATCGGAGGTTCTTCTCCCAGTTTATTCAGTAGAAAAGGGGGAGAGAAGATTGAGAGGAAATTTAACAGGAACTTAACAGCCACGAGCAGCTGACACGCGATGGATGGCGGGTGGGCAAGCGCTTGGCCTCCATGCCAGTGAACCCTACCACGTGCTCAAAACCATTGAGAGGGTGGGATGCTGGCCTTCTGCTGAAGGCCTGCGCCAGGAGCACAGCCAGGAGCCGGTGACATTCACCATGGGGAGCCAATGAACATAGGCAGAGGAGCTGGACTGCGGGTGGGAGGCTGTTTCCAGGAGTCGTCTGTGCAAGAACCCAGCCAGGATCACAGAGCATGAGAAACTGCCCCCCCCCCCCCAGACAGAGTGGCAAGTTCTAATCACAGCGATGGCTCAGGCAGAAGCTTGGTTTTGCTCATCTCCTCGTCCCTGTCTGCTATCAAACCTCCTCCACTGGTGGGGGGTACAGGGCTGGAGATAGCAAGGCAGAGTCCTACTCTTCATGGAGTTTACAAATGAAGAAGGAACACCGTGTCGCAGGGAGGAAATGAGCAAAGAGGAGGGAAGAGGAGGCGTGTGGGAACTCCCCCTCTCAGAACAGGGGTGTCCTAGTTCAGGCTGGAGGCATTCTGACTGCACTGGTGAATGTTGAGAACAACCGTTCCTAAGTACAGAACCCGATGAACTGTCAGCCGCCCTGGGATTTCTGTCCACCTGCATATGTCCCATTCCCTGTCATCTCCAAGCATGGGTGGAACGTGTGCTGAGAGGAAGCTAGTAGTAGTTACGAGCCCTCCTAAGTAGCCCTACTGACCCAGAGGAGGCACATGCCATCTGCAGTTTGCCAAAGACATTTGGACCCCTTAGCACAGTCTTGCTGGAGCTACAGAGCCAAACCTGTTACCCACCTCACATTTAGGTGGTCAGTAGACCTTTGACAAAGGTGCCTAAAAAAAATTTAATAAGGAAAGGAACATCTTTTCCAAAAATGGCGCTAGAACAACTGGATTTCAAAATGTAAAAAGAAAGATAGAAAGAAGGAAAGAAGGAAGGAAGCAAGCAAGCAAACCTGAAATCTTGACCCCTACCTCACACCACAAACAAAAATTAACAAGGTCTTATAGACATAAACATATAAGGCTAAAACTATAAAGCAACTGGAAAAAAAAAATACAGGACAATCTCTACACAACCTGAGGGTAGGCAAAGATTTCTTGGAGAAGACACAAAAGGCCCATATCCTAAAAGAACAATTCGATAAATAAAACCTTATCAAAATTAAAAATGTTTTCTCCTCAAAAGGCACCATTAAAAAACTGAAAAGGCTAACCACAGACGGTTTAAAAATATATTCACAATCCATATATCTAACAAAGGACTTGTATTCTAGGATATATCAAGAGTGTTCACAAATTAGTAAGAAAGAGACAGGACCCAATAAAATAAAATGGGAGACTAGAACAGACAGGTCACAGGAACATATAGCCAATAAGAACATAGCAATGTGCTCAACATTTCAGTCATCAGAGAAATAGAAACGGATCTCCCAGCTACCATTTCATACACACTAGGATACAGAATGGTTAAAAACTAATAAGACCAACAACACCAAATGTTGGCAAGGATGTGAGACAACTGGATCTCTCATATACCTCGGGTAGATGTGTCAAGTGTCAAACTGCCAAACGTTTGGCAGTTTCTTATATGGTATAACATAGGTGTATCCTATGATCCAGCAATTCTACTCCTATTTTCCAAAAACAAGTGAAAATAGAAGTCAGAAAATATATACAAACAGTTCTCATACTATTTTTTCTTATCTTTATAGGTTATGAATGAGTATCTTTTAGTCAAAAAAATATTTATCTGAAGTTTAGCAACTCCTTTAGCTAGACTTTCTTTTGCTGCAGCTAAATGCATATATAATCAAATCCAATACTTATTTTAAAACAGCATGTACTCCCCTTTCTATGTTAATTCTTTCCATCCATTCATCCTTTTATCTATAAATATGCAGAGACAGATGTCCAGAATTATGTTTACAAAATGTTTATATTGATTATTCCTGGGAGGTGAGACTTGGGGAGATTTCTTTACTTGTTCTCTGGACTCTTTATATTGCTTAAATATCTACAAAGAGCATGCATCATTTCTGTGAAAATAATTAAGTCACAATGAAAAAAAAAAAAGTAGATCTCCTTCTGGTCCTGATCTTAGGACCTTGTTTATTTCTGTCACAATGGCCCTCAAAAGTGATAGCTATTTCCATGTGTTTATTTCGTATCTGTTTCTACCACTGGTTTGCAGGACCTGAGGGCAGGACCAGGAACGGCAACTGGCCTATAGTGGATGCACACGCAACCCATATCCTCAGAAGAGACGACATAGAGAAGCAAGCTAATTAGCTTCTCTGCTTATGTATTTCCTGGAGTTAAAGTCACCACGATTGACCCTGTGTTATTTTTTTTTTTTTTTTAGATGTATAAAATGACAGAATATTCTCTGAGTTCAGAGACTGAACTTTGAGAAACCCGCAGGGCTTCATTTGTGGTCTTTCTCCAGGAGAACCTGTGGGCAGCAAAGCTGTCCCCTAATGAATGTTTTTATATTCCTGGGGGAATGGGACAGATTTTAGCTCCATGAGCTGCTTCTTCCAACAGCTTCATGTAGATAAAGGGGAGAATGACTTGTAGCTCTTGATTCTTTCCTAAAACGAGTTCCTAAATAGTGGGGGGGCAGGGTGTGGCTACCATAGTGGCTCCATTGCTTGGCCACAGAAATCCTCCGTCAAAGTCCATGGAAATATGGCCCGTCTGGGAGCCCTAGACGCAGACAGACCAGCGGAGCAGTGGTGGTATTTCAAGGTAATACAAGGGTAAGGGTCTCTCTTGCCCTCCCCGTTTAGCGATCCCCGTTCCTTTCTCACTTCCAAACCTCTCTGCAACCGTTAGTTCTGCATTCTTCCTCTGGAAACAGGCTTAAAGTAATTCCTACTCTTCTTTAATAATGAATTTTTCTAAATGTTCTGAGCGTCTTAAGTGGTCTGTACTGTTGCTCCTTAAATTTCAATTAGGAAGATAAATTGAGGATGCTAAGTGCCAACATCTAAGTGGCTCTTTCATCTATCATAGAGAGCGTGAGGGTCCTGGGATTAAAAAAACAAAACAAAACAAAACAAAACCATTCCATTTATCAAGAGTTTCTGCTTTGGTTTTGGGTCTGTCAGAAGTACTTGCTATCAGTTGGAATCTTTGGAGCCCGGAGCTAATCCACGTTTCAGTATGTTCTTGTCTCCAAAGTGGATTCTTGAAAAGATCAGGATTAGCTTTTCCTGACAACAACCTAAGAAATTTGAGATTTTGCTTGATGAATAGGAACTCCAAAAAACCCCTCCAATTGGTGGTGTCATTACTTCTGTGTTTATACCCTTGGCTCTGCCCCAGGGCATTACCTTGACCCTAGGCCCTTGGATGTCATTGCCCCAAAGAACAAGGACAAATTACCTGCCAGTGGATGTCACTTCACATCAACACGGTGCCAAATGGATATTAGCTTTCATCTTTTTCGAGATGGCTCCCACATCTTGTCCCTAAAAAGTGAGTTTTAACTTTTCCTGTGATGACAAATGTCTTGGAAAGTTTGCTGAAAGGTACCAGTCATCCCTTTAGAAAAATGTACGTATACACAAACATTTCTTGCAACTCCAAATGGTTATTAATTAGTCCTGGGTTATCATCTCCTGTCTTAGGGGCCAAGGATGGCAGGAAAGCGCCACGATGCTGTGTGAAGGGCGTCCTGGGCCAGCAAGACCCCATCCTTACCCCACATCCTGGAGCTAATGCACAGCGGAGTCTGAAAATCAACCGACTAGAAAGTCAACATTAAATTCGGAGCAAAGGGAAGTTCGCTTCTTAACTGTACTTCAAGTTTTTCCTTAGACTTGAAATTTAAATCCAAAGATAAGTTAACCCACACACAGAAAGGTTACAGTTTTTAGTATGGATACTTAAGATTTTCAACATCTGCTACTATTTAGGTCTAAAGCAGTAATGCAAGTAAGTAGAATAAATGACATGGAAGGGCAAAACAGTACATTCAAAATGGTACCTTTGTAGAATGAGTACTTAAAAATATTTTTGAGACATGGTGGCATCAATCTGAATCTCTGCCGGTAAAAAGAAAAAAAAAAAATCCCCATGTTCTCTCATTTTCCTAAAACGTCCCTTTTCATTGCAATGTGGTGCCCCTGGACACCTGTGAGAGTGACTACCTCCACTCAGGTAAACATCTTGGAACAAGGTTTAAACCCTTGTTTAAACATGGAGCAAGATATTCTGTGCTGAACCAGTATGGGGGCCAAGTTCAATACCAGAATGCACAATCCCTTCCAAAACAATAAACAAATCTCCACCACCACCACCAAAACACCACCTCATTCTGTAGAATTTTGGAGAGACTCAGACGTAAAATCCAACACCCTGAATGCCCTCAGGACAGACTGTCCAAGGAGAGACACGCTGCCCATAGGAATCTGCCGCTCTGAACTCTGAGAAGCCTTGGTCAGACTGACCAGCTGGCTCAAACAGGCCACAGATGCACATGAAGTGTGCCCCCTTAGGAGGCTTTGCCTACATACGCTCATTCTCCGACAGTCTAGGCCTGTGCTAGGAAGAAACTATGGTGTTGGTGCATCTGATCCTTGAGGGCCCCTGCATCTCAGCCTTTGTTGAAGGCGTGTTGGAGATGGAGGGACAAATGGAAACCAAGTCGCTACCTTTAAAAGACTCAGAGTCTAGTGCATGTGGTGGAAGGAGGGAGACAGTTTTCATACGAAATAGTAACACTGGTGTTAGGTTCGCTGAGACACTAGTGTAGCGAAGGAAAGGAATGCTTGATCCTGCCTGGAAAGTCAAAGAAGTCTTAAGATCGGAAGAGATTCCTGAACCATCGTGAAGGTCAGGGGGTTCTCTAGACAGAAGGAACATTTCTTCAGGCAAGGAAAATGAGGTACTCTTTTTAGAAGAGAAGTAGCCCTGTGGGCTGGGCTGTAGGGTGTATCGGGGAAAATAAGAGATGATCCCACAAAAACAGGGAATAAAAAGCTTTTATGTCACATTCAGGATCTTGGTCTTTATCCCGCACCTGCTGGAAATGTTAAGCTTCTAAACAGAAAAGTCATTGCATCGATTCAGCTTTTTTACAAAGTTCACATCAGTATGTGATGGATTAGAGATCAAATCCACATTGGTCCTGAAATCCAGTGGTCCATCCCATGGAGGTTTCAACACGAGCAGAATAAAGGCAAAAGGGTATTTCCAGACCCATATTCACTAAGGATCAGTATGCCTGAGAGAATGTTCATTAAAAAAACGTATGTGGCATTCTTCCCCTGTTTTTAAAATGGAAAAGGTGACATCTGTCTCAATTTCAAACCTGCTATGTGAACACGAAACATACATTCACATACATTTCACGTAATGAAAATGCCAGAAAGTATTCCTGTGACTATAATTAAAACAAATCTGGCACATTAATTAAAATCACAGGGCTCCCTGACCAAGGATATTAATATAATCTCATCTTTGCCAATTTGTGTTCCATTGAACAAAAGTCCTGCGGGATTACAAAACCAGACAAGAAAAACTGATTTTCTCAGTCAAATCAACATAAGCAATCAGAAGCTCCTGTTTATGGCAAAGATAGAGTAACGGGGATGGGGTGGACTCCCCCACCTGAAGCCAACAAAACAAAACAAAACACAAAAACATATGAAACCACCATTTTCAAGTGGGCAACAGGCAGTAAAAGACAAGTGACTTCTGAGGGAGAGAAATAAAGGGAGGCCTGTGACCTTCCCAGCTGACTGCCTGGAGAGGTCCCACGATACAGAGCAAGGAGAGGGACCTCAGGTGAAGCCTGGCAGACTCCCTGAGTTGAGGAGAACTTTGGTACCACAGAAGCCCATGGAAGGATGCTCAACATGGTTAGTCACCAGGGAAATGCAAATTAAAACCATGACACACCTAGTGAGCTCAAGTTACTAAGACTGAACATACCAAGTGTTGGTGAGGGTGTGGATGAACTGGAATGCTCACCCACTGCTGAAATGGCAGAACCACTTTGGGAAAGCAGCCTGATGGTTTGGTAAAAAGTGAGACATACACCTCCCACGTGACCCAGCCGTTCCACTCCTAGGTCTGCATCCAGAAGAAATGAAAACCTATGTCCAAAGAAAAGGCATGCTCACAAATGTTCATGGCGGCTTTGTTGGGAAGGGCCCCAAACTGGAAGCAACCTTAATGTCTGTCAGTAAGTGAACAGACGAATGTACCTGACATTGCCACACAAGGAAGTTCAAATTGGAAACAAGAAGGAACTATCCGGATTGTGGTGGTGGTGTCACAGGTGTGCACGAAGGTCAAAATTCATCACATCATGCCCTTTAAATGTGCACTGTTTTATCGTGTGTCGAGTGGATGACAGAAAAGCTGTTGAAAGCATCTGGAAAATGCTGGGTTAAATCACGCTGAGTGAGTTTCTTCGCTGTAGGGTTTCCAGAGCCTCTAGGTGGGCATTATTATTCTGCCAAAAGAGAATATAATCTATGTCATTTCCCAAGCATATTCTGCCACAGAATCTTTTCTTCCCCTTATATTCTTTTAATGAGTATCTCACAGAGCTGGCATCCCATGGATCACTTTGGGGAGATATGACAAAATCTGTTGTTGATTTAGAAATTTATAAGTGGCAAATGGCAAGAAGATGCCTTCTATATTGTCTTCAAAACAAGACAGGCCCCTAATTTTAAAAAAACCTGCTCTGGTGTATGTGAAAACATCCCAGGTGCCCGAAAAAATGTGTGCACTTTGCCTCCCAGGCTGCAGAATTACTTTGGTTTCTCTCCTGCAGCCTCGGATCATGCTTATTTTTTTCCCCTAGTTTCGACTAAAGAAGAAGCTGTTGACTAGGATGTAGTAGTCTGTTTTATTCCTCTATCCCAAGACATCAGCTTGAGGTGGTTGCTCTTGTCAATAATAACAGTACTAAATTTTGTGAGCACCGCAGAATATACATTCTTTTTTTTAAAAGATGTTATTTTTATTTTAAAGAGAGAGAGAGAGAGCAAGCACGGGAGGAGCAGAGGGAGATAACCTCCAGCAGACTCTGCACTGAGCACAGAGGCTGACACGGGGCTCGATCCCAGGACCCTGAGATCATGACCTGAGCCGAAACCAAGAGTTGGTCACTGAACCGACTGAGCCACCCAGGCGCCCCTGAAGAATATACATTCTAAGGAAGCAATTAAAGTGGCTGGCTGCTTTTTCAATTCCTTTGTTAAGAGACACACTACATATACCCACAATTCAAGAGACAGGGAGAAGGGAAAAGGCCAGAAAATCCAAGTGCCATGATCAGAAAGACATTTCTGTTTCCTGAGATTAAGAATTCGTCATATCAGTGAGATCATATGATACATGTCTTTCTCTGATTGATTTATTTCGCTTAGCATGATACCCTCTAGTTATGTGCTATGGTGAGCGCTGTGAATTGTGTAAGGCTGATGAATCACAGATCTGTACCTCTGAAACAAATAATATATTATATGTTAAAAAAAAAAGATAGTAGGAAGGGTAAAATGAAGGGGGGGGGACATCGGAGGGGGAGACGAACCATGAGAGACTAGGAACTCTGAGAAACAAACTGAGGGTTCTAGAGGGGAGGGGGATGGGGGAAAGGGTTAGCCTGGTGATGGGTATTAAAGAGGGGCACGTATTGAATGGAGCACTGGGTGTTATACACAAACAATGAATCATGGAACACTACATCAAAAACTAATGATGGAATGTATGGTGATTAACATAACATAATAAAATAAAATAAAATAAAATAAAAAGACATTTCTGAACTCTTAGGATGACATTTTATGGCTCTGTTCCTATTTTCTTTGCTCCAGGACTGACCCCAAGTTGCAGCTCGACGTGGATATCTTTAAACCACATTTTTAAGCCGGCCTGCTCTGCTGTTTCATTTATTCAAGGCACTTACTGCAATCATTTAATCTAGTAGTCTGAGTTTGATCTGGAGCTGTAACCACTGGCAGGGAATAATGTCTGACTTCGGCAGGATCGGGTCGACCGCTTTTCCTAATGAAAGATTTCACAGGCTGCTTGAGGCAGAAGATGCTTTTCAGTGGAATTATCCACTTAAGGATAATGGGTTCATCACTGAGGGTCCGTCTCCGTGCCACGTGTCACTTGGGCAGACTGGCTCCATGGAATCACAGGCATATGTGAGCAAAAACTGCATAAAACGTGGTCAAGGGCTGTGTTTGATGCAGAGCACTGTTCTAGTAGCTAGTGACCCCTCCGTCCACTATTGACAGGTGCATACCTGAGTCTGCCTGTGCTTGCAGGCCTGGATGGTATCAGAGCTGTCTGTGCCCGCTCTGTTTTCTCAATACCGCATCCTATTGAAATCCTCTGTAAAGCCACCGAGGGCCGCTGCCCAAAATCTAGATGAAAATCAGAGACAACCCGGAATGGCACCATGTTGACAACTGAGCTAGTTGAGGCGTGCTCCTGGGTGATGTTTAAATGGTCCAAAGCTGATGCTCAGGCATTATTAAAATTGAAGCTTTTTAAAATTTCATGGAGGTGGGAGCCAGTTAGTTACAAGGAAGGCATTCCAGGTTCAAGTCTCTGTTCTCCTGGTGCATGTGACTGATCCAGAGTGAGGGGACTCCCATTTCCATCACCAGCAAGTTGTAAGGGAGAAACAGACAATGGAAATGTGCTCTGGCCTCACCAAGAAGAATCATCCAGTGGCAAGCCCTGAAGATGGCTATCATACGTGCCCCTATCCCTCCTTATTTTGGAGGGAGGAAAATGCCATCACAGCTCAAAGACTGAAGTATGACCATCAGCCTGGGCCCACGTAGGGACCAGTCTTCGGTCTGACTCTGCCCAGGTTACGGAGAACCTGTTATAGGTGACCACAGGGCCCAGAGCCTGCTGGCTGCCCCACGGTTTGGCTCTATAAAGCAGCACATCACTGCTGATGGCCCTGTGAGGCACCTGTCCCTGTCCTGTTGGACTGTCACCCACACACTTGCAGGAACAGTGAATCACTTCCCATCGCATTTCAGACAGTAAAATCCTCAGAGCATTATTTCCATCCACCCTGTTCTGCATCTCCTGTAGGATGAGGCTGTGCTCAGAGGCCTTGTGTTTTAAATTCTTCTGGAAGATAATCTAGCCCCATGCACAGAGCTGCAGAAAGCACAACTACCCGGAAGCAGATAATCCACTCTCAGCTTTAGTTAGCCATACATGTGAAGAAACAGACAGCCCATTAATTCACCTATGCCATCCTTGCTTTAGATTTGTCAAGTAGCCTCCTGGGCTAACTGATCCTATTCGGTATCTTAATGATCAGACCGCCGCTGCTATGGTGGGGCTATGCAAGGAGAGAAGTTCGCGGGTCATTCTGGAACAGTGGGTGTTCATAAAAAGGAAAACACGGGACAAACCGCAATATACAAACTACAAAGCAGATGAAGAAGAGGCATTCTGTGTTCTTGATCAGAAAGGTTGCAAACCATGAAGCTACTAACTCTTTTCAAATTAAGAGCTTGAATCTAATTCCAGTCAAAATAACAAAACATGTTTTTAAGTGGATAGAGATTCTAGAGCTCAGCTGGAAAAAGAAAATGCAGCGTGAGTAGGACTCATCATGAAACAGACGATTAAAAAAAAAAAAAAAGAGGGTGCCTGGGTGGCTCAGATGGTTAAGCATCTGCCTTCAGCTCGGGTCATGATCCCAGGGTCCTGGGATCGAGTCCCGCATCGGGCTCCCTGCTCCTTGGGAGCCTGCTTCTCCCTCTGCCTCTCTCTCTCTCTCTCTCTCAATAAATAAATAAAATCTTAAAAAAAAAAAAAAAGAATCACGGAAAACATCTTTTTTGCTGTAGAAGGAGACTTAAGTTTCTCCAGGTTTGTCATCACCTTAAAAAGCCTACAACATTAAGTACTACAGCAATTAAATGATGTTGTGTGTATGTTTCCAGAGTGCCTTCAAAACACAGCAGTTCTTAACCAGTTGTCTCAAGGATTTCTGATGATACCGGCAGGTTATCAAAATAGATTTCCTGGGGGCTAGCTTCAGATTGTAAACGAAACTTCTAGATTTTTCCTACATTTTCAGACACGCGATTCTTTAGCTCCTGCTTCCTCACCACCTTCAGATCAAACAGCTTGCTATGGAGCCCAAAATGCCCATGTTTCCTGCACACTCAAATTTCCTATTTATTCAGCTCAAGCACTGGGTCCGTCGATAAAGTTGTGAAGCTCTTCCAAAGCTGGCATTGACCTTTTATGCCCCTCTCCTACTGTTAGTAGGAGGCCTAAGAGGTCACCTCTTGCAATCACTTAGTTCTCACCTAGACCCTTCCTCCATTCACTGAAGATACAAGCACCATCATCAATCCACAATTAACGATGTCAGCGTTCCTGGTTCACAAAGATAAACCACCCAACACTTTGGTTTCAGTCCCTTCTTTGGTACTTTCCCGTCCTCACCCTCAATGAACTTGTCCTACACACTCTTTCAGCCAACTAGCCCCAATAAAGGAACTACCTCCAACATGTCCATTTGAGGTATCCCAGATGGCCAACCACCTGCCTTCTGTATTTCCAACTCTTTTTTCGGAACCCTTCATCCAAGAATTCTTTGGTCCCATTGGCACCTCTACTCCATTGACCCAACCACCATTTCATATCCAATCCTGTGTCCTCACCTTACCCACCAGTGGTCCTGTGTCATAACCACCCGCTGGCACACACCTGCACACATGCTTTGGTGACGTTGTCAACCCTCCACCTTCTCTGCACCTGTTCCCCAAAAGCTGAAGGCGGCTGCAGAAAAACGTAACAGCATGGTGCCTGGCCTGGTTTGAAATCTCCCTGGGCTGCCTGGAATTTCTACTACAGTCCCCTCAAGAAGACATGCTACCACTTCCAAAGGTGTCTACTGCATACCTCCTTTCTCCTCCGTCCTCCCAGTTGATGTTCTTTTTATTTCTGACTTCCCTGAGAAATCAGAAGAAGAGTTCTTCAGCTTGTCACTACCAAGTGCACCCATGTTCCTGTGTCCGCACCATCTGCTCTGCCTTCTGTCCTGCTGTCCAGCTCCCCACTCCTACTTCATCCTCTCTCACCTAGCCAGCAGTGATGCTCCCGTCATTCTCCCGGGTCATCAATTTCTCCCTCTCTACTGGGTTACTTCTATGAGCATACACCTTCCTATCCACACCCCTCTAACCCTCTACGCCCCCCCCCTTTACAAAGGAAACTCCTCAGCAGAATCTACATTCTGTCTTCACTTGCCAATCTCTCCTTCTCTCTTTGACCCTCCCCAATCCCCCCTTCATCTCCACCATTCCACTGAGATTGCTCTTGTCAGGGACACCACTGGTCTCCCTTTGGCCCAACCCAATGGCCACTGCCCAGACTGCATCTCGCTTGTCCTCTCGGCATTTCACATGGCCCACGGGCCCTCCTTTCTGAACACTCCTCCCCTGGCTTCCAAAACATGATCCCCTCCCGGCATTACTATGTCCTCACTGCCCACTCCTCATCAGTCTCCTCTGCTGGACTCTTCTCAACTTGCTGACTTCTGAATGGAGGTCCCTGGTGCTCAGTCCTCAGCCCTCCCTCCCTCCTGCCTATGCCCACTCCCGAGGTGATCTCAGCCAACCCCATGGCTTTCACCATTCCCAAATTTACATCTCTGGCCCAGATATCTCTATGAACTACCAAGTCATGGCTCCAGCTGCCTCCTCAATTCTGCTATAAAGATATTTAAGAGCCACTCAGTTACGAAACTCCCGATTCCCCCCACCCCAAGCTTGTTCTCCAACCCACCCAGTCAGTCAATCCAAAAAAGCCTAGGAGTCTCCCTTGGTCCTTCCCCTTCCCTCACAGCCTCATCCATCAGCACATCCCATCAGTTCAACATTCAACTCCACCACTATCTCCTCGGTCCGAGTGACCCTCTCCTCCACTATGAACATACCCTCCCAACTGATAACCTGGACTCTACCCTTCTCCTCCAGTTCCCACACTGGTCACCAGATCAATACTGTATAACTTGGGTCAGCTCACTTAATGCCTCTGATTGAAACCTCCTGATGGTTTCCTATCATACTCGGAATGAAATCTGAAGGCCCTAGTGGTCCGAAGCCTGTCCACTGTGCTGCCTGCCTATTCTCCACGTCTTCCTTATCCACACTGGTGTCCTGGCTGGCCCTCAAAGACATTAAGCACTTCACAGCTCCAGGACCTTCTCACTGATGCTTTCTTTAATGAGGATGCTCCCTCTGACCAGAATACCCTCTCCACAGACACTCTAGTGGTACCTTCTTCTTCTCAAAAGCCACCTTCATAGAGAGGCCTTCCTAAGTACCTTATCTAAAAAAAACAGCCCAGTCATACTTGCATCCTAGTATTCGGCTGTATTTTTCCCCATAGAACCAGAGAAAATCAATCCCCCATCATTCCTCACTAAATGGAAGTCCTTTCTCTTTTTCAGTGTGCTGATGCAGCCCCAGAGTTTGGGATAGCACCAAATAGATGCTCACCGAGTGAGTGGATGAAGGAGTGAATGAATGAATGAATGAATGAGTCAATCAATCCACTGGTCATCAACTGAAGTTGGGGGTTGTATCCCTTGTGAAGCTTGTCTAGCTCTTGTATCTGCATCAGAAGGGGGACTCTGCAACAGGGCAGAGGAAGCACAGCAAAAACTCTTGTTTTCTACTCGAGAGCCTCCAACCCGTGTGCATTTCTCTGGAGGCTTCGGTCTTCCTGCTCTTTCATCTGCGTTGTCTTCCTGGTGCCTGCGTATGCAGTAGGTGGCTCGGTGCAACAGAGGGGAACGTCAGCGTGCAGAGCTAGGAGCCGTTCCCACTGCTGCCAACAGCTCCCATTCCGTCTCCATGACAAGAACACTCGCTGCTGCATCTATAATTTTCTGTTGAGGTAACATCTTATTTGCATGCCGAAACCATGTCCTTTTTCCCATTACTGATGTAAAAGATCGCTTCTTTCTAATTATGTTGCAGGCACTCAGGGAATTCAAAGAGCAGAAAATATGTCAGGAACAATTTACAAATCATGGCTATTTGTGTACATGCTTGCCTGGACGACAGCAAATATAGAAAGGGGGAAAAAAAAACCTCATTAAAAATACCAGCTCCTCTCAGCAGATCCCTGCTCCCATTTGTTCTTTCAGTCTTCACTCAATACAAACCTCAACCCTAAATAGGAACGTGCTTGTGAAAAGAATGATTTCCCCCATCTCTTGACTGTTACCGGCAGGGACTTAGAAATGAAACTTCCCCTCATGGCTCTTGTCCTGCCTTGGAAACTGCATTTCTCTTGCATTCAAATCATGACTTCTAAAAATACGCAATTTTTTTTCTGTTTTTTTTAAGAACTGGAAAATTCTTGCCAGAGTCCTACGAGTCAGGCCTGAATCATTATTCCATGGACATCAAGATGAAGATGTGCATGGGATGGAGGACTTCTACACTCCTCTCCAGACTCTGAGACTGACACTTTTTTTTTTCCCTGCCTTTTGGGCTCCATTAAATTACAAGGGACTCAAAGGTCTAAAATACGCCTTCTCTTTCTTTGGTATCTTAATGCAGTGCTAGGATAAGGGCTGTATAGACTTCTGACACACTAACTTTCAACGCAGGCACCTTCACAGACGAGAACAAAGCCACTGAGCACAACCCAAACGCATCGGGTGTACATTGCCAACAGATGGGGGCGGGGCTTGCTGGTTGGCTTGGATTTAGGAACAAGAGGTCTTTCAAAAGGCCTTCTGGAACCTCCGCTGGCCCAGACAAAGAAGCTTCTACACGTCTTACAAGGCATAAGCCCATGCTGCAATACCACTTTGCCCACCTAATCAGCTCCAAGCTGGTTTCCCCAAGGAGGAACTAGGTACAGTCACAGAGGCATGGCGCCATCGACCTCAAACACAGTCAAGAGGAGGCCCAGCAGTCAAACAAAATTCTAACAAATAAAATATTTAAATAAATAAATACTGCCCAGATCCACACTAACTCCAACTATCAGGCAAGTCTCCAATTTCCCATCAAAAAGGAAGGAACTGGCCAACTGGATATAAAAGCCCGTGAAGATGCAGATGTGGATGGGATAGTCAGATGTCTATTTCTACTATTTAATCCATTAACTGAGTCATAGATGCATGTCGTTTTTTAAATCATATAAAACAATATATTACCTTAGAGATGCTGCTTTTGCTCATTCTCACATTTCATCTCTGGGTCTTTAACACCAGTGCGGTGGCCTCCCCAAGACAGGCTTCTTGAGTCATCAGACAATGTCAACAGCAACAGTTGAAGAAAGCACTTTTTACTTTCATCTAAGTGATTTAAAATTCAGCTCTTTCATAATCCACATATGATACTGTCACTAATTTTATCCTGAGCCACAAGGACCCACGTGCACGGCCCAGCACCAGGATAGGATAGTTGTTCCGCTTTGTTTTCACTCATTGCTAGGGGAGTACATTTGATCTGCACCAGGTAACCACGTGTGGTATTCTTGGTTGCCAGTAAAGAGCAACAGACGCCGGCCCAGTGAAGGGTTGAAAACAAGTAAATGCACAGACTCAGGTGGGTAAGAGGTGGGGCAAGACTGGAGGCAGGGAGGTGCATAATAAGGAGGCTGTCGGAATGGTCCACACAAGTTGTAATGAGGGATTCAACTAGACCAGTCAGAGCAGACATATTTATGAAGCACAATCAGCAAGGTTTGGTGACCAAGGGGCTTTGGGGGACTAGGAAAAAGGAGGAGAGATCAATGATGCTGAGATTTCTTGCCTGAGAGGCTGAGGGGGTTCGGTTCCATCACATTCTTCCTGACATGAGTAATAAAGGAGACAGAGCAGGCTAAGGTCAGGGAAAAGGCACGTCGGGGATTCTGTTTTAGGCCCACACCATATAAGTGGCTGTTGGACAAGCAAGTAAGATCCTCACCGGGAAGGGGACACTTGATTCCGGCATCCGTGACAACAAAGTCTGCCTAAGTTCTAAGTAGAAGCTCGAGCCTGGGTGAGAGCCCCCAGAGAGAAGGTGAGTAAAAGGAAAGGAAGCTGCCGATGAGAGACGAAGAGGGGCAACCCTAATTTTGTGGATAGACACCCCACAGGGAGGCTGGCACGGCCGGGCCAGAAAGGAGGGCCGAGAACCAGGGGGCGGAAGCGGCCCCTAAGCCAGGGGAGGAAAGTTTCGAGAAGAAGCAGAGGCTCACCACTGCAGAGGTACTGGGGATGGCAGTCAAGTGACACAATTTCCCACTAGATTTGATGTTTAGGATTCGCTTGTCAGGAGGTGATTGGAGGCGAAGAAACGGAAACAGAGAATGTGAATCTCTCCTCTCAGGAGTGTCGCTGGAAAGAGGAGACAAGAAAGTGGGTGACAGCAGGGTTGAGGGAAGACCTTTTTTGTCACGATAAAAAGACATAGGAGTGTGTGCGGACGGACTGTCAGAGCCGGGGGTAGTGGGGGTAGAGAGGGCCAGGGGGCAGTTGATGGAAGGAGGAGGAAGAAGGGGAAGAAGACAGGGCAGGAAGAAAGAACTGACCTTGTGTTGGCGGAGCAGACGCCTCATCTTCTGGGGCTGATAAAAGGGGGCAGTTAGGAAATGGGTGTGGTGGGAAGGGGGGGTGCCCTCGCCTTACTGTCTAGTAAGAAGTTGCTGGCTGAGAGTCAGGGGGATGAAGGTTGAGAAGGGGCTCTGGGGGTCTGGTGGACCTTTAAGTAATGACCGAATGCATGATGGAAAGAGCTGGCCCAGCCTTGAGGGCCTGGCCGGGTGGGTTACCTGGAATCTGGAATGCTTGGGTGGAATCGCTCTCAGCAGCCCTGGCAGCCCAAGTCGGGGCGCAGAGAAGGGAAAGAAGGAGTGGGAATCATAAGAACACGTCCCAGTGAGAGGTCTCTGGAGGAAGGGAGGGGTCAAGGGGTGTCGAGAGAGAGGGCACTGAGGGCAGAGAATAGGATACTGAAGCGTAAGTCTGAGCTGAGAACAAGGCTCAGGGAGTGACCCATGTAGAGACAGGAATCTTGATTTTGGGCAAGGACTGTACAGGAGCACTGTGAAGAAAGCACCGAGAACTGGCCATGTGGAAGCTGACGGCAGTGGGGAGGTGCTGCTCTGTGCTCACCGAATTCCATCCCTTCTCCCTCTTGGGCATCCAGCTGCATGTCCTTCCCGGCATTCCCGGCTCTCAGGTGGGCCACGTGACTTGGTTCTGGCCAGGGGAATGCGGGCAGAAGAGAATATGCAACATTTCTAGACTTGGCACCTAAAAAGACCTCTCACAAAATCCTCCTCGCTACACTCTTTCCGTGTCTGCAGGCCAGAGGCAGAGGATCTAAGGGAGACCCTCATGACGGTGGGAGCCACGGGATGAACAAACTCTGGGGACCAGAACACAGCAAGGAGCATGCGGGGCAGGGATGGAGCAGAACAGCCCTTCCCAACCTACCTCAATGGGACTGTTGCTTGAGCAAGAGATAACCCTCCCTGGGGCTTTAGGGGCTGTTACAGCAGTCAGCTTGTGCTCACCAGAACAAAAATGCTAAAGGCAGACAACATAAGCCTCAAAGAGGAAGGGCTTTCAATTAAGGGTCAAAATAAGAGTGATATGAACCCAGCCTCCTGGCTCGGTGGCAAGCAGGGCTGAGAAAAGGAGCCTCACCTTGGATAGGAAGGCACACAGTAGGTGCTCAGTAAAGATTTGTTGAACAAATGCATTAAAGGACCCATGTAGAGACAAGAATCTTGATCTTGGGCAAGGACTGCACAGGATGAAATGAGCTTTCATGGCAACAGAAGGGAAGACATTTGTAATTTTCTTTTTAAATTATAAACATTATTGGGAGACCAGCATAGGTGACAGAGAAAAATATAGAATCTCCTTCTCTTCAGAGTCTTAGGAGGAAAAAAAAATGAGATACTTATCTTCCTGTGGTAAAAGAAGCAGGAAGAGAAATAGTTTAATAATATTGCACTGCTTCTTCCAGATCGAGGCGCTGATTTCCCCACTGATTCGGGGGATTTTTTTCCTATCTTGTCTAAGTGAGCAGTGGACTAAATTGAATCTCTTAGTTCCAGGGATAAAAAATGCTATAAATTTCCGTGGATTCTAGGTGAGATGACACAATGTGGAAGAAATTGGTCCACATACCATGCACAAACCATGCACCTAGGCGGGTTCACGCACAATTTCTGGAGTTAGAAAGAGCTCAGTGTGACTCTGTTCTGGGAGATTTCTTGGCCACTGCTCACCAAACTGCTTCCTCCAACTAATGGCCTCATTGAATCCAAAAGATAAGTTGGAGGGAGGGAGAGGAATGAGTGCAGCTTGTCGCTACTTGCCAGCATCAGTGTGTTTTTCAGGGGTAAGTTCTCCAAGAAGCAATTATGTTAAATCAATCACCAGGAAATGAGGTCTTCGTAATGAGAGCTATGACTCTGATTTCAAATATGGTGCCAATCAGAATGAGGGCTTTTGTTCCTTTGTCAAAATGATCATTTATCCAAAGTTCTAAGACAACAATACCCTCAACCCATCTTCCCCACCCCCACCCTCCCCCCAAAAAATAAGAGATAAAAGGAAAAAGAAACCAATATTATTGAATAAAAGCATGTGGTCCACAGCAGCTCAACAGAGAAGTAAGCTCCTTGGCTAGCTATGCTACACAATTTGTTCTTTAAATCTCATTCCTGCTAGATGGCTTGAGAATCTTACATCGGAAGAATAATGGGTACAAATGAGTGGCGGGGGAGCTTTACTTTGCTGTCAAAACCACAACACACGCAAGACAGAACCATGGTTAAAAAGAGATTAACTTTAGGGGCGCCTGGGTGGTGCTGTTGGTTGAGTGTCCCACTCTTGGTTTTGGCTCAGGTCATGATCTCAGGGTCCTGGGATCAAGCCCCGAGTCCAACTCCATGTTCAGCGGGAAATCTGCTTGGGATTCTTTCTCTCCCTCTCCCTCTGCCCCTTCCACTGGTGCTGTCTCTCTCTCTCTCTCTCTCTCTCTCTCTCTAATAAATAAATAAAATCTTTTAAAAAAGAGAGAGATTAACTTTAAAGAGACACAGTTCTAAACCGTGACGCCACTATTCTAATGGGCTGTTAGGAAGCAGAAGGGGCCAAAAGACAGAAATGCGGCTGGATAAGTCACTGTGCATTAGAGAGATGGAAAGTGAGCTGTCTTAGGCGACAGGGCACGTGTGACCCCAATAAGTATACTGTTCTCCTTTTAGATATGTCCTGAATACCTGCCACATACCAGGCACTGTTTCGGGGATATGAAGACAGATATGACACAGCACTTGAACTTCAAGAACCACAGTGAGCGAGATCGATGTGAGAATTCATCAAGTACAACACAAAATAACCAATGCTAATGATAATAGCGGGGGGGAATGTCGATTCAAGAAGATGCTGATGCCTCAGCCCAGATGAGTCAGAAAAGCCTCATAGAGAAGGGATATTTAAGCTGAGTCTGGAAGAATGACTGGAATTGCCAGAGCAGGGGTGGAGGCGGGAGTACGGGGAAGGAGGGAGACCCAGTGTAGCGTGTGGGGTGGGGCTGCAGGGGATGCATCTAGAGTGAAGGGTGAAGGCGGGTTGGGAAGGCCTCCTGGGCAAAGCTGGGGTTTGGGCTTGATCCTATTGGCAGCACGGACGGGTCTATGATCTAGAGAGTATTATAGATGAGGGACCGTGTCCATCCTACTGGTCACCCCCCTCCCCCGGAACCTAGCACCGTGCCTGAACAAACATCTGTATCTTTGCTCAATTGACTAAAAACGGAAGACTATTCTTTTGCCTATTTCGAGGTAAAAACAGATAGCAGTTGTGGGGAATGAGGCGGGCATGTGAAGGGATGGGCAGACGGCAGGGAAAGCTGGGGGTTCCCCGTGGGATGGAGGGAAGTCAGCTTGGAAACACATTCCTGAGACCTTAGTGCACCGGGAGAAGAGAAGCTCCCTGACCTGGCTTGAAAACAGCCCACATGGACGAAAGACGCCTCCACACATGCTGTTTCTATCCAGAAAGCCCTTTCCGCCCTTCCTCTGAAAAGAAGTGAAGCGCATCCTTCCTCTTTCCTTCACTACCTTCTGTTCTTCTGGGTCAGTGCTCCCCACCATGGTGGCTGTGAGTTCGAGAAAAGAAAATGCCATTTCAACATTACCTTCGGCGAAACCCATGTGGATGTTCAAGAAACTCTTTTTCTGTGAAGAATGGTTGCAAAGGGGCATTTTATTTAACCAACTACTGTAGTTAAATGAAAACTGCTAATACAGATCATACATAAATTGCTATTTTTTTGGAAAGAATTAGTGCTATTAGTGCTTAATAAAGTGCACATAATCCCGAAGCCCTATTAAAGATTAAAAAAAAATTTTTTTTTTTTGGTGTGTGTATGCAGTCTTCAGTGAATCTAACTTACTTTATGGTACTATGAAAACTCAGTTTTCAAGTTACATGATTTTTCAAGAGATGGAATTTTACAACAAATTATCAGAAGAACACGCTCAGTAAATGTTTATTAGTGCTGTACCCCACACACACCAGAAGATGTATAAACACCAAGCTGCTCCTTTCGTGAGGAGTTCACAGAGGGGGCACAGCTGTATTTTTAAAATTTATAACACAGTCGTGGGGCGCCTGGGTGGCTCAGTCAGACAGCCGACTCTGGATTTTGGCTCAGATCACGATCTCAGGGTTGTGAGATCGAGCCCTGTGTCAGGCTCCACACTCAGGAGGGAGTCTGCTTGAGAGTCTCTCCCTCTCCCTCTGCCCCACCCCCACCCCGCACACGCACGCGCTCACACTCTCTAATAAATAAGTCTTTTAAAAAAATGTATAACACAGTCGTTAACTGTAATAATAGAAGTAGAAAAAGAGACATGGAAGAGAAAGGGCGCAGGTCTGCCTGCTCGTGGGAGTGAAAGAAGGAAGGGTCTCACTGGGGAGACGACACTCAAGCAAAGCCCTGAGAGCCTGCTCCAAGAACACACATTTGGAAAGGATCAGACCACGGGCACCATCTTGGAAGCTACTGGATCATTCCTGAGAGAGAAGTCAGAGGCCTGAACTGTGGGAAATCCAGTGAGGAGAGTGAGGGACTGGACTGCACTGTACTGTGTCCAGTATGGCATTCACCAGCCGCACGCAGCCATTTAAATAGAAAGTCATTAAAACTAAATGCCATCGGGGCACCTGGGTGGCTCAGTCATTAAGCAACTGCCTTTGGCTCAGGTCATGATCCCGGAGTTCTGGGACCGAGCCCCGCATCAGGCTCCTGGCTCAGAGGGGAGCCTGCTTCTCCCTCTCCCTCTGCCTCTCCCCCTGCTGCATTCTCTGTCTGTCTCTCTCTCAAATGAATAAATAAAATCTTTAAAAACAAAACAGAAAAACTAAATGACACCAGATTTCAATGAGTCACACTAGGCACACCTCGAGTGCTCACTAGCCACACGTGGCTGGTGGCTCCCGTACTAGACAGCGCGGTTAGAAAGCTCATCTATCAACACACGAAGTTCTACCAAACAGAGCTGGTCTAGAAGAGCCAAGTGTTGCAGGCTTGAGGCAAACAGGGGAATGGTGGTGGTGGCACAAATGTAAGCAAATGCCAGCAGAGCCATGGGTTTGGGGCAGCTGGTGAGCTCTGCTTTGGACAAGCTGAGTTTGATGGGAGAGTCTGGCGTCGTGGAGATGCCTGACAGGCGGGTGGAAACGGGCGTGTGGCACTCGAGAAGTGTGGGTTGGTAACAGAGCTAGCAGGAAACGCATCCTGAAAGCAGATGAAACAACTGGCGTGGGTAGGATTTTACCCGAGAGAAGAGGGCAGAGGATGGAGCCAGGGGCGCTGAAGGCAGCATTTAAGGGACGGATGGGAGAACAGGGTCCACGGAAGGACAGGACAATGTGGAAAAACAGAGCACAGGGGGAGAGCAAGAAAAAAAAAAGGTACCTGTAAAGCCAAGGCTGGATAATTTTATGAGAAAAAAGAATAAATAGCCAGTGAACCAAACGCAGCAGGAGGTCGACCAATGCACTGAAAAGCATCCATTGCATTTAGCAGTTAAGAAATCACCTTAGGGGCGCCTGGGTGGCTCAGTCGGTTAGGCGACAGCCTTCGGCTCAGGTCATGATCCCAGGGTCCTGGGATCGAGCCCCGCATCGGGCTCCCTGCTCAGCAGGGAGTCTGCTTCTCCCTCTGACCCTCTTCCCTCTCATGCTCTCTGTCTCTCACTCTCTCTCTCTCGAATAAATAAATAAAATTAAAAAAAAAAAAAGAAAAGAGATCACCTTAGTAACAGCAGCTCCAGTGGACAGATGGTGGAAAGACAACTAAGCTCATAACCACGAAGGAAATGTTCGTTTTCAACTGGCAGCCTCCAAAAAAGTGGGGACGCATGGGGCACTTCTGAGGGGCTGAAGCACCTGATCTCATGAGCGCAGAATTATCAGAATAGTTCAGGTCTCTGGGGAACCCACTCCTTGTTATACCACTGCTGTTAGGAAAGGAATGTTTTGTTGTACGTATCAGCATTTTAGGACAGCCCCAAGGTGGTCCCCAAAAGGGGGAAGGAATAAGTTACTGGGCTTCTCCCCTTACCCAAACCCAGCCCAAGAATCCCAGTGAAAAATACAGCAAAAACCTGCTGTGGCTTAGAGGCAGGGATTTGATTTCACTAGAAAGCTCCTGAGCTTGGCAAGGAAGGAACACAAATACACAGACACCCACACACACGCCAATATACTCAGTCACACACATCCATACACACATACACATAGGCATACACACAGGCATGTGCACACACATGTACACATGCACCCACATACATGCTCTTAAAATTCACGCATGAACATGTGTGCACACCCATAAATGTATACGATGTTCATGAACACACATCTGCATACATGCGTGTAGTGCACACACATTCATGCAACATTCACATGCGCACATTCTACACATGTGCACACACCTGCACTCAGGCACGCACGTGCGTAATGCCTGCACACGCACACACGTGCATATATGCACATGCACACCCCCCTCCTTGTTCCCTTTCCTCTTCTGCAGAGCCCAGTCGAGAACGCAGATCTGACTCCTGAGCCAGCCCTCTCCTCCACAGCAGCTGCTTGGCACCCAGGGCAGCGACTGCAGAGAGGAAGCAGGCGGGTCTCGTGCCAGGGCAGGAGGTAACATTTCACGGATGATGCAAGGCCCGGGCTGGAGTGCTGTGCTAAGGGTCCAGAACTGCCTCAGTAAAAGCCACTTTGCCAAAACCCATCAGCTCCCGGAAGTGGGCTGCACTCTCTCTGGCGTCCCCAGGTACTCGAATGGCTTTTTACAAACCCAAACATGGCAAAGGGAAACACGGGGACCGCCTGCAGTGGGCGCGAGTTGTGCCGTGCTGATGGAGCCCGAGCTGAAACAGTCCCTGTGGCCTGGGCCTCCTGAACCAGACCAGATCCTGGATCCCGCTTGGCTTGCTCATCCTCAAACTAACCGCCACAACCACCTTGCTTCTTTTTTCTTTCCCCCTAAAATGCCATGTCCTTTGTGTCGAATCCTAATTCAAGGAGGAGAGGCTGGAAACTCTCGGACAGGCCAGGGTCTGGTCGACTTGATGGTCTGTCTCGTTCTCCTCCTCAGGTCAAGAGCACAGCCCCCCTCACCCGCAGTCCCCACCTGCAAGGCACTAGTCTCAGCACAGGGATGATGGTGGCGGCAAAACAGAGACATCCCAAGCTCTCGCGGGACTCGGTCCAGGAGGGGAGCTGGCAACCAAGAACCGCAGGTCTGACGGGCCTCTTGCACTGTGAGCACGGTGGGGGAGGCGCAGGGGGGCAGGGAGGCGGAGGGAGGATGGCCCACCATGTTCTTAGAGACAAGCATTCGCCTCTCCAGTGGGTCCTTGAGTCAGTCAGAGAAATCCATGAAGGAGGAACAAGCTGGTGGATGGCCCAAGGGAAGTGCGAGGTCAAAGGCTCTCGGAAGGAAAGCTCTGGGCGTGCTTGAGGACCCGCCTGGCCTGGTGAAGGTGGGAGGAAGGACGGAGGGCAGGATGACTGCAGATGAGGTCAAAGGGGCAGCAAGAGCCCGATGCCAAGGACCTGGAAGTCTACAGCTAGGTGCAACCTGGTTTGCATTTTCCTGGGGTCACTCAGGTGGCTGGGCAGAGAACTGGCTGTGGGAGGGAAGGGTGGGCACAGAGGGTAAGGGAGGTAAGGGAGGAGGCAGGCACCGCCCTCCAGGGCACAGAAGATGGTGGTAAGCAACTGGGAGCAGTTATTTAGGGAGAGCCTTATCAGTATCTGTGGTGATTAACGCAATAATAAACAACAGAATCTACGCTTCCAGGTGTTTCCAAGTGACTGCCAGGACAGTGGACACTAATTATAGAACCGCAGCAATTAGAGGGTCTGGCGTCCACCAGCAACGGTGCAGAGGGGGGCCCTTGTTCTTAGCATCTTCCTTTTCCTAAGCTGAACCCAAGCTTCAAAGTATCACCCACGAGTCTGTGTCCATTAGAGAAAGAAAGCAAGCACGTCGGCCCCCAGAAGGATTATGTTGCAGGAGGTCCTAGCACCAACGAAAATCCATCAGATTATCAGCAATGCTGATGAAACTGGAAAAACAGGGTTCAAGCAAAGCTGGAGAGAAAGCTTTCCCCCTGCCGATTTATGAGAATGAAGGCTGAAAGCCAATGAGGTGGCCTGAGCGGCTGGAATTCCAATGTGGGCCAGAACCACGGGTGATCTCCGTCCGCTGGGGTGAAGGCCCATGGAATCCTGAAGGTGACCCACGCGTGGCTCAGTGTCCAATCCCAAGGCAATCAGAGGCGTGCATGGCCATGGAAGCGGGGAGAGGGGGGAGACTGGCAACAGGAGCCCTGTCCTCTTGGGCTGGGGGCAAAGACAACAGGATGGGACGTGCACTGACTCCATGTACCAGAAGTGGAGGTCTGGCGAAGATTCAGGGGAAGACAGCTACCTGGATGGCAGGGCTGGAAACTTGGGCCAGAGAAGAGAAGCTCCAGTTGGCAGCTGATGTGTACGTGACGACGCAGTCACTATCGGCCCCACCAGACTGTACGTCCCGGGAGGGCAGGGCCCCGTCTATATTTGCCCACTAACATACTCCCAGCAGAGGCATAGGGCCTGGCACAAGCTAAGCTTTTCGATGAATAGCGGCTGTAGGGGTTCCCCACCCCAAAAACTCATGTCCATCTGGGGCTTCAGATGGGACCTTATTTGAAAACAGGGTCTTTGCAGATGTCATAAAGATGAGGTCACGCTGGAGCAGATGGGGCCCTAAATCCAACGAGCGTGTCCTTGTAAGAAGAGGAGACACACAGGGGAGAAGGCCATGTGAAGACAGAAGCAAGAGATCGGGGTGATGCACCTACAAGCTAAGGACCGCCGAGATTGCCGGGAGCCACCAGAAGCTGGGAAGAGGCAAGGAAGGATCCTCCCTCAGAGCCTACACAGAAAGCAAGGATGGCCCTGCTGACTGCTTGATTTTAGACTTCTGGCCTCCAGAACTGGGAGAGTATAAACGTCTGTTGTTTGAAATCTGTCAGGTTTGGGGTAATCAGTTATGGCAGCCCTGGGAAACTAACACAGCAGCTCAGGGAAGAGTGAATGAATCAACAAAGGAGCAAGGGGAAGGGAAGGCTGGTCCATACTTAGCATGCCAAGGGCAAGAGCACACGGATCGAATCGCGGCCCATGCTCTGGAAAGCCAGTAAGAGAAATGCCTCACATGCAGCTAGTGAAAGTAACTGAGAAGGTGTGGTATTAGCTGGACAACTGCTCTCTTCTGGTGGGCACCCCTCTGCCCAGGAGGGACACTCAGCAAGACCCAGGGCCTTTCCCTGGCACTCACTCTCTCTCCCCATGGCCATTGTGGAGTGGATCCAGACTTACAAATAGGCAGAGGAACCTGAGAATCATTTTGTTGTTCTCCCCCTTGATTAAGAATGGTATATTGCAGGGGCACCTGGGCGGCTCAGTCGTTAAGCGTCTGCCTTCGGCTCAGGTCATGGTCCCCGGGTCCTGGGATCGAGCCCCGCATCGGGCTCCCTGCTCCGCGGGAAGCCTGCTTCTCCCTCTCCCACTCCCCCTGCTTCTGTTCCGTCTCTCACTTTTGCTGTCTCTCTTTCAAATAAATAAATAAATAAAATATTATTAAAAAAAAAAGAATGGTATATTGCAGTTAGGAATGGGTTGAGAAGGAGGGTCATTAAGAAGCTCCATTGACTTATACAGGAAGGGGACATGGTGTACATGTACACACGTACAGGGGCAGGTCTAGCTCTTTGGCTAACATTCCACGATAAAACCCCATTTCAGCCCCCGATGCTGGTGGGCGTCTTTCAGGCCCATCCCAATCTGTAATATTTCCTAGCTTCCACGATGCCTCTTGTCAGGCACAAGAAAAATAACCGAAGCTTACCTGTGCTCTGCAAGACCACTTGTAATGACCCCAGCAATTGTCTCTCAAGAGGCTTTGTTTGCTGGACCGCGGCCACGGGAGGCTGAGCCAGCCCCCAGCACAAAGGGCCAGCCAAGCCTCAGGGTCCTTAGCAGCCGCAAGAGCTCCTGGAGCTTAGGAGCCCAGACCATTTATCTTCATGGTCTTCTTCTCATTACATTTGAAGGGGCGCAGTGGAAGGGGGAGCAGATAATGGAGGGAAATAATCAGAATTCTTCAAAGTAATTGGGCTTAATTGGTTTTTTCTTTCTGTCTGAAAAAATTTGCGTACCTGGAAGAATAGGGGACATCCTGAGGTCTCGATAACCAGCCTCCCCCAGAGCCCCTAAACTCAGCCACCCTCACCCTAAAACCCCTGCCCTGCCTTCCTCCGCACTCCTGCCTTGTACAGAATGGGAGCCCATGAGCTCCCGGGCAGGAAAACGCTCTGCCGACCCCAAGTCCTGCTGCTGGGCATGGTAGCAGCATATGCTGGTCACTCACCCAGCATGTGCCAGGCACAGGGGACCCCAAAAGGAAGAAGATACAGCTTGGGCCTTGCTGGGGAAAGGGAAGAGCGAGGATGGAGCAGTGACTGGGGAAGGCTCCATCTAAAGAGGTAATGAGTGAGCCCCGGGACAGAAAGCCCAGGGAAGGATTCTCCAGGAATACAGGTGCTATGGACTGAAGACTGGTGTCACTCCAAAAGTCAGGTGTTGAAACCTAATTCTAATGTGATGGTAAGAGGAGGTGGGGCCTTTGGGAGGTGATTGGCTCCACCCTCAGGCATGGACGTGGTGTGCTTATGAAAGAGACCCCAGGGAGCCCCTGAGCTCCTTCTGCCAGCCTCCAGACGGTGAGAAATAAAAGTCTGTGGTATTTTTGTTACAGCCGCCTGAACGAAGACAGAGGGGGAAGGGCCGTTCAGGCGGGGGAGACTGATACCTCCTCTGTCTAATGGATTTTCCCCATCCAGTGACCAGAATAGGGAGCACACAGCCAAAGATGTCCCTCTACGGTGGCAGCCCCCAGATGCAGAAACTTGATCAGATAACAAGGGAAAAGGGGACTCCCCATAAACTGACTTAGCAGGATTCCTTGCCAAAACCGGGCTCAGCAGGCCAAGCGCACTCAATGGCCGCTAACGAAAAGTTCGGTCAAGGACGGGAGTCTGTGTTGCCCATCTTCAAGCCTTCGTACTCTGGGTAGCTCAGGGGGGGAGGGGTGGCCACGGACAGCAGGGGAACACAACAGTGGCTGATGCTGCTCTGGGTCACAGTGGCTCGTGGGTCAAGCTCTGGCTTCTCATCCCACGGTTATTGAGCTTCCGCCACCGTGCTGCACTCCTGTGCAGAAAGCCACAACCAGCCCATTCTGCGGACGGCCCGGCAATCGAGAGTGGGGTCGGGAGGGAGCAATTTCCCCAGAATTCTGCTCCCCGTTCCCATCTGTCACTCCTGGGAACACAAAGTTTGGACCACCAGGCCCCTGGACAAGAGCCACACTGGACTGCCCACCCAGAGGGGACAAAACCTCAGCGAGATCGCAGCAAACTCCCTTTCCCACCGCCCACCCCGCCCCGCCCCTGCTTGCCGTGAATAAGACTCCCCAGACTATACAGAAGGAACCCCTGCCGAGAGGGAAGCCAAGCAAAAAGACGGTGCCCAGCAGGCCCTCAACTGCCCCACGGACGGCAGCGCCCTGGGTCCCAGCCCCAGCTCTGCCAACTTTTTCCAAGTCACCTACCACCCACATGCCCGTCCATAGATAATTCATGCTTGTTCAGTACAGGGGCATGTTGACCCCGTTGTGTCTTCAGAAAAATCATTGCAACACGAGGTTCCGGTGCACGTAAAGCTCTTTATAAAAGGCACTGCAAATATTCCAGGTGTCTTCTCTGCACTGAGCAACTCGGGAGCAGGGGCACAGGCCTCGCAGGGGGCCCGCGCCCCCAGGAAACGTTTCTCGGGGTCGATGGTGCAGATGTAAAGGTGAGCCTCTGCGGACGCACGGTCTCAAACCAGCCCCCAGCTCCAAGTCACCTCGGTTTTTTTCCTCGGATCGGCTTCTCCTTACCTGACCTCTTAAATTTCATTGTCCAAGACTGGGGCTTCTGTGCCTCTTCCAGCCCCCTGCTGGACCAGACCACACGTGGTCTCTGTGCTGCTAACATCTCATCTCAGCCCCAGCCCTGCGACCAGCACTCCTGGCATCCGGAGTGAGAATGTCTCAATACCGAAAGCTTGTTTTAAGCTCACAGCTAGATAGAGCAGACGTGAAGGGCCAGAATGGGGAGATCTGGCCAGAGGACACCTAGAGGTTCCTGTAAATCACGTGGGAAAGAGATCAGATGCAAAGAGGTCAGGGATGCAAAAACAAGCAGATGGGAAACTGGCTGGGGGTTTGTGTCCAGAGCCCTGCCTGGGAGTCCAGACGAGAAGGAGATGGGGTCAGCCAGAGGTCTGAGCCTCCAACAGCCGGATCCGCTGTAGCTGAGCCTACCAGAGGAGAAAGTGGACAACCGCCAGAGCAGGGTGGCTGGGAGGTCGGTGGCAGGCAATTCCGGGGCCGGCGCCTGGAAGGGCGTCCATGCCAAGCGCGTTTCGGTTGGCCTGTTGGGCTGCAAGAGATATGCGCTAAATCCTGCCGCCTCCAACTGAGGACAGAAGGCGACTCATCTGAAACAGACCTTGTTTATTGAAACACGGCTTTAATGGGCAACTCCGAAGAATATCCACTGGCAGAGCTTCCTGAAATAAATCTCATTAAAGGCCTAAAATCAAAATCCAGTTATGTCCCAGAAAATCCTTCCCCTCTACAGCAATCTTTACAGATCGCTACAGCGTTTCTTCTCTGCCTCCTCATTATGTCTTAGTGGGAGACCTGCCAAGTAAACATGACAGGGCAACTCCAGACCACCCTTTGAGTGACAAATCCCGCCAGCAGTGGCCCCGAGCCAAGTCCCGCACCTGAAAGCCAGGGCTGCCTGATCAAAACACCTGCTCCTGCCTGAAAAAGCCCTGGCAACCAATCCCACCACAAGGCAAGAGAGCACCTTCTAGAAGCAGGGAGATGGGCTGACTGGAGTCCCACCCTCACAAGAGGAGGGGCGTGTGCAGGGGGGAGCTGACATTTGGGAAACAGTGATATTTCCCGGGTTTTCAGTCGGCAGCTCTCTCCTGCTCACTTTTCCCGGTCCGGCTAGGGGTGTGGAAGGAAAACACCATCAGAAGAGAATGACTCAGGCAGGCGGCATTACACCTCCTTCCCACGCGGAGCTGGCAGAACCCAAGTGCAAACCGGCGCCCATGCTTCTGCCTCACACCCATTCCAGAATAGCTGCCCTTTCTCCCCTCCTCCCGTAGAACAACGAACAGATCCAACTGCTCCCATCCCACCTCAGGGGCTCCGGGTCTGCTCCCCCGATGCAGGTCCGGGCATGTCCTCCTCCGCAGATGTGACCTGTAGCCCCCAACTTTCTGCCGCAGAAAGCTCCGCACGCGAGTCCCAGGCCACAAGGGGGAGAAGGAACAGACCGGCTGATCAGCCAGGATCTTGACTCTCACCTGTTCCCCAAAGCACTCAAAGCATTCCGTGATGTCCCTAGTGAGACCTCAGGGAGGGCTAGCCCTCGTTAGCACCGTAGTGCGGGAACTTTCCTTCTGTCCTTTCTCTTTCTCCTGAGAAGTTCCTTTCTCCTGGACCTGCCACAGGCGAGACCCCAGACTGTCCCCTGGCATCCGGGCTTGTCCCTGCTGTGGCTGTCTCACTGAAACCCAAGGCTTCTATGGCCAGACCCCCCGGGACAGGTGCTTTCTGCCTCCTGAGATATTAACTACCCAGCCTAACGAATCCATGGGTGTGAGCAGGAGGAACCTAGAAGCTTCCATCCTTTCTCAAATACGAACATTTCAATAGTATTCTTCTGGAGGTAGAAGACAGGAGGAATCGTGGGAGAGAGATTTCGGGGGTAGGTAAGGGCTTAGAGCCCCCTTCAGATCCCTGTTGCGACCTGTGTCCCATAAGGACAGGGCCATGTTCAACACCTTAGAACCTAAACAATATGATTATCCCGGACCAAGATAATACATGGTTAGCTGTGTTACACGACCACACTCTCTCTGTCAAGAGCAGAAGAATCATCCAGAGACCCCTGGCTGGCCAGGCTTGTTCTCGATGAAAGTAGATCCACACAGGTCATCAAGGTAAACGGGTCTCTGAAGAAGCATCTACATCTGATGGAAATGACCACCAGTGTCCAGTAAGAGAGAAGAGGAAGCCACAGGATGTCACCAGGTGGGTGCTACATAACAGAGGGCAAGCAGACCCCAGGATGGCGGTTGCAGCATGTGGGTGCTGAGATCTGTAACCTGAGGTGTCAAAGTGTCCAACTCAGTCAGCTCAGGCTGCTATGACAAATGACCACAGGGTGGCTCATTCATCTCTCACACTTCTGAAGGCTAGAAGTCCAAGATCAAGGTACCGGCAGATCTGGTTCTCAGTGAGGGCCCTCTTCCTGGTTTACAGACATGCTTTTTTTTTTTTTAACAGAGAGAGAGAGTGTGAGATGGGGGGTGGGGGAGGAGTAGAGGGAGAGGGAGAGAGAGAGAGAATCCCAAGCAGGCTCCATGCTCAGCACAGAGCCCAATGTGGGGCTCAATCCCACAACCCCAAGATCATGACCTGAGCCGAAATCAAGAGTCAGATGCTTAACTGACTGAGCCCCCCAGGCGCCCCCCCGGACATTCTCATCATACCCGCACATGGTGGAGGGCAGAGAGAAAAGCAAGCTCCCTCCTGTCCCTCCTTACCAGAGCACTATCCCATTGTGAGGGCTTCACCCTCATGACCTAGTTACCTCCTAAACGTACCCCAGTACCTCTCTGTGCCAATACTACCACAATGGGGATCGGGGTTTCAATACACACGTTTTGCGGGGGGACACAAACATGCAGTCCAAGACTGCAAATTTCAGTCTGATGGGTAGCAGAGTCCTCTAGCTGTCCCGACGCTGACCCACGACCAGATCTACTGAGGCAAGAACGGATGCTGACCAGAGAAGTTTCCAAACTTTAAACCACGACTAGGGATGTTTTCACATTCGCCAAGCCATTGGAGACCAGTCAGGCCATGTATCCACCATCTTATCCATGTACGTGGGACCCGGGACTGAACTGAAGTGTCTCATCAACTAGCATCCAATGGAAGGGTCTCCATGGAACACACTCTGGGGAGACCAACCTGGAAAATTATAAAGGAAGAGCTCATCCAGGTGTTCATAAGCTGGGCTTCAAAGGTCCAGTAACGGTCCCAAATCCTAAGGGGACAAAACTATATATTATCTGGGTGTTTTTTTAGGGGAGATGGTCCTCAGCATCCAGCGAGTCCACCACAGGGCCAAAGTGGCAGAGATGAAAAGTCACTGGTCTAGGCCAAATTCCTTACTTGCAAATCAGGAAACTGAGGTCCACGGAGCCAGTTTACTCAAGCTTCTCTGGCAGTTGCTGTAGGAGGTTGGACTAGAACCTGAATCTCCTGGTTTCTAAACCATCGTTCTCTGCCACACATCCTACCAGCCACGCCTCCCACTGTGTCTGTGGGACTTTTACTCCCAACTTGAGACAGATTCTTCTCTCTCACTTAACACGTATTCAAACCCATTTATTAAATAGGTAACAGAGTAAGTACACCATTCGGAACAGACCTTCCCCACCCACGGAAAACACAGTATCACCTCCCCTACCATACAGATTTGGAGATTGAGCAGTTTTTCAAAACTTCACCACTGAAACATTCTGTTTGTAAACATCCCGTGTTCTCCGTCACCTCGCACCTCTGTGCCTTGCCGTGTTCTGGGAAGAACTGAGATCGTATTAGATATTGTACAGAAAAAACAGTGAATAAACCAGAGTGGTCTTTGGGTCCTACACTCAGTCACTGAACAAAAATTCCCCGAGCACCTACTATGTGTCAAGCACTCCTCTGGGCCCCAGGATATGACATAAAAAAAAAAAAAGGTGGACAGACAGGACCCTCGCCCTCAGGGAACTGAGCATTCTAAGAGGGGAGGTGGACAGAAAGTCAGTAAATAAATAACCAAGAATGTTTCCGGAGAGTAAGTACTGAGTGAGAAACAGTTAATGTAGAGAGATGGCACGTGATAATAGGAGCTAACGTGTGACGAAGGAAGAGGAGCCAGCCATGAGAAGGGCAGAGGGACAGACATTCTAAGCAGAGGGCCCAGCACATGCAAAGGCCCTGTAGTGGGAATGAGCTCGGTGTGTTTGTAGAATAGAAAGAAGGCCAAAATGGCTGTAGCAAAGTGAGCTGGAGGGGAGAGGGTGTAAGCTGAGGCTGGACAGGTTGCTTAGACCCAGAATGCACAGGGCCTCCTAGGCCATGAAAAGGAGCTTGGCTCTGGGAAGGGAGAATGCAGAGAGTGTTATCACTCAGTCACCTCCATAAATTAAAATCCCATCAGGACTGATGAGGCACCCCACTCCCCACGGTCGCCCACATTAGCCTTTCTCCAGCCACCACCACCCCAGCCCCATTCTGCATCACCCCACAACTAACTCACATGCTAGCACCTTTTTAATCTTGGCAGTGGACAATCAGACTTGGCTGAGCCAGTCTGATAAGCAGCCACATACCAGGGGCCCAGATGGTCCCAAGCACCAGCGGCCTGGAACCGCTCTCACCAAAGCAGCTCCTCTTCACACCTTTGTGACTGTTTTTTTTTTTTTTTTTTTTTTTTAAAAGGAGTCTCCATGGAGCCTGATGTGGGGCTTGAACTCACAACCCTGAGATCAAGACCTGAGTTGAGATCAAGAGTCAGACGCTCAACCGACGGAGCTATGCAGGCGCCCCCTCTTTGTGACTGTTTTAACTAATATGCCCTGAATTCCTTTTTTTTTTTTTTAGTCTGCTAAGCAGACATTTTTCAGAAACTTCCACTGTCTCCTTGTACAAACATAAACCAGCCACCTACACCCACATAACCATATGCTGAAGTCTAGTGCTGCCGACTGAGAGCCGCATGCACATGTCTGGCCTTACCCAGGAATACTCCCGTATCCAAAGATCTAGCTTTCTGTTTTTCAAAAGGGGATCACGTGCAGGAGCTACTCCATCTTTTGGAACAATAGGAATTTCTGCTCAATTAGCAAGCCCTGAAGTTAATTGCATTTGAACGCTCCATTAATCTCAATACTACATTTCATCTCCAGCACGTAACATGTTGTAAGTTGCACCCGTAGTCGCGCACACACTCGAAACCTTAGAGCAGAAGGGGAAAACAGACCTTACAACACTCCTTGATCACCTTAACTATGAATATAACCACACGTCACCACCTCCTGACCCCTCAGCTAAGTCATGACTCCAGGCTCGTGCAGGTGTCTCCGGAAGTCCCCAGGCCAGCCCCAGGGGCTGCACCGAGGTCTGGTCGCTGTGCAGATGGCAAGCCCTACAGCTCCCTTTTCTTCCCAGTCCTGTCTGGGCTTCCTGCACAAGAGGCAGCACGTCCAGCTGTCCCCACAGCAACAGCTCAGCCAGGTGCCACTGTGACTTCTCAGAATGTCACTCTCCTCTCTCTCACTTTAGTACTTGGGCAGGAATGCAACAGTCCGAACCGCACTGGGAGCCAAGTTCAAGGGACAAGAGCCCAAAAGCCTATCTGCCCGTGGCCACTGAGGCTGGCCTCCTGGGTCCGTGTACACCTGGCTTCCCTCCACCAAGCACGCACTCTCCCAGGAGGCTCCTCGTCCCCTCTGCACCTCGACGCACCTTAATTTTATGCAGTATATCAATCCCGCTATGACATGCCATCAGTCGTGGAAGACAAAGACTAAGTTCAGAGACACTAAAAATACAAAAAAGGGTGAGTCTTTGAATCTGTAAACTGTGGTGTCTGGCAAGCGCTGTGCGAGTCCCTTTACACATTTTACCGAAGTCCCAGGGCAACACATATTATTTTTTCCTATCTTATAAGTGAAGACACAGCCAGAATTCCAAGAATTCCCATCTAGGTCTGTCTGAAAGCCTCCCACGTCAGCATGCTACCTCCCAACAGAGACGTGGCTCCACTTCCACGGATCTTACAGCGCCGGGCGGGACAAGAACCT
Source organism: Callorhinus ursinus (assembly GCF_003265705.2). Classification (NCBI taxonomy): domain Eukaryota; kingdom Metazoa; phylum Chordata; class Mammalia; order Carnivora; family Otariidae; genus Callorhinus; species Callorhinus ursinus. Next base: position 1,246,710 of record NW_027397112.1, on the reverse strand, counting down.
CTCGCCATCCACAGCGACGGGGAGGAGGGGGGACAAGAACCCCTCGCCATCCGTGAGGCTGGGCGGTGCAGACGAGTTAAGTATTCGGATCTCAGATGACTGCAGAAGCACCTGGCTGGCATCGGGGGCAATGCGGCAAACAAACCTCCAAACGCCCAGAGCGGAGTTTCGCACTTATGATTCTAAGGACTCTCTCTTTCCCATCAACTTTATAGTCTCCTCTCACTTCAGCAGATATTCAAGGGGATTTAATGATCCCGAACACCTAGTGCTCCGTGTTGAAAGTGGGATTCAGAAACAAAAGGTGCATGGTGCCTCCTCAATCTTAAAACATGTCCCTATTATCAAAGAACTGACAAAAGAGAGAGTCCTGGAAGGTCGGGTGGGGCAGAGCACTGTAGAGGGTGAGGAGAGAGGTCTTTTTTTTTTTTAAGGTTTATTTATTTTAGAGAAAGTGCACATGCGCAAGCGGGGGGGGGGCAGGAGGAGAAGGAGAGTGAGAGAAATCCCCCAGACTCCCCGCAGAGTTTGGAGCCCATTGCGAGGCTCAATCCCAGCACCCCGAGACCATGACCTGAGCCGAAACCAGGAGTCAGCCACCCAGGCGCCTGGAAGAGAGGTCTTAAGAAAAAATACCCATTGTACCGGGTATTTTTAGGAACTCCGTGAGTAAAACCACCAGGAGGTAACCTGAAAGAAATCTCTCCAGGGAAACTACCAAACTCCCCCCTCTCCCAAATTTTGTTTATTTGGTGAGATGGGTATGACTTTATCGTAAGCTCTGGTGTCACCATTCAGCTCTTTCTTCTCATTTTATACTGAACACTGAATAGTCCTGGTCATAGCTTCTAATTTTTATTCACAATTACTCAATCCTTCCCTTTGCTGTGGGAGAATTATACATCCCTACTCAGTGCCATGTGGTGTGTGGGGCTACAGGCCACCTCCACTTCCCATAGTCCCCCACTGTCAGGGCTGGGCATGTGAGCTGCTTGGGCCAATGGAACATGAGTGGATGTGAAGGTCACAGCATCCAAGCAGAAGGTGTAAGGGGAATCACCAGGTGTGACCAACAGGGGCTATTCCTGGCACCTGAGTCTCAGAACAAGAATTCATGCAGAGCAGAACCACACCCAGCCACACACACCCGTGAGCCACTGAGATATGTGTTGCTCCAGCATGGCTGATGGTATAGCTTGAGTGAAAAGGTCGCAGAACAGAGAGCCAGAAATGTGACTTAGTCATTATGCATTTGACAAAGTGCTACAAGAAAGAGGAGAGCTCAGAAAAGTATTAGCTCATTTCCAGTAAGGTTGAGAGAAGAAAAGGAAATCTAGAAAATTTGGAACTTCAAAGGTTGGAAGCTGCAACTGTTTCTCAACTATAGTAAAGACAAAAGAGGGGCACCTGGGTGGCTTAGTCGGGTAAGTGTCTGCCTTTGGCTCAGGTCATGATCCCAGAGTCCCGGAATCGAGCCCCATGTCGGGCTCCCTGCTCAGTGGGGAGTCTGCTTCTCCCTCTACCCCTCACCCCACTTGTGCTCTCTCACTCTCTCTCTCTCTCAAATAAATAAATAAAATCTTAAAAAAAAAAAAGGAAAGACAGACAAATAGTCTCTGAAGGAAAGATAGTCGACTAAGACCTAGCCTCAGGACACACACAAAACCAAGGGCATATTAAATCTCTAAATGGATTAAAATACACCCCTCCCACCTGACACCTGGCAAATCCTTCTATACCTGGACAAAACGTCCACAGGAAGAGTGATTCGGGACATAGTCTCACCAACACCTGATGAGCTCAAAGTGCCTATAATTAAATCTAGAGAGAGAGGTATGTCTGGAAAAGAACTATCTCAAAAAGGAATGTGGGTGTGGCTACTGGCCTATGGAATAACTGAAATCAAATGAAAATAAAAACTGAAAATGATTTAGAATGAGTTATACTACCAAAAGAGACACCACCCTGGCATAAAAGAGACTGTGACCCCTGGACACTAAAAATAACTTTAGGGGTCCCAAATTTCTACAGACAGGGAATAGGCTGAGAAAGCTGCCGAGTCCCCAAGGAAGGAATATGCTCTCCTGTTTTTTCAGATGTGTCCAAAGGGAATCATCACGAAGGAAGGAGCTCTCAAAGTGACAAGTCCAGAGCCATGGGGAACAATGGAGCTTCCTCCAGGGTGCAGGAACAGACCCGCTCAAGGAAAATTCCACATGCTCTGGACTTCTCACCCAATAGGACTTCAGAATTGATATCTATCAGCAGTGGCTACATGGCTGCCATTCTTCCTCCTTCCAAGTGGAAGGCTGTATCCTTTATCCATGTGGACAGGAGACTTTTTTTTAGTTGGTGGGTCTCCAGATCAAGAGCAACCAAATCCAGACCTGAGGAAGAGCCCTAAGTTACCATAAAATCCCAAAATTCACACCTGATTCCATGAATGGATGAGAATTTTGAGGTATCTTTCATTGGGTCAATACGGAATTTATTTTATGGATGGAAGGAACGGAAGTGTTTACTTGTGACCGAGAGGGAAGACTGTAGCAAATTGTATTACCTGCACAATGATTCATGCCTGTCTCCCTTATAGAAGATTTTTACATTCCCACCTGGACGTGCAGTGCGTCCCTAAATGTCAAGTACACCTCCCTGTACAAGGACAGGTGTTCCCACATGATCTGTTGGGCAACAGAACATGAGTGGAGATGAACACCATACCCGAGCAGAATTCTTACAAGGCATGCCTTGTTTCCACCAGCTCTCTTATTCTTCCGGTCCACCATGACACTGGGCATGTCCTGATAGGGGATGCTTCCTCAGCGGGGACCCAGAAAGAGAAGACAGGTGGAGCAGAGACACAGACAGCTTGCAGCCTGTATATACCCTGAAAGCAAAACACACCTTTGTGGTTGGAAGCCTCTGAGATTTGAGAGTGGCTCAGCAAAAGGCAAAGCTGACTCTTACAGCCTATTAAGCTCAGATAAATAAAGTCGATGCTAAAAGTCTTGGCAGTACACAATCTAATGCAAGGAATGTGCTTGGAGTCACATGTGGGCCCTCAGGCCTTTAAATCTTCATCTTTCCTGAGAAGGAGTCTAGAGCACAATTGGCTCTATATACACACTTCTTCAGATTTTGAGCAAATGCCATCATCTTTGTGAGTCAGCTAGCCGTGAAACTTAATAACACTAAAGACAAGAATTCAAACCAGGATATATATTTTTTTAACCACCCATGTTTTAGACCAAAAAAATTGGATCTAGAGCTTGTCCTTGTCTCTCCTCTCACCAATGTCGACAACTCCAGAGACCAGGGGAAGGCCAGCTAAAGCCACAGAGGCCAAACAGACAGGAGAAAAGGGCCTGAAAATCCAGCACCACGGAACGGCTGTGCCTTGGGAAGCCCTGTAGAGCAGCTGGGACAAATGAGTGCAGGCCCTTCTGGCTTTGGAATAATTATTTTAAATGATTTGGGAAAGAAAAATGTTTTGAGAACGCCGCTGTTGTTAAGATCATGCCCAATCACAACAAAAATAGACTGTTTTGTTTTTTTGGTTTGGTTTTTTTTAAACTCAGATTGTAAATCAACCCAGAGAAGTCCTAAGAAACTTCCAGAAGTCTCTGGCATAATGCCATCATCCCAAATTGATCACTTCCGGGGGGGGTCCAAACTCATTCGTTCAGAGCAGTTCTTTTTGTTTTTTTTTTAAAGATTTTATTTATTTATTTGACAGAGAGAGACCCAGCGAGAGAGGGAACACAAGCAGGGAGTGGGAGAGGGAGAAGCAGGCTTCCCGCCGAGCAGGGAGCCCGATGCGGGGCTCGATCCCAGGACCCTGGGATCCTGACCTGAGCCGAAGGCAGATGCTTAACGACTGAGCCACCCAGGTGCCCCTCGTTCAGAGCAGTTCTATAGTGTTTGCTCACCTATCAATCTTACTACTTTTTAATCAGTTGTTACTTTTGACTCAAAAGGGGATTACAGAGCACCCCAGAATGGAGCTCAGGGGCATGTGGGCCCTAGTGGTTCTTTTTGCTCCTGACCCAGCTCCCCAGGAGACACTTACAGACAGGGCTGGGGTGAAGAGCAGACTCAAAGTCTCCTGGTAGCAAAGAGATGCCCCACGTGAGCTATGATCCAAGCTGGTGGATAGAAGAGACCATTTATCCTAATTTGAACAGCACCCAACATTGAGAGAGCCCTGAATGCCAAGCCTCCTTCAGGTGACAGTATCTGATGCTCCAACCCTTGATTTGACCTAGTGTTCATGGAAACATTTCCAAGCCTGTCACCATGTTCTAATGTCTACACGTCTCAACACATATTCTAAAGGGGATCTTACTGATGTTACCTAGACTGGAAAGCAGCCCATGAGTTTCAGAAACAGTTTCTGTTTTTTTAAAAAAACAAAACAAAACAAAACTCTAGTGATTTTAAAGCTTATAGAAAGTAGCACACGTATTTCATAACTGAGCTTTCACTGACCAGGACTACTGGGAATGCCAACTCCATACTGCAGTCATGTTCCCCTAACATGCTAACAAGCATGTTAGCAGGCATTCCGTGAATAGTTAGTTACCTTTCGTTTTCCTATCAGGTTTGAGGGGAAAAGTGCAATGGACCCAAATAGTCTATCAAATCAATAGGCAATTTCATTGTTTATGTGCAGGAATATTTAATTCTATCAGGAAGTAAATAGATAAACATGCATGTACATACATGCACACCTATGCATGCAAACATGTGCACGTCTGTGCACACACACACTAGAGAGTCCTCATTCCTCCTTTACACACACAGAGAATATCAATGAAAGGGAGTATTTGCAATACCCTCCTGAAGCATATACCTTAGTCTAAAGAACATGAGTTGATAAAGGAAGGAACCATCTGATTCTTACTAAGGTAGAACTGATCCAGAAATAATGATAAAATTCCTACAAAGGAAAGGATCCCAGGTTCTTTCTTAGACAACTGTAACCACCCTCCAGAGACTATAAAAGAAATCAAGCATCAAAATCATAGTAAGACTATTTGTAATTGCTGTGTAATGGCCTGTTTTAGGAATCTGCTACCACAGTCCTTGAAGGTAGAAACCAAGTTCATGGATTAGACTCAGCCAAGCAGAGTGGTTGGCTTGATGGAGTATGAATCAATTAATTTAATGAACTGATGAAAAAAAAGAAGAAGAAGAACATGAAAGTGCCTCACCAAAGGAAAAGAAAACAATGAATCTTTGCAGCTCTAAGACTGGTCCTACTCCACCAGAAACCTCGTGGGCAGATAAGGAAACAGAAGGATAATGGGGAATCCTTAACTCCAAGCTCCAAGAATAACACACACTACCAGAAGAGATTAGGAGAAGAGATGAGCATGGGATGGAAGGAAAGAGAAGCCAAACAGGGCAGTGGGTAGGGGAAAGCAGAGTCTGAGACTCTTCAAACCAAAAAGCCTAGGGTGTGGCTTCGAAGGGAAAAGACTGAGCTTCCAGGTCCTCTGCCCTATCTGCTGGTTTGCAGTCTCCCTCCTCTTCAAGTCCATGCCAATAGTCTCACGGCCTGAGCGTCCCTACCTGTGCCACGGCTTCCTACCATCTGCACTCCAAGCGTGAGTACAAGACCAAGATGCCTTCGAGATGGAGGTGATACAAACGAAGGGAAGTGCATGCATCGGGGGCTCATCACTGAGGGTCTTTGGACCAGCAGATAGAACCATGAATGGGCTTTATTTCACTCAGTCAACACACACGCCTCCAGCTCCTGGGGTGCGCCAGGCACTATGCTGGCCAGGCCCGACGTGCTGGCAATCGAAGGTAAAATGTCTGCAAACCCACATACGCGTGCTTTCTCTGGGGAGAGGGTCTCCAGCAGTGGGTCTCAGCTAGGGGCAATGGCAGGACGGCAGGTGGCCCATAGGGCACTCGACGTACATTCAGTACATTCAGAAGGTGCGCCTTCCTCTGAGCAGCCCCAGCCCAGCCCCAGGCTGACCCCGCCACAAGCAGAAGCTAGGCTGCAATTCAAACTCTTTGAGGTGGCATCCTTGTGCAAGACCCAGCCTGCCCTGTCTTATCTGCTCCCTTGTGCACAGTGCTCCAGGGAGCCTTTGGAAATATCCGGGGCGCTTCTGCCCCACTGTCACATTGACAAGGGGGTACTTCAGGCATTTAGTGGCTGCAGACCAGGGCTTACTAAGCAACATGTAATGCAGCCCCACAAAGAACCATCCTGCCCCTAAATGCCAATAACCCAACAGCGTATGGCGTTCATCAGGTGCTCGGGTGGTCTCCTCCCCACAAAACAGTCAAGACACATGTCCTGAAGATGATGGGTTGGGGTTGAGGGGAAGGGGGAGGCCATCATGTGAGGGGCCAAATAAGTAAGAGGTGAGTAGCTACTTCAGAGCACCTAGACAGACATGGAAACCTTAGAAGAACTGTGACCCGATTTTGAGCCACCATTTCTATTTAATTTAAAATTTTCCAAATAGTGAAATGTTACATGTTAAGCTTAAAGGCACATCTCTGTTTCTGAAGGGAGAGGAGAACTGGTATCGGGCCCCTTTGCTAGTCAAGGCAGATGACTCCCCTCCCCTCTGGACCCCTCCGGTGGGGCCCCGTGGGGTCTTGGGACGCTTGGGAACCGTGGATTTCATTTCTGTCAAGCTCCCTACAGATCAAAGGAAATAATTACCAACTGGTTCAAAGACGACATTGTGCTGTGAAGATAAGACGCATCTCTGCATTTAAAAGCCTGGCGCTCTAGAGTCCCTTCCCGGGCAAGCTTGTCTGCCTCCACGTGCCTAGGGAGAGTTGATAGGGAAATGTCTCTCACTTTTGCACACCTAACTTAAAAGGGGAATGAGGCTGGGAGGGAGAACAGAGCCCCCGCAGCGCCCCAGCTACAGCTCTCCTCACCAGACTTTCAGAGTACAGGTCTGCAGTTAAAATGCCCTGTCCTGCTGGTCAAGTCGTGGGATCAAAACCTGCCTCCGTGCAGCCTTCTGCATTCAGAATTTTAAACAAGCTTTTGGAGCCCCAGGACTTCCCATTAGCAGGCCCGCAGGGAAGCCAGGAGCAGCTCATTAGTTCTGGGAGAGCCATTTCAATCCGGTTCTGGTTGCAGCCTTTCCTGCTTCCTCCCTTTGGTGTTAAACAGCGTGGCCCCACGCCCAACCCAAGGCCTCACTCCCTGTGCCCAGTCCTGAAAATTGGCTGAGCGCCAGGACCCTGTGATCCGATCACTGGTAAACATCGGCTCTGAAGGCTCGGTCAGCTAACAGGGTCTCGTTAGATACCAGCGAGGAATCTACCCCCATGCCCACCGCTCTTTTCCAGGCCGGGAGCAGGAGAGAGCACAAAGGGGAGAAGCGCAGTACAATTAGCCTCCTCAGGTTGAGCAGTGTTGGATCTTAAGACCCTTGCAAAGAAAGAAAATGAATATGGCAAAGCTTTATTCCCTGGCTGCGGCAGACATACAAGCAGCAAGCCCATTTTGACACAAAGTGGTTAATACCCCTAATCAAGTAGGGCTGGATGATGGGCGGGTTGAAGCATTGTCACCAAGACACACACTAGAAGGATGACTTCCAGGAGAGGCTTGTTCTCTGTAATAAACCTCAAAGGCGGGCGTCTAGACTCTCACGGAGCTCCAGCCCAAACGTATGGCAGGGACCCTGACAACAGATCGCCTGGATGAGTTTAATTAGCACCACAAGCTAATGGGCTTCCGCTCCACAACGCCGGCCCAAAGCAAAGGCCTGGGGGAGAACTTCACCCAGACCTGATTCTCCAGAAAGAAGGGTCTGCCCACGTGGCTCTCCAGACACAGGGGGAAGCAAGTGCCTCTGAAGAGCTTTTCCAACTGCCCTGCGGCTCCCGGGAAGGGCTGTGCTGGGGCCGCGGCGGACAGAGGAGATGAGGAGGGGTGTGGGCACAGAGAAGTCCCAAGGGGGAGATCCAAAGAGGTGAGTGATAGGAACCAGGAGAGAAGAGAGGAGATGAGCTGAAACCAGACAAGGGGAGCTGCCTTCCTGTTAACCAGGCTCCGAGGTACTGCTGGACCGTGGGGAGGAGGGGAGAGGTTACCATGGCAACACCTAGCCGCAAGCGCAGGCCCAGAGAAGGCACCTGCAGCCCCTGATGGCCACGCCCATGCCGCTCCTGCTAGCCTGTGACACTGCCTGGTGGCCGGTGCCCCAGCTCCCACTTGAAAACTCCAGGATCTCGGGCCAGAAGCCGCTGCCCCAGACTTTCAGGTCCCACAAGCCTGACAGGCAGAGAAGGCCTTGTCCCAGGTGTCCTTGGTAGGCTCAGCGATGAGGAATCTTGGAGCAGGAAGGGGGTGTGGGCAAGTTACTCAGCCCAAACTTCCACACTGCAGTGAGCCCCTCTATAACTTCCCTACCTAGCCTGTACTCGAATCATTCCAGTGACAGGCAGCTCAGCCCCCTGCACCGGTCCAGTGCTTACCACTTCAACTTTAGTTCTCTGAGCGAAGACACTGTTGTAGGTCCTGGGCAGAGAAAAAGGGCAGAAGCGTGAAGTCCATTCTCATGCTAATGAACCACGAGCCCAGGCTGCTACCACACGTCCTGACTCTACCCCTTGTTCTTCAACACAACACACACACACACACCACACACACACACATTCTCTCCTCCTCACCTCTCAGTTCTCTGTAATTTTTCACATCTATCTAGTGATATATTTTTCCTTAACCACACATTAATGCTTCTTGAATTTCTTTAGGGATTTCCTTTTCCTCAGAGAAACCTCCACTTCCAGCTGAGAGATAATCTGTTCTTTTCCAGTGTGGCCACTCCATCCCTGAGTTGGCCTGAATGTAAATACCATACATCCATCTGAGCACCTTGACAGTATTACAGACCCGAATGAGCTCAATGACTGGAGAATACATATGCAAACCCAAAAGCTTTCTGTAGTTTTTAATATGGGCAGCAAAATCTCCACAATCTGGGTCAAAAAAAAAAATCACACATCCAGGCACCCTGAACTCTTGGGCCATTTGAGCAGCTGTCCTTTTAGAATAACAATGACTAATATTCACTGAGGGCACACAAAACATTAAGCAATATTCTGAGCATTTTACACATATTGTCCTCACTTAGTTTCACAGCAGCTCCATGAGGTAATTACTGTTACCCCCATTTTGGGGAGAGAAACTGAGGGGGAAAAGGTTATGAAGGTTGCCCAACGTCTACTGCTAAGGGGTGGAGTCAGAATTCAAACCCAGTCCCTCTGTAGAACCTATTTGCTGGCCCATTCCAACTCTGTATCATTTCTGTGTTGTGCCATCTCTTAGGAACCTGGTGGCTTCTCAAATATGTATGCCTCTCATCTACCATAAACCTATAGATAACACCATACTTAATGGTGAAAGATGAATGCTTTCTCCTTAAAATTAGGAATAAGGCAAGAATGTCTATTCTCACCACCCCTATTCAACAATGTACTAGAAGTCTTAGCCAATGCAAATAAGACAAGAAAAAGAAATAAAAGGCATACAGATTGGAAGTAATAAAACAGCCACTATTCACACATAGGACATAGAAAAATCCCAAGGAATCTACAAAAAAAAAAACCTCTTAGAACTAATAAATGAGTTTACCCAGGTTGCAGGAACAAGACTGACACACAAGAATCAATTATATTTCTGGAAAATAACAATGATCAATTAGAAGTCAAAACTTAAAATACAGTATCATTTATAATAGCACAAGAGGAAATACTCAGCTATAAATCTAACCAAATACGTGTAGGATATATATGCTGCAAACCACAAAATGTTGATAAAAGAAATCCAAGACAATTAAATAAATGGAGAGATATACTATGTTCATGAAATAGAAGACTAATATCAGTAAGATGTCAATTTCCCCCAAATTGATTTATAGAGTCAATGCAATCACAACCAAAAGCCCATCAGGATTTCTTGTAGATTTTAACAAGCTGATTCTAAAATTGGCATATAAAGGCAAAGGAATAACCAGAACAATTTTTAAAAAGAACAAAGTGGGAGAACACATAATATCTGATTTCGGGACGTATGATAAAGCTACCATAATTAAGAGAGTGTGATATTGGTAAAAGGAGAGGCACATAAACTAGAGAAGTAGAATGTAGACTCCAAAAATAGACCCTTACAAATATGGTCAATTTTTTACAAAAAGCACGAAGGCAATTCAATGGAGAAACGTCAGTGTTTCCAATACATAGTGCAGCAACAACTGAACACCCGTATGGAAAAAGCTGAACCTCAAACTGTATCCCACTCCTTATCTAAAAATAAATAAATAACTCAAAATGAAGGGCTCTGCGTGGGAGCACCAAGGACATATTCAAGACCCACTTATGGGACTGTTAGAAGCTTCCATGTTTCATTAAACCATACAAAATGGCCCTTTGGTTTTCCAAGAAGATTTGAATCTCCTTGAGGGCTCAATGTCTCCTGTTTATATATGTACAACAGGAGCATCCCTACTGGAAAGAACATAATCGACGTTTACTACGGTTGACTTGAGCAAACCTTACCAAGGCTTGCTGAGGACCGGCGCTGTGAAATCACGAGGGGAGCCTGATCTGCTCAGAAAGACAGCAGACTTCTGGCCCATCGTATCTAAGAGTTGCAAGAGACATCTTATGCATCCTCTCCTGCCATCTCCAGTGAACGCCTCTGCCTCCCCTACCAGCTCCCTACCATGATTAATTTGAGATAATCAAGGAGTCAAGAAGCCCTGAGAATTAGTTCTATCTGGGATGATCAAGTAGGAAGTCACTGGCACATCCCTTAATAGCTCCAGCTCCAAAATGCTACAACCCTCGAAATGATGTTTCACTGAGACAACTGATTTAGTTTTAAGACACCTGGAGCTATTTTCTTTCTCCAGCCCTAGGAGGAGAAATGCACTAGAGAGAAGAAAGGAGAACAAAATACCATAATGCGCACAACCTGAATAAGAGAAGGGAGGTCAGACAGGCTGTGCGTGCCAACAAAGAATGCCCAGGAGAAATGGAGCTCATCACAGACTCCTTTTCCTTAAGGCAGGATTGCACTGACCCCATCCCAAAGCTAGAGTTGTTGGTGTTGACTACACAGATTCAAACCCTTCTCCTCCCGCTGCCCAGCAGCCCCTGCCTTCTCTAAGGCTGCCTGTTTCTGTGAGTTGCACCTCCCAGTTCTGTGAGCTCACAGCCAGCTTCTATTCCTTCATAGGCACTTTCCATATCAGGCCCAAGGAAAAGATAAATAAACAAACAATGGGAGTGCATACACGGAGGGACTCCTTAAGATCTCAAATACTTGAAATCAAAGTGCAACGCTGTGCTTCTCTCCGGCTTACGGGGCTTCTGCAAAAGATCTCATCCAAAAAACAAAACACAACGGTAGGAAGGGAGCCCGGGCTGCGTGGCTTTGGCAGCAGCCCCCTCCATATCTGGGTAATAAAAGCCTGGCAGGAATATCCTAACGGGGGGGGGGGGGGCTGGCACTGCCCAAGCCACTTGTCTGCTCTGTTTCCCAAAAACACATTAAAAACACATTTCCCAGGGTAATGGACTTATGAGCTGAAATGAATGTGTCAGAAGTCTTATAAATATGATAGAACCTGCTAGCCCAGCAAAATGCTAAATTTTGCATAAGGAGACAGTATCACTAACTCCTCAGTAGACACTTAATGAATATTTCAAACAAAGAGCCTCGGTAGCTGCTCCACAGGCTCCTGATGAATTAAATGGGGTTTTATTACTGCCAGGATTAGCCTCCTCTTGTCGCCTCTCAACTTCTCCCATCTCCCTCACTTGTGTGTGACACACAAGCCCCTACAGACTAACCAGGTTCCTGGAGCCTGGTCAGGGAGTGATCAGAGGAGGGGAAAGGTCAGAGTCCTGGGTGGAGAAGTGTCCCCCCCACCCCCGGAAATTCCACGTCCACCCAGACCCTCAGGGTGTGACCGTACTTGGAAATAGAGACAGAATTGCAGATGTCTTTAGTTAAGAGATGGTCATACTGGATTAGGGTGGGGACCTAAATCCAACAACCGGTGTCTTTAGAGGAGAAAGAAGAGGGGGATCAGACACAGACACTCGAGAGGAACGAGGCCATGCACCAATAATAGCGGGTAGAGACTGAGGGGTGCAGCTACAAGCCCCAAGGAATGCCAGAGTCCCCGGAAGTTATCAGAGCCAAGGAAGGCTCCTCCCCCAGAGCCTTCAGAGAGAGCGTGGCCCTGCTGACACGAATTTCAGACTTCCGATCTCTGGATCCCTGAGAGTATGTTTCTGTACTTTGAAGCCACCAGTTTGCGGTAAGGCATTACGGCACCTCCTAGCATTCATATTGATCTCCCCCAAAGATACCTGAGCCTATCATTTCGAGGGAAGGCCAGCTTTGTCCCGCCCCCTTTAATGTCATTAGCATAGACAGTGCACCTGCCAGCAGCCTTAGAAGATCCCAGACTTCAAATCACCCGACCTCCTTTCTTGGTGCTGACGATGAGGACATTTTCAGCTTCATTCAGCCCTGCTCCATACCCCTTTCTCTGCGTCCCCAGCCCGTCTGACTATGAGTCTAACAGACGAGGAGACAGAAATAACGGTGAGAGGCTCTAAAAGACGGAAAGAAACCAGGAGAATCCCATTCTCTCGCCACCTGGTATTCCTTTTTTTTTTTAATTTTTTATTGTTATGTTAATCACCATATATTACATCATTTGTTTTGGTGTAGTGTTCCATGATTCATTGCTTGTTAATAACACCCAGTGCTCCACGCAGAATGTGCCCTCTTTAATACCCATCACCAGGCTAACCCATCCCCCTACCCTCCTCCCCTCTAGAACCCTCAGTTTGTTTTTCAGAGTCCATCATCTCTCCTGGTTCGTCTCCCCCTCTGACTTACTCCCCTTCATTCTTCCTCTCCTGCTATCTTCTTCTTTTTCTTTTTTCCTAAAATATGTTGCATTATTTGTTTCAGAAGTACAGATCTGTGATTCAACAGTCTTGCACAATTAGCAGTGCTCACCATAGCACATAACCTCCCCAATGTCTATCACCCAGCCACCCCATCCCTCCCAGCCCCCACCACTCCAATAACACTCAGTTTGTTCCTGAGATTAAGAATTCTTCACATCAGTGAGGTCATATGGTACATGTCTTTCTCTGATTGACTTATTTTACTCAGCATAACACCCTCCAGTTCCATCCACATCGTTGCAAATGGCAAGATCTCATTCCTTTTGATGGCTGCATAATATTCCATTGTGTATATATACCACTTCTTCTTTATCCATTCATCTGTTGATGGACATCTTGGCTCTTTCCACAGTTTGGCTATTGTGGACATTGCTGCTATAAACATTGGGATGCACGTACCCCTTCGGGTCCCTACATTTGTATCTTTGGGGTAAATACCCAGTAGTGCAATTGCTGGATCGAATGGTAGCTCTAATTTCAACTGTTTGAGGAACCTCCATACTGTTTTCCAGAGGGGTTGCACCAGCTTGCATTCCCACCAACAGTGTAGGAGGGTTCCCCTTTCTCCGCATCCCCGCCAACATCTGTCGTTTCCTGACTTGTTAATTTTAGCCATTCTGACGGGTGTGAGGTGGTATCTCATTGAGGTTTTGATTTGGATTTCCCTGATGCCGAGCGATGTTGAGCACTTTTTCCTGTGTCTGTTGGCCATTAGGATGTCTTCTTTGGAAAAATGTCTGTTCATGTCTTCTGCCCATTTCTTGATTGGATTATTTGTTCTTTGGGTGTTGAGTTTGATAAGTTCTTTATAGATTTTGGATACTAGCCCTTTATCTGATATGTCATTTGCAAATATTTTCTCCCATTCTGTCGGTTGTCTTTTGGTTTTGTGGACTGTTTCTTTTGCTGTGCAAAAGCTTTTTATCTTGATGAAATCCCAATAGTTCATTTTTGCCCTGGCTTCCCGTGCCTTTGG
>NW_027397112.1:979490-1227744 GCF_003265705.2 Callorhinus ursinus | reverse complement strand
AGGGTCCTGAGACCACACTGTCCCGGGAGGATTCCACCCCCCGCTTAGCCACTGCAGTGACGTCCCTCAGTGGAGCCGACTTCTCAAAGTTCCGATTTTGTGCTCCGCGGCTCTAGCACTTGCCAGAAGCGGCCGACGGAGGCCCCTCCCCCGCCGTCTATCCTCCCGGATATCGCCTCGGATTCACTTCTCCACACGTCCTACCTTCCAGAAAGTGGTCGCTTCTCTGTTCAGAGAGTTGTTGCTACTCTCCTCTTCGATCTCCTGTTGAGTTTGTAGGTGTTCCGAATGGTTTGATCCCTATTCAGCTGAATTCCTGAGACCAGACGAAATCTAGGTCTCCTACTCCTCCGCCATCTTGCTCCGCCCCCCGCCACCTGGTATTCCTTTAGGCTGATGACCAGCCACGGGAAAATGACTTTTTAAAAAAATTGTGAAGTGCTGCTATGGGCGGGGTTGTGTGCCCCTCATATTCCTATGTTGAAGCCTTAAACCTTATAACCCAGAATGTCACTGGATTTGGAGACAGGATCTTTCAAGAGGTAATTAGGTGGAAATGAGGTCACTGGGGTGGGTCCTAATCCCATCTGACTGGTAAGGAGAGATAAGGACCCTGCACACACAGAGGGGAGACCACGTGAGGTCACAGGGAGAAAGTGGCCACCTACAAACCAAGGAAAGGGGCCTCAGAGGAAACCAGTCCAGCCGACACCTCAACCTCAGACTTCCAGCCTCCAGAACTGGGGGAAAATAAGTTTTTGCTGTTTATGCCACCCAGTCTGTGGGACTTTGTTATGGCAGCCTCAACAGATTTATTCAAACTGCCTCTAAGCCCAGGCCTCGTGAAAATGCACACGCCCCAAATGACTGCCTAGCTTAGGAAAAGGCAACACAGATGGGAAAAGTGCTACTTGAGTGTTCAATATTAGGTGAAATATGATGCTCTCCAGAAGCACAAGAATCTATAAAATGTATGCACCTAATAATGCTTCCAGGAGCTGGGACGTGCAAATGGTTGCTCGTCCCACCCACGCAGAGCCCTGGCCAAGGGGGTATTTCGGTGTGACTTCCTTCTTTTATTCAAAGTCCACGATGCCAAAGCGCTCCTGGTGATTATTTTTATTGAACACTTTGCTCTTCGCCCTTCTGCAAAATATTTTCCTATTTCCCTGTATTAAGATGTGGTGCATTTTAATAGCCCCAGGTCTGTTGCCATGGGTTGGGAGGCTTAGCTCATTCCCAACCTTTTAATGAAGAAACCCAGGTTACAGGCCCCAGTCCAAAAAGGAGGGGGTCCTGCAATGCCAGGACCTGCATATTTTCCAGGCCCCAGACAACTCTCAAGCCAGGAGAAGACTTTGAAGTGTCCCCTCACCAACCAGTTACAGAAGGGGAAAAAAAGAGTCTAATTGCTAAAACCACATGCCAAGACATTAAATTTACATTAAAAATTGTGGAGTTATTCTTTCTTCTTTAGAGATCTTGCTGATCAAAAGTTAAAGTTACTAAGAAACATCTCACAACAATACTAAACATGCGATTTTAGAGACCTGATTACAAAGAAACATTCAGAATTTCTTCTAGGAGCTACCTGACTCCTGGTAGATTTCAGTTGACTAAATTTGACTCTAAGTATTGGTGACAGAAGGAGCATCTCCTTCGAGGAAGACTCTGAAAGTTAGAAGATATGGAAGAAGAAAGAAGTGATTGTCACAGGAGTTTGGAAGCTGTTTAAATAAGCCCTCTCTGCCTCCCTAGGATTAGGCTACTGCAAGGAATTTCAGTGCCAAGGAAATGTAGCAGTTGGGAGTTGAACACACGCGGTTGGGCTTACAGGCAGAGAACACACGCGGTTGGGAGAACAGGCAGCTGTCTTCCAAGAGGGGATTTCTCCCTGCACAGTGCCCTCCCCGGGTACCCTACCTATTGAAAAATAGAATCCTCCAAAGATCAACCACCATGAAAATCCACCTAGCAGTTTCATTACCCAGCTAGAGAATCTGTCCCCAGTTAAATGCAAACGCATGAGCAGGAGTAACACACTATGGATTGCTGGATGCCTGGGTGCTCAGAGTTGTATTCAATCTTTTCCCAGAGGTGCCTAAGGGAGGATGTTTAACTGGGAAAACAGGGGAGAGCCCAAGGTTAAAAGGGGACAAAGGGATACCTGGAGGACAAATGAGGGTGTCCTGAGGAGGGACAAAGGTATCGGAGAACACATGGATTCCATTCTGGTTCTGAATGGGCAAGCCCCACGGGGTGCTAATCTGGGGGTCAGGCACGTGGGAACCTTGAGTCAGAAGAGGCAAATCCTCTCCCCCAAAATCAGTTCAGTCTCCATAGGAGGACACTACCCAGCAAGTTAGTAGCATAACCAAGAAGGAATTCGAGATGTTAGACTAAGATAAAAACAAATAAATGCTGCCAATGGGCTGGTGATGGCAACTCATGCAAACCTATAACCCACTGAACACTAGGTCTGCCTTGGTTTCATTTTGCAAAACATGGCTTGTAAGTTAAAATTATTCCTGCCGGCAAGTTCTCCTATTGTAAAAGAACAGGACATTAAGGAAAAATCTGTTTCTAACTAGAGTTTCTTATAGCTTATGCTTTCCTGACTCAAGTCCCCATTCACTTACTCCCTCAACAAGCTTTGGAAAGGCTTACAGAAAATAAACAGGTGCCACTTCATAACTAAATAATTCCCCAAATTAAATCCACCTCTTTCTCTACCAGAAAATAATGCCTATTCCTGTTCCTTCCACAGATACACAGAATTACAGACGATTCTCCATCTGCCATGCTAATGGGTCAATGGAAAAAACAAAACAAACAAACAAAAACCCTCAATCTTGAAGCAGAGTTTCAACATCCTCCCTCAGAACAAACAACAGACTGAAATGGGCGGCTAACAATTAGTAAAAGAATGGACTGATTCACTTTTTACTACCCTTCTTGAACCTAGAGGGAGTGCTAGTAAAAAAAAATAAAATAAAATAAAAATCTCACCGGGCAACTGAATGGAGAAGGTTGAGGCAAACAAAACAAAAGAAAACAAAAACCCAAGATCTAGATGAACTTCAGGGTCATGGAGCCACCTGAAGTGTGATGGATGTTATAGACCTTTGGCTTCTAAAAACACATATTATTTTGCATAAAATGTCAAGAGATACATGAACCCTTTGGTGTCCATTCATGGACCCCCAGATGTATAGAATCTCTGGCCTAATTTCTAGAATTTACTCAACAATATAATCGCCCACTGAGAGGTACCTATAAAAAGGCTCTCTGCCACATTCTTTATAAAAGCCTATTACTGGAAACAACCTAGAGCTCCATCAAGAGGGGACTAATTAAGTAAGATCATGGCCAGTAACAAGAATGGGATGAATCTATGAGCACCCCAGGAAACAAAGGCCAAAAATGTGTTTTTACTGAAAAACACAAGGTAAGAAACATTGGGCCAAGCACAACTGTATAAACATATTATTTCTGAAAGGGCACACAAGGAACTAGAAACAGTGTGTGTGCCTGAGATGGAAGCCTGGGGCTATAAAGGGCTTGAAGTTGGCAGAAAAATTACTTTTCTATTTTTAATCCATGTTATTACTTTTTTAATTAAAAGAAAACCAGTTGGAGAGAGATAAATAAGTAGCTGAATGGAGAGAGAGAGAGAGAGAGAGAGAGAGAGAGAGAGAGAGACTGATGGTTTAAAAAAATAAACTTCTGGTCTAGCTAAGTCCCAAAATATCCCCAGCCTTGAAAACAGTTGATATCGTAAAACATTTGGCACCAAGACATAAATAGGAAAGTATCTCATAAATGCTTTCCCCAGCCCAGTGGGGCTGCCGCCGCCACTCAGAGCAGCTAAACCCCCTCTCCGACAGTGTGGCTTTCCTGGCTTTTCCTCTCGCCGAACCAATTATGGAACATTTTAACAGCAGCACCAATATTATTTTTTAAAGGCCGATGTTATTCGCTAAATAGCCATTAAATTGATCTCCTTGCTCCATTTACAGCCAGCTTAAGGGCAAATCCAGATAGCACAAAGAATGCATCCCGCTCGATCTGCATGCAGCAAGTCAGCAAATAGCCATTATCAGCTTTAGAGTCTTCAACTGCCTGACCCCCCGCCCAGGGGTGGCCAGGTGAGCAGAAGAGCGACCTTTCTGGAGATAGCTGGGCTCCCTCAGGCTCGGCAAACCATCTCTGTGCTCTCACGAGGGATCTTCGCCTTACATCTGACCAGTTAGCAAGGGCGACCGAGGGTAGCCTGGTCACAGGTTGGGCCTAGGTGTGTGTTCCTCAGCAGAAGACAGGACTGCATCTCCCTCCCACACAGCCCCCCACTCACCGCTGAGATCCAATAGTCCCGGGAGGCTCTCCTGCAGAGCCAACTCTCACTGACCCTATGTTCTCCTGGCCCCACTGGATAGGGTCTATCCAAGGGACTGCCACTGTTCACCCTCTTTGATTGACAGGCTCTGAATCCCCCCACTGTGGCCTTGAAAAAAAAAAAAAAAAAAAAAAGGATAGAACAAAATCTGGCCAACTTTTTCACCCAAGGGAAGGCTCAGAATCAGAACTTTTATGAGGTCTTCAGAAGGGTCTGCAGAATAGCATCACATAGCTAGTAAGGGCTGACAAAAGCCTTCTGTCTCTGTGTCCCCATGGTTTGGCATGACAAATGACAAGCTTTCCTGGAGGAACTATCCTCCAGACCCTGACTCTCCAACAGAAGGGGAACAGCAGAAAACACCTAAGTCGCTCTGATTCGAGTATGAATGGCACATGTGATTGGAGGCCGGGGGCAGGATGTTCGTGCTAACCCTCTCAGCTGATATTCGACGAGTCTGCACTTGGTGATAACGTCTCACCGAGGAAGTTGTCAGAGGCGGTGAGGATCAACCCAAGTGGGGAAGATACTTGAGTTCTGCACGAATAATTCGTCCCGGACATGGGCGGAACACAGATCAGTGAGAACGGGCATCGCTGTAACTTCAGCACATTTACTCCCCCTGAGGGTCTAGAGATCGCCTGAGCCTACACGTGGTGAAAAGATCAAATTCAAATGCCAGCACAGAAACGTGAAGGACTCTCCTCCCTTGAATCACTAATGCGAAGACAGTGACCAGGAGCCGGTCTGTTTCTCCCCGATTCGTCAAGAGAGAACCTTGTGCAAGGGAGGAGGCTTCCCATTCTCAGCATCTTTTCTGTGGTTTTAGCCCCAAGTCCGTGGTCTATGGAAGAAGTGGGGAGGGCAGGGGGCATACATTTCACAGCCTGGGACTTCAATCAATTCAAAGGGAAAGAAAGGCACCTACCGCTCCTCGTGCTAACTGGCCCTTCAATTAGCCAAATGCCCTGAATGAGCACGCGATGATGAGACAAGGAGGGACAGTCTTCCCCAGAGACTGGAAAACCATGTACCCCTTCCAGTGCACCCTCCACTCCTTGTCAGTGGGCCACAGCCCGGTTGCACCTTCCCAGCATTTAGCAACTGTGAGGTGCTCCCTCTCGGGGAGGGTGTTCCCTCTACCTTAAGAGAAAAGGTGTTTGGGGGTTTTCTGACTCCCAACTGAATCAGTGAGAGAAACAGCTAGTTTCCCAGGTGCATCAAAAAGAGGAAAGTCGTGTGGATGCAAAGGAGCATTCACGGTCCATCAGACAGCAGGAGATGGAGGGACAAACACCAGGTGCTGTAACCCAAATCAGCCCAGTGCCCCCAGAGGGGTCCCGGTGCACTTGGCCCAGCTGGGAAGACAAAGAGAAGGCCCTGTGAGCTCCTGTGTGGTAAGCAGGTGGTTTGGAGAGCAACAGGGAAGGAAGGCACGGGGCCAGACACCGGTCCAGCCCTGTGCCACGGTGGGGTAAGTCACATGTATGGACAGGACAGAACACGGGCCTGTGCCTTGTCCTTCCTCTGCCACCAGGCCCGAGCCTAGGCTGCCTGACCCAGCCCAGGGTCTGCAGGGAGCTTGCCTGAAATAAGCCCAGCTCTACCTATCCGGATGGAAAGTTCACTCTCTGGGAAGAGCAGCCTGGGACCCTCAGTGTCAGACTTCTTCATCGATGCAGGGGCGAAGTTCAGTGCCAGGGCCGTCGGGGGGTCTTCTGCGGCACCCTGAAACAAGAAGCAGTGACGTCACTGTAACACCCCCACCACCTTCACTCCCCAGATTCCTCCAGCTCAGAGCCGCCTGGGCAGCCGGCCGGTCTCTCCCAAAAGCACCGGGGTTGGGCTCAGAAGGAAGACGACAAGCTTTCTGGTTGTAGAGCTTCTGGGGTGACAAAAACCCTGGGATCTGAGGATCGATCGATGCTGATCCTAGAAATGGGAAGAACACATATTGGGAAAGAGGGGGGCCCCCAGTCCACGCTTCATCACCGCAGGGCAAAGGGCACAAGGGACTCAACTCCCGAACTGTCCCAAGAAGACTACGTGGCAGGTTCTCTCGGATGGCAGCCTTGCTGCATACAGGAACAAGGTCAACATTTTTAGGAACTGGCCACCTTCACGTTTCTCATGAGATCCAAAGGAGAAGCAATCCAAACAAAAGCACCTCAAAAGAAGGAAACAGCGACAGTCACGGGGACCCAACATATTTGGAGTTAAGTCCAGACGGACTTTAAAACAGCCATGTCACCCTGGAGCTAGTTAATGTGACTGTCTCTACACTAACCAGGCAAAATCTCAATTTCAATCCCCGATGTTTATTTAATACTTATAGACCGCCAACTTCGTGGCTCCTTGGTGAACAAAACAAAGTCATAGCTTCTCATGAAGCCTACATTCCAGTAGGAACAGATAAATGAATCCGTAATGGGGCCGAGCTTCTCTTCCAAAGGCATCTGTGGAAACCCCCCAACCCTGCTGATGGCTTACAAATGCACAGGATCCCGATGGGGATGAGGAACATGGGTAAGCACCCCCAAAAGGGCTTCCATCCTTCACCTTCACCCAAACACACTGATGCTAGTCACTAAGGGAAGGTGAGTAGAATCATCTTGGTGGGCAAAAAAAAAAAAAAAACAAGATTTTTTTTGAAATCCAGGCAAAAATAGTTCCAAACAGAAGTTTCCATTTAAAATATGTGCCTCTAATATGGGAGAGGAGAAGACTGATGATCCGATCATTGAAATGCATCCATTTATAAGCAAGGACTAAAAGTCTTGGCTAAGCTGCTTTCATGAAGGAATCTCATCAAAGTTATGCCTGGCTGTGTCTTACACACACACACACACACACACACACACACACACACACACAAGCATGCACAAGTTGCCTTCTTGTTTACCAATGTCAGTGTGCATCAGAAGCAGAAAGAGAATCTAATAATTCAGATATTTTAATTCATTATTTCTTTCTGATGACATGCTGAAAATGAAAACATAAGCCCTTCCTCTCATATCTTCCCGTTTGTCCAATAGATCAATATTGTCCTACACCACTTTACTGGCAACGTTCTCCATAACACACTTTAAATAAGGATAGCGACACCTCATTGAACCTTGTTGTTTGAAGGTGGGGTTGGGGGGGAAAGCCTCGTGGCTCTGTTTGAGCTTCCCTCGTTCCGTGGTCGGGTCCCTTTGTGGAGTGCCAGGGGCTGCAGGATCTCCCCTGCTCTGCCCCTGGGAGGAGCACCGAGAGAGGCGGCCTGTCACACCGTATCACACTCGAGGTTGGCAGTACAGATGGGCAGGATCGTGAGGACAGAAGGGACTTGGAGAGGGCCAGTCTCTCCCCCGTAGAAAGTCCCTGTCGGCACCCCCGGGTGACAGCTGGTGTCTGCGCTGCGCCGTGGACCAGAGCCACAGCTCTTTGTTTGTTTATGTGCTTTAATTATTTCTCATTCTCTGCCTCACGCTGACATTGGAGGAATTACTGCAGCAATAAAGGATGTGTTTCACCACAAGAATGTGCCAGCTGACTTTCCTTCCTTCATCTTCCTTCATAATGTGATTTTTTTTTTTTTAAGATTTTATTTATTTATTTGACAGAGGGAGACACAGCGAGAGAGGGAACACAAGCAGGGGGAGTGGGAGAGGGAGAAGCAGGCTTCCCGCTGAGCAGGGAGCCCGATGTGGGGCTCGATCCCAGGACCCCGGGACCACGACCTGAGCCGAAGGCAGACGCTTAACGACTGAGCCACCCAGGCACCCCAATAATGTGATTTTTTTATAATGTGATTGATGCATAACTGGGGAAAGGATATGGAAAGAGGACCACTTCATTACAGCAGGAACACCACAGCATTCAGATGCCTGGGCACTTGGCCCATTTAGCAAGGTGCGGCTTGGAGAGACCCAGTTTTCACTGAGAACAGTAGTTTTCAGCCTGTGTGATTTTGCCCCCTCCTCCCGTCCAGGGGACACTGGCAATGGGCACTTTTTTGTGCAGGGAGTGGGGGAGAGGAATGGTCTTGGCATCTAATGGGCAGAAGCCAGGGGAACTGCTAAACATCCTAACTGCACAGGACAGCCCCCCCCCCGCCCCAAAGAATGGTGCAGCCAAATGTCACCAGGCTGAAGCTGAGTAACACTGCTTTCGAACGATTTAGGATGGTCAGGGCCCCAAAGCTCCTCATGTTGTTGGTAATGCTGGAAACTCATAAACTCACAGACCCTCTTTTTACTGTGAAGGTTAAGAATTTTGCCACTTTTTCTAGGAAGCCTGCCTGCCTTCGTGTATCTGGCAAATTCTTACGAAGCAGCAACTGTGTCCCAGAGCTGTGCCAGGTTATGGCAACACAAAGTTAGCCAAGTCCCCTGTCCTCATGAATCTTGAGTTCTCCTTCCAGAGACAGACAACAAAATAACAATAAATGCAGAACAGAGTGCCAGGAAGTGATAACGCAAGAAGACACGGGAGTCCCAGTCAGCAGAGCAGGATGCGCCCTGGGTTTCGGCGTCGGGCGAGGCTTTGTTCCAGCACCTGACAGGTGTTGCTAGCCGGCTGGGAAATGTTAAGGATGGAGCCCTCCCCTCCAGGTAAGACGCTGAGGGAGGCCTCTCTGAGACCGTGGCGTTTGAGCAAAGACCTGGATGTCAGGGAAGAAGCCACAATGATTTCTGAAGACCGTGTTTCCGGCAAGGCCCAAGAGGCAAGCATCCCCCTGCCCCACCATCTCCTTTCACCATTTTATCCCACCTCCAACTCACTTAGAAGCTGTCCTTCTAAAAGCTAGACAAGGACCCAGCACATCCCACCTAGCCCGGGCCCCTCCCGTGCGCCCCACCCCACACCCCACCTGGGGCCACGGGGCAGCAAGAAAGCTGCAGGGCGCACCCACAGGGTGAAGCCCAGCACTGCTTCTGCACCCCATGCCTGGCAACGCTCCCTACGTGTCTCTGAGCCCAGACACGGCCGGCTTCCCAGCACTCCTTCCACGTTCCCTTCTGGGATTCTCAACGTCCCGCACCCTCCCCACTCAACCGCTGATGAGGACAACAGAAATAGAACTACATCCCTCGGAACTTCAAGGAATGGCTCCCACGGGAGATGCCAGTGCTGCTTTGTTGGCTTGATCATAATGCCCATGGCGGTGGGGGAAGAGTCAGGAAGCACCTGCAGGGGTGACCTGCAGAGTTGACCCCACCCCTCGCTCCCTGGAGCCCCGGCTGCTCCCCGAGCCCACAGACGGCAGGTGGAGGGGGCGCTACCTTGAACACAGCCTTGCTCTGCCTGCCAGTGACCAAGACCCTGGGGAGAAGTTCCTTCTCTACATCTTCCTCTTGCTTTGCTGATGGCAAAACAGCCCTCTTTACTTGTTATTACTGCCTTACATTTCTGGGGCTTTTCTGTTCTTTTGTAATCTTCTGCAAAGCTTTTGCATTCATGCTCCCCACTTGATCCTTGCTGGCCCCGGCGAGGGCAGCAAGGTGAGAGCATGATCCCCTCCAGAGCAGACATCTGACTAATGCAAGCGGCTCCTGACTCTCCATCGCAGCCCTGAGAGCCGGCTCGGCCGCCCGTCGGTGGGAGAGGGTCTGGCAGTTTCGGTTGGGCTCCTGCATTGCTGTGGCACCAAACTGTTAAGGTGCCAGACATGAGGCTCCTTCTCAAAGTGCAAATCTTGATTTTCTTCAGCACCACCCCCTCCCCCCAAGCCCTCCTCCGGGCCCTCTCCCCCATCCCCACCCACCCCGCCAAAATCCAGCATGGTCCTGAAAGCAGGGAGGGGGCTGCTGGGAGGCACCAGGCAACACCACCCAGGACCACCGAACTTGAGATTGCTGTCTTCTTGCAACAGAATTATTATTAATTATTATTATTATTATTAATGGCTCAGGGCAAGTATCTGGTTCAGAACAAACACAGCCATTTCCACCCACTCTGGAAGGGCTGCACAAAGGGGCAGGAGACGGAGAATAATTAACACTTTCCAGAAGCCAAAGAGAAGGAATGGAGAGGAAAGGGAAGAAGGAAGAAATAAAATGGGGGGGGGCCAAAAGAAAGCAGCCCCCCAGGAAAGCAGCCTGCCCTTTCCACGAAAACAGAAAGGCTTCAGAAAATAATACATATATCGCCTCTAAGAAATACAACCCAGGCGCCGCTCATCGGGGTTTGCTGTCCCAGGCATGAGGGGGACAACCGCTGCTCACTGAAGTTTCTAGAGCCCCAAAGAAATGAGTCCCACAAGGAAAAGCCTAGAGCACAGCCAGGGGGATGCAGCCATGTCCGGATGAAGAAGTCTGTAAGGGCAAATGGAAGCCTCCTGCCAAAGCACAACTGGACACGGGTCACTAGGAGCCAAAGCGCTGCAGGCCCCAAAACTCATCGCAAGCAGTTCGATGCATTTGCTCCAAGTCCCAGTGGCCGACTTCCACGTGTCCACCTGCCTCTGGCTCTTCTCCCGCTAGGATGTCAACTGCTACGAACACCTGCCAGGGAGGGCAGAGCAGACCAGCCTCTGATACTCATGGGCGCGCTGCCTGCCACGGTCGTTCAGGCTGGGGGAGTCCTGGGATGACTCTGAGCTCCCCCCGACCCCACAGAGTGCGGGCTCTTGAACTGAGGTTGGCCAGCAAGTCAGAGCTGTCTAATGAGGGATGGAGGGAAAGGTCAGAGGATTAACGGGGGCCCCTGCCAGCCACCCAGCCACAGATAAAGCGAGGCAGTGTTACACCCCAGTGGGGAGGGAACGAGGGTCCAAGCGGGGCCGCGGCCCCTCCCCTGGGGGACTCGGGGCAAGCTGATGCTCGGGAACGTGCCCGGAGCCCCTGGGGGCTGTGCCTCCTCCTCTGCGCCCAGCCTCTGCCTCCCAGTAACCCCACTTAACCCAGACACATAAGGTGACATTAAATAATTGATGCTGTTTTTATTACCAGGAAATTGCAATAATAATGACACTCGTAACACAATCTTAAATTATTCCACATAATGGAAAGAAAATTAAATGTCGCCCCTGATCACTGGCCAGAATAGGGATGACACTTACATAATAGACGACCTTCTCTCCCAGGGAGCCCGGCAGCAGCCTGCTGCCCAGGGCCGGGCTGGCCCCAAAGCCAACAGGGACACTGAACAGTGTAGACACGGAGGCAGAGGGTACAATCCTGCCTCTGGCTCTCTCAGGCAGGATGCTGCCATCTTTCTTACCTCAGTTTCCCTATGTGTTCAGGGATCATGGGTCATAACCAGGAGCCTTACAGACAAGGAAAAAATCACAGCTCAAAGAACTTGGTCCCCCCTGGTTTGCCCTGCCTGAGCACACTAGGATTGCACCTCTTACTCAGCCTATATCGCCTCTCCCTATGATGACAGCACAGCATCCAATCAATGGCCAGCAAGGCAGGTTTTCAAGCTTCTAATTGTTCCATAATGGAGACTTTTAAAATCTGGGCTGAAGAAGACTGAGCTCCCTCCTCCAGGAAGCCTTCCTGGGTAGACCCAGCCTCGTTTGGATTAGAAATGCCTCCCTCTCTGTGCTCCCCGGACATCCCACACGTGCTTCTGTCACAGCATTTACCAAACAGCACACGGTAACTTCCGGCATCCTTGGCTACCTCAAAACCAAGGGATTCTCAAAGCAGGAGCTGTGTCTTCTGGCTCTTCTGTCAGGGCTCAGTACTGTGTCAGCGTTCACTAACCCCATTAATTTCCAGGAATGAACAATATTCCCAAACCTCCAAAATGAGAGGGGAAATGTTGCATAACCTACAACACAAAGACCTAGGTGGCCACAAAACGTTTAGGCCTTGAGAAAGAAGGAAAGAGGGATTCATGCAGAATGGGGAAGCAAAGGCTTCGGAGTATTCAAGGCAGTCTAGCTAAAGGCAAGAAGCAGGGCTTCCCACCCACACCCGCTTCGGCCCTCCTGATGATGATGTGCGACCCTCAGCATCAGCCCTGAGACCACGTGAGGATGGGTAGCCCCCTACCCTGTGACTCGCCACCCAAAGGCTCCTGTCCACACCCCTTCCTGGCAAGAGCGCTCAGAGTGGGACAGCCCAGCTCGCTCCCCTTGAAGCTAAGACCTTTCCAGTGTGAAGCCCATGACCCCTCCAAGGCCACGTCTTCCCCCTTCCTGCCCATGTCCTCCGTGACCTCGGCCTGGAGCTTCACAACGGCAGAAGTTAATTACGGACTTCTAGCTATATTTAAGCTATGTAAGTCTGCTATTACTCAGACTATCTTTTTAGCGACAAAACCTTCTCCTATTTCTGATGCCAAATTACTATTCATAATCAAGCCTATTTAATCATATAAAACAGATTTGAAAGCACCACACAGCTTTGCAAAGATACAGCTCTCCAGAAGCCTGCAAAGACAGCCCTCCCATAGCTGGCCCAGGTAAGCGGCTCTACACTTATGTTCCAAAGAGCCAAGTGTTCCGCTAGTGTGGCTGACAGAGATGGGGCTTGGCAGAGTTTTCCAAACTAGTATGTGTTTTCTTATAACTCAAAATATAACTTTTCCTTAAAACAAAAATACAAATCTAAAGAAATGCAGGTACTTAGGTATAATGAGGTCTTTTCTTTCCAATCCTCAAGGAATATCATCATTTTTAACCTACCTCTCAGCCTAGTCCTGGAATTCATTAAAATACACCCTTCTGATCCACACTGAACCTTTTCTGGCTTCTCAGAAACCCCAGCTGGGCTTTCTCAGGCAACTCTTTCTTACCTATGTTCTCCTTTTGAAAGACATCAGATCCTTCTAGAAATCTGCTAAAAGATAAGATTTCTCTTCCCGGAAAAAAAAAAAAAGCATGTGTATCAGACGCTTATTGCTAGGTAACAAAACTCCCCCACAACTTAGTAGCTTAAAGCAACAGTTATTAATGCTCGTGAGTCTCCAGTCAATGCGGCACTGTTGTCGATCTGCTGCCTGGGCTCAGCCAATGTTGCCTGGACTCCTGGCTTACCCAGGGGTTGGACGGTCCAGGACGGCACATGCATCTGGCAGCCCACAGGCTGCTGGCCAGGAGTTGTCCGACTCTTGGCTGGGAAACGTGGATTCTTCTCCATGTGGCCTGTCATCCTCTAGCAGACGACATTGGACTTATTCATACAGTGAATTCAGGGTTTCAGGGGCAGCGAGATAAGGTGACGTCCAATGTCAAGTGCCGTTCAAGTCTCTGCCTGGATCACATTTGCTACCATCCCATTGACCGCAGCCAAGTCAGTGACCACCGAAGTCGACTATACCTCTTGTAGGAAAGATCTAGTGTCATGTTGCCAGAATACGGATGGCAACAGGGGAGGGATCTGTGGCCATTTTTGCGATCTACCACAGCACATATGCACAGACACATCAAATGTTGCACTGAACATCAGGGAGCCCGTGAACCACATGCAGCCCCCCATGGATCAAGCCTATAAAAAACTGCTCCCGAGTAAACCCACAAATTCAGTCTCATTCGCCCAAAACAGTGCTTCTCTGATGGGGACCCAAGGACACATGCTCAGAGGTCTGAAAGTTTTATATAAATTTTTTTTTAATTTTGTATTTTCATTTAAATGATAATCTACAGAAAAAAAAAAACAATACCAACCATCTGAATCACCAAGGGGACCCCTTTATAACCAAATCCTACTGCTCGATCTCAGTGCCTTTGTTTGCGTTTGTGTTTACGATCCAGGTGGTCCAAGCTAATTGCGAAAATGCAGATTCAATAGACAGATTATATGTTTGAGCCAAGCTGAGACCAAATGATGTCGTGGAGCCCCGTACAGATGACAGAGGCTTCCAAGTAGTCCTAGAACAGCAGCTGGAGAGCTGACTCCATCCAACAGCTTTCACTGGACACAGGTGCCAGAACCAGTGTTAGAGAAAGCACCTCTCTTTGCACAAAACCTCTTGCTACACCGTGCTCAGCTTCTAATGTGCCCTCTTACATTATTATCACATGTGATCTTCCATACCCCCTTCCGATGTTGACCAACAGGTAGCATCATCACCCCAGTTAGGGGCTGAACTTCCTCACTACTAAAATTCCTGTGTTGAAGTCCTAACCCCAGGACCCCAGAATGGGACTCTATTTGAAGGTAAGACCTTTAAGGAGGTAATTAAATTAAAATGCAGTTGTTGGGATGGGATGTAATCTAATCTGACTGGTCTTCTTATAAGAGAAGGAAATCTGACACGGACATGCATGCGGAGAAGACAACGTGAAGACACAGAGACAAGGTGGCAGGCAACATGCCGAGGAGAGAGGCCTGGAATGGATCCTTCCCTCAGGGCCTCAGAAGGAACCAACCCTGCCAATACCTTGATCTTGGACTTCCAGCTTCCAGAACAGACGATAAATTTCTATTGTTTAAGCAAACCAGTTCTGTGGTATTTTTTTTACGGCAGTCCAAGCTGACTGATGCAAACCTGCATCCCCATTTTACATTTGAGGAAACTAAGTCGTAAAAGCTAATGACTTACCTAACGTCACACCATTAGTCAGAGGCACAGGCAGGATTTGGACCCAGAACTTCTGACTCCAAATCTCTCTACTCTTCCTATCACCAGGCTGCGGTCAACCAGGAATGTACTAAGGCAACATACACCTCAAGAAGCGACCCCACCGATACCGACTCAAGGCAGGTATGTGGGAACACGAGCACACACTAGGCGCAAGGTTGTGTGCCACTACGTTCGGCGGGGAGAGTTGTCTGAGCGTGGTGTTCACACAGGGGCGATCGGTGCTGCTATGTCTCTCCAGGCCTGGCACCATCCCCGAGATGGGGAATCACGACCTTCAACGTCTCAGCCTACACATGACGGCCTGTGAACACTCACTTCACGGGTACAGGTGGAGGGAAACTGAAGCAGGATTCTATGGGGTAATGGCCCAACCTCATAACTGGGTCTCCAGGCAACAAGAGAAGAACCTAGAAATCTTACCGCCAGTAAAGATGGCCTATAATGGAAAGCAAGACACAGAGGTCAGAAGGGACAGAGGTGCCCTCAGCGCCAAGCCGGGGGCACTGAACTATCCATCCAGGGAACTAGAGACACAAGCACTAACTCCGACAGGTGAGGAGAGAAGGAGCGGGGTTGAGACCTCAACACGGCGTCAGTGTTTCTGTCCTGAGCCACTTCGGCAGGGCATGGCCTCCCCCACAGCCCACCAGGGAGTGGCCTGGAAGGACAGGGGAGGCAGGCACAGGACGGTGGTGCCCCCCCACCCCAAGTGTGGGGAGGCCTTCCAGCACTGTCACCCCCCCACCCTCCATCATCAGTCCCTCAGCCTCCTGCCCCACTCAGCATCACTGGTCCCCAGGGGGCCTCGACCACCGGGGTCTGAAGCCTCAAACCGTTTCTGAAAATCATGTCTGTCTCCTGATCATTGTGTCTCCAAGGCTGAGACACACAGCTTCCTAAATGGGACTGTGACCAGGGTATAGGGCCCAGAGGAAGCCAGCTGGGAAAGGTGGAATCAGGGGCCCCTTAGTGACTCAAAGGAGGGTGGGGGGGGCACACCCTGGGTGAGGGTGTAAACCCCTGAGCATTTTTATGCTAAGGAAACAGCGTGCAAATGGCATGCAAACCACTTCAAAAGAGAAGCTCTGGCTTTGAGAACAGACTTGATTTTTTTTTTTTTTTTAATGGGGCTTTATCCAAGGCACCACTCTGCTTGAAGCAGAATTAATTATTCAACGTTATCTGGGCTTGATGAGCACTTGGCAGCTCAACGCCAACTGGAGCCGCCTGCGTCTAAGGAACGATTTTCTGCTTCCTGCTGTGGGGAGGTGGAGACCCACATCTTCCCCTTTTCTTTCTTCCCTAAGCCTAAGTTCCAAAGCACACACCCGAGGGGAGACGCACGGCCTGCTTGTATGAGGTTACCACTGCGGCACAAAATCCCACCCGGTCAGGGGCTGCGAGCATCCATCATTTCCTATCTCCGTTTCCAGAGGTCAAGAATCCAGGAGTACATTTAAACTGGGTCCTTTGCTCAGGGTCTCCTCGGGAGGAAATCAAAGCCACGATCTCAAAAAAAAAAAAAAAAAAAAAGAGTGATAATGAATGCATAATAATGAATCCAGGGCACCTGGGTGGCTCAGTTGGTGAAGCGTCTGCCTTCGGCTCAGGTCATGATCCCAAGGTCCTGGGATCGAGTCCTGCATCGGGCTCCCTGCTCAGGGCGGAGTCGGCTTCTCCCTCTGTCCCTCCCCCCTGCTCATGCGCTCTCTCTCTCTCTCTCTCTAATAAATAAAATCTTTAAAAAAAAATGAATCTAGCCTGTATTATATTCATCTTTATACCAACCTAGCTGTAAAATATAACTTTTAGTCCTTTTTTGGTAGAAGAAGGGGCCCATGAAAGTCCAAAGGTAAGCCAGGTTGTGGTGCCTCTTTGGGGTACACGTTGGTCTTCGTTGCACAGCTCTGCGGTGATTAACAAAGGGCAAAAGAGCTTGTCGGGGCCAGGGGAGCCCGTCAAGCCTGTGGTCCTACAACGCTGACCTTTGGACTAAGTGACAAACCAGGATAGTCCCCAGGCCACTGCAGGACTGTGCTGATATGCTAATTAGTGTGAGGGGAACAAATTAGCCTCAAGTTATAAACACGGGGCTAATAAGGCCATGTTTGGTACCGGGATGAGCCACTTGGTTTTGTCAGAGTCCGTGGTTATCCTGGACTCCTAATTCCCGTCAACTACCTCACAGCTGGGAGCCAATGGCCTCCAGGGGGAGGTAAGGATGTAACTGAAGCAATTAAAATCCTTCTCAAAACACCAGAAAATGAGAATAAGACTGTTCATTACTAACAATGTCAGTAAGACACTTATCCTATTAGAAATCCCATTAAAAAGGAAAAGAGGAAGAGAAATTGTGTGTCACTTGCTGTTAACTGGAGTTAAGTATTAGTGGGAGATACCCAGGCGGTAGGATGAAGCGGGTACAGAAATGCCAGCAAGACTTGGGGAAAGTGGACATCAAGATAAAAGCATAAGGGAGAAGCTTCCTGGGTGGGGAGGAGGGCAGGATGGATGACCACAGGAAGCTGCAGAGACAGGCAGGGTCAACGCCATCCCAACAGCCGTGAAGCCTGAAAAGGAAGAAAGCTCTGCTGATACCACACTTCAACTCTTGCTCGTAAAAGAACGGACTTTGGCGCGGACAACGCGGAAGGCCTGTTCTACCCCCAACCTTAGATAAATCTACAGATGTCTAATTCTAGACAAAGGCATCTGCTCTCTCCATGGGAGAACCCCACCAGCCACTCCTCCCCATTACTTTCCAAGCCACTTCCAGGGTGCATCTTGAACAAAAAGCCCTCGGCTGCAAAGTGGGACTTCATCCCAGCTGGATCAGGGTGACGAGCCCGCCAGGTGACAAGACCAGCAGAGGGCAACAACGGAGTGACTCTAGGCCCAAAGGGGCGTCAAGGGGAACAGGGGCTGCCATCTCTAGTGCAATGAGTTTGCAGGGCTGTCTTTTCTCGGGCAGAGGTTCCTCGTGGGAACATCACACCCAGAGGGCTTGCAAGGGGAAGAAGGCCCAGCTCTCCTGAGGATGGATTCCCTGGGTATTAAGGCTGAGAAAAACGGGATGCCCGCAAGAGCTAGCCCGACTAGCTTTCAGGCATGGGCGCTTCTCCCAAGAGGATTGTCTGTAGACCACAACTGCCTCCCTACCCCACAGGGAAGCTGAGCAAATACCCACAGCTGGGAGATATGCAGGTTTTGAAGGTGATGGTATTTCCAGAAGTTCACAGACCTGCTACAGTGAGAAACCATACCTTTTTATTATACAAACAGCACCCTGCTGAGATGAATCTGCATACGAGCACGTGTTATGTGCCTGTGTCCCTATTATGTGGAACACCCAGATAACAAATATATCCCGGTGGACGTCTGAAATTGGCTTACACATCAGAGTGCCCTCCTGGGAAGGAGACCAAAGGGCTGACGTGTCCACAGGTAACCAGGAGGGTTAAGACTAATTTAAGAGAGAAAAAGCAGAATCATCTCCTCCCAAACCAGAAAAACAATCCATCATGGAAAGCTCAACAGTCAGGGGTGAGAGTCTTTGCAAAAAACACAAACTGGTCAGAGGCAAAAAGGGACTGATTGCTTTCCTCTAGCACGTATGTGCAGGTGGAACAATATGGGAAGCATTCTCACTGAACACCTTCGGAGCAGATGCAGGAGGCCAGCAAATCAGCCTCGGCTTAACCAGAGTGCTGGCTGGAGAGTCATTGTCAGGGTGCATGGGATCAAGGAGAGAGGTTAATATGCAGGTTAACTGTGTCCTGGTCCCTAGACTAAGGAGAGTGCTTTCCTCTGCGGACTCTGTTCCTTTCCACCCTCCTTGTTGTTTCTTCAGGGGAGCAACTAATATCATTCAGAACCCCCCCCCCCCAATCATCCCTCATCTGACCTGGAACAGCATCCTGCGTGCCTGGTGGGCACAAGAAGACAAGATTAATGTGTTCCCCCGGGGGGTCTGGAAAGCAAAGTTCGGACTTGGTAGCAGGAACAAATGAACACCTGGAAAATTACCTGTTGCCCCCCAAATCCCATGAGTTAAGAGAGCAAGCAGGAAGGAAGGTGCCCATTATTGAATTAAGAGGGGCGTCTCCACAAAGGTAAATACGGACAGTGCAAGGCTCAGTGCAGGGAACAGTATGGACAGATTCACTGCAAACTGGTTGCTTGACATTGTCTCTTTTTCCCCCCATTTCTAAGACTAGGACATTTGTGTGGAGGGATCTAGGTGAGGATCTGAAGGGCTACTGACAGCGCTTGAGGTCACAAGGAGAGAAACGACGAACGGGCAGCAACAGCCCCCCATCCACCTGACTGCCGCCCACCTGCCTGGGGGACCAGGGGTGGGGCATGTGTCCACAGCAGCCCCGCCTGCCGCGCACACCCGCGCCTGCGCAATTTGTGCCTGAGCCCTCCGCACCGGGTCAGCGAGGCTGCGGGGGGGAAAAATGCGAGAGCTTCACTTCAAGCAAGATGTAACCAGTCTCAGCCCCGGATTGTTCTACCCTGGGCCTCCCAAAGTGTTAACTAAGGGGAAAAAATATATATTTATTATGGGGGGGCGGTGCACTGACTTCCCAAGCCACGGTTCTTCTGGCCCCTAAGCAGCCCCCAGCAGGAGCAGGGGATCAAATCCTGTCACCTCGACTCCGCCACCTGAAATGCACAGCTCATGGGTCGGCACGGGAAGCCAGTGCCACAGAAGGGGAGGTCGCAGAGTCCTAGTGGCTCTTCCCATGGCTGGGACACATTCCCCCAGTTACGGGGCCACGCTATCGGCAGAAAGCAGGACCACGGGGAAGTTTAGATGTGTTAAGGGAGCCCAACACCAGGGCCTGGCCTAAGGGAAGGATGGACAAACCAGCTGGTTCCACCCTCACAGGGGAGGGCTTCCCAGGGAGGGCTCTACCTTCTTAGGGGGTCCGGTGCGGGAGAGAGAGACAGGGGGTGGGATTCAACAAGATATGAGCTATGGCAACTGTCCCCTAAAACAACCCCCTGGGACAAAAAAAAAAAAAAAAAAAACAGGTTAGCTCCAGAGTTCCAGAGCACCAGCCAAGGGAAGCGTGAGCATGAACAATATGCCACGTATGTTCTCACTGGCTCTCTCCCTTTTCCTCTCTTCCCCTCCCCCTCCCTGTGCATGTATGTGTCCTCCCTCTCTCCTTTTCTCTCTCTCTCTCTCTCTCTCTCTCTCACACACACACACACACACACACGCACGATATTTTCTATGAGTATTTTCAAGACTCCTGTAAATACACAGGAAAAACTATCCAAAAGGAGACACACCAAACTCATCTCCCAGGTTTCTGGGAAGACCAAGACCCTGAGAATAGATGATGATCGAAGACAACGGATGTCGTGCTTTAATATTTTGTAAAGATCATGAAGCCCAGAGGGCACATGTGACACGTAGAGAGTTCATCCCAGAATATCACGGCCTCTAGCATATTCTCCCCAAGTCTGGCATTCCAGCCTCTGGGGCTCCTCCTCCCAAAGTGGATTCATCCTGCCAAAGTCTGGGGATTGGTCCCCAGGGAGAAAGAGGCCAGGGGCATCCGGCACCACAAGCCAGGGCTTCCCAGTACCCACAGGAAGTCCCCAAAGTCCCAAACCATTGGACCTTTATGCTTTCAACATTTTTAAAAGCCAGCTTTTAAAACATAAGACAAATAATCACTACATAAGTCAGGGTCCTTTGCGGGGTCAGAGAAAAGATGCCAACAGATCGTACTCTCCCTTCCCCACACTGAAACCCCTCCCCTGCAAAAAAAAAAAAAAAATTAAATTAAATTAAATTTTTCCTCTTAACCAGGAACCTGCTGCGTAAGCTTGCAACTTTCTGCTTCTCATGGCTGCAAGTTCTCACCTTTACATTTGCAGTACTATTTATTTGGGCTGGGAAACATGAGCCCGTCACAGGTGACAAGCCCATCATCAGAAGCTGTACGTTCAGAAACCAGCCCCACCATACTAATACAGGATTTCCCTTTTATGCCCGAAACGAAGAGAATCCTGAGTGTATGTGTTGAATTGCCAGACAGGCAGGGAAGAGAAGGCGCTAATAAAAGAACATATATAACAGCCCTATCAACTTAATATCTACATGAAAAATCAAGCGTTGACATCTTGCTGAGGGCAAAACTCATCGAAGAGAATTAAGTCCACTGTAATAGACCAGGATCTGCCCCAGAAGGCTCTCATTTTATGCCTATTCAAAAGGCGACTGGAGGATTAACTAAAAGAACAGCAATCCAGGAGGGGCCTGAGTCAAAGGACTGTGAGTCCTGGGGTCATGTTGGGCTTCTAACCTCTCCAAGGGGGTAAGAGGAAGGCTTCCCAACAAAAGCAAAGCAGAGAACCAGTAGAAAGTCATTTCTCCTAAAACGACTCCTGCAAGCTCACCTCACCGGGCCCAGCGGGCTCTCCTGTGTGTTTCCTTGTCCACACCACCCCCGTGGGGCTTGGGACTCAGTGTCCCTGCTCGCCTCTCCAGTGCTCAGGGCACAGGCTGACGGCCAGGAGTACCTCCCTGCGCTGCCGGACAGGATCACCAAGAAGCTGAGTTGCCTGCCTCTGAATCAGCCAGACCTCTTGTTTCTCAAATTTCATGCTTTTGCATCAATTTCTGCTTACCAAAGCACGGGGCAGGAGGAGAGAGAAGGTAAACCACAGAGTGATGGTGAGCGCTCTTTCACTATGGCCCTCTCTTAGGACAGGTGTGGGTGTGGTTGAGAACCTGAGTTAAAATGAGACTTTCAGTAGTCAGTTACCCCTAGAATCTGCTTATAGAAATCATCAGGTTTGTATTCACCATCCCTCACCCAACACATGCGCACAAATACACACACATGCACGCGTGCACACACACACACACACACACACTCAGTTCCTCTCCCTCTCTCTGAAAATCAGTTTATTTCTCAGGTGGCCAGAAATCAGCTCTGGGTTGACTATGCAACTCTATCTCCCACAGGAAATGGCATGACATCCCCAATTTTCATGAATACCTCACCTCTTATTCCCAAACCCCTGACAGAGAATCTGTTTTCTCCTATTTTCCATCCAGATGGAGAGCAGGTATTAAAATCACACGAGTGAGACCGCCATCAGCCCCTATGATCAGTAGCTCTTCAAGGAAGTTTGGCTCTGACTCGAGCACAGAGACATGAACAAATGTGAACAGGTTCTGAGCAGCTCCCTTTCAGCCTGAACCCCCAGCAGTGCACCTGTGGGCCAAACTCTTCCTTCCCCAGAAGGGCAACCCCCCCCCTCCAGAAGCCCAGGGCTCCCCCAACCCAGTATAACTGGGCACACGAGACCTAAACTGGTTTGTAGTCTGTTTAACTAAAGAACAGAAGCTGCAGGTGGTGGAGGGGGCCTCCAATGCAGCCATTTGGGGAGTCAAGATTTTATCTAACAAAGCACCTTTGGTTTGCAAAAAGGGGCTGAAATCCCGACTTTAGGCAAAGTGTGCAGATGCAAGTTGTGTTTCCAACCTGCTCGGATGTGAGCTACTCTCTGGAATGAGAGTGAAGACATTTATGTAAGGATTTTAGCAAGACACCTGGCATGTAATAAGCCCTCAATTAATATTAGCTGTGATTATCATCTCATTATTACATGGAGTACTGTGACTGGAGCTGTCTTCGCAGTAGAAACCACAGGGACAGGGACAGAAAACAGACTCGGTGTCGTCAGGCTCCCAGCACGGAAGAGAACAAGACATTTCACAGTGACCAGTGCCACGTTCTCCTTTCACCACGGATGACGGCCCCAACGTGGCCTGTCACTTTAGGAAAGTGAGGGCGAGGATCAGTGGACAGAAGGAGTCAGGGGAGGGTGCACAGCCAGGCCAGGTTTGGGCATTACAATATAGACAGCCCTCCCCTGCCGATTCTTCCATTTGATAGATTCCCTCTGTGGTCTCCCCATCCAGCCATAAGCCTAATATTTACCCAGCAAAAGCAGTGTTTGTGTGCGTTGCCATCTAAAATCCAATAAATATGGAGACAGAAGAGAGGCTGCCTGCTTATGAGGCATGAGGGCAAATACAGCCAGCTCTTTAAAGAGCCATTGAGCTAATCAATACCCCTTGCTCGCTTCCATTCAGGGGCCCTGGGCCCACGGAGACTTTATAATTATTTTCCATTGTTACCTCCCTCGGAGAAGCTTGAAAAGAAAAGGTCGCTGTTTCTAAGTTTGTGCTCCTCTATTTGCCAACGATGGATTATTTCCTGGGGCCCGTGAGGCTCCCTTCCGAGACCACAGCCGCCAAAGTCAGTCCGCACAGGACCTCGCAGGGCTGACTTCGGAAAAGGATGTTGTTCTACACAAGGAACGTGCTCTAAGTCATCATGTTCGGTTGCCTGGGCTCCCGCCCCCCACCTTCTCCGCCAGGGTCAGGTTTTGGGCAGACCTCCCATTGGACACTCTTTTTCTTTGTCCAGAACTCAAAAAACAAAGAGCAGACTTCTGTGGGAGGTCGGGCAGGAAGGTGGAGGATGCTGTGGGTTGCTAGACACCACGACCAGCTCCTTCAACCTGGCTGCTTCCTCTTGAGCGACCACACAGGCTTCCAGCTAAGCCCTTGTGCCCGCCATGGATACCTCCATGGTTCTGCTTGTCGTTTTTGTAAGGGAATTTGAACTAATGGTAAAATAGAAAAATGACAGAAGCCCTCTTTTCCTTGCATAAAAGTCAGTTCAAATAACTAGTTAAGACTAGGTTTGATTAGAAGAAACAGAAAATCCGGGGCGCCTGGGTGGCTCGGTCAGTTAAGCATCAGACTCTTGATTTGGGCTCGGGTCATGATCTCAGGGTTGTAGGATCGAGCCCCGTGTTGGGCTCTGTGCTCGGTGCAGAGTCTGCTTGAGATTCTCTTCTCCCTCTGCCCCTCCCCCAGCTCATGCTCCCATTTTCTCTCTCAAATAAATTAACAAAATCTTGAAGAAGACCAAGAAGAACAAGAACAAGAAGAAAAAAAAGAAGAAAAGAAAAAGAAGAACGAGAAGGGGGAGGAGACAGAAAACCCTATTTGCAGTGACTTAAACACATAAAGGGCTTATCTCTCACTCAGCAAGAAGTCCTGGGGTCAATAATCAAGCTGGTTCCGTGGCCCCAAGATGGCCCAGAGGAGCCAGGCTCCTTCTGGCTTCCCGCCCTGTCGCCCTTAGCCATGTGGGCTGCATCCCCAGGTGCTACCCTCTTGTTCCGTGAAGGAGAAGGGGGGAGGAGAAGATGAGTAGGAAAGCCACCCCCTAAAGACCTCCACCAATCCCGTCCTCTGGGTCTAGCCACAAAGGAAGCTGCCAGATTGAGGCTTTCCAGCTGGGCACATCACGAGGTCAAACAAAATTGGAGTTCCATTAGAAAGGAAGGTCGGGTATGTGGATGTTTGGCAGGGCATCCATTCAGCTGCTGTAACAAAAATAGAAAGTTAGCAATGGCCGAAGGACAAGAGATTATTTCTTAGGAAAAGGTCCTACCAGTCGATCTAGGGCAGGTACGGAGAATAGTGCAGGTATCAGTGAGGACTCAGGATGAGAGTGAAAAAAGCAAAATCTCTGTATTGTTATAAAGTTAGCTCACTTTCTCATGATTCAATTTATTATTATTATTTTAACCTCTCATTTCCCCTGAAAGGATCTCGAGGAACTTCCACAGTCCCCAGACCACGTTTTGAGAACTACCACATCAGGGTCACAGCTCCCTAGTAAATGAACAAAGGCGTCTGGACATCACAGGTGGTAACTTAACTTGGCCCCCGGGGTCTAGCGTCCACTTCCCATCCCAGTTTTCCGCTTACAGAATCCTTTATAAAGTAGCAACTGACACGTCGGAGGAAGTAGGAGTCATCTGTTGGCAACCACCGTTCAGAAAAGTACATTGGGGGAGAAGGTCTTAATTTGTAGGAATGCAAGCAAGTTTCTCTGTTAGGTCCCTGGATCACACATTTCAACGACTCCTGGGCCAGGCGTGGTAGGCAGAATTTCTAAAATGGCCCCCAAAGATGTCCTGCCCGAAACATCAGAACCTGGGACTAAGACAGGCTCTAAGTCCCATGACTGTGGTAGGTTGTATGGCTCAGTTGTCCTTAGGAAGGGAGATGACCTGAGAGGCCTCCTCTAGTCACATGAGCCCTGGAAGCAGAGAGCTTTCTGGGGTGATGTCAGAGAGGTTCAAAAGTAAGAAGGAGCTGATGTAGCACAGCTGGTTTGAAGATGGGAGGCCATGTGGGGAGGAACTTGAGTGGCCTTACGGAACTGAGAGCAGCCCTTGGCCAACGGCCAGCAAGGGAATGGAGGGACCCCACTCTTCTGCCAGCAGGAATGAGTTTGGAAGAGCACTCCAGGCTCCAGATGAGAACACTACTGGTCACCATCTTGATTTTAGCTTGAGACCCAAGCAGGGAACCCAGCCCGTCGGCCCGGACTTCAGACCTAGAGAACTCTGAGCTAACAAATAGGTGCTGTTTAAAGCCACCAAGTTTGTGATCATTTGTTATGCAGCATGATAAAGCTAATATACCAGTGCAGGGAAAGAGGTGTGGCCCCGGGGCCTAATCCCTGCCGAGGAGACCCGGCTTGCACATCACTGAGGCAGTAGGAGAGCGCCCCCTTGCCTTGGTGAGATAAACCAGTAATGAGGTTTAGATGAACCACCTGCAAAAGCATCGGAGCACGGGAAGAGACAAAGAGCAGCTCCCCTCCCCACAGTGCCCAGGGAAAGGGACTCAGGAAGATGTGTGGAAAATAATCATGAGGCGCTGGCCCCTTATATAATATACACAAAATAAACAGCCATCATAGAAACCTACACAGCAACAGTGAGTTTGGGAAAATGAGAGTCACATTAGTGGTAATATCCAAAGGGCAACAGCTCCCTAAGTGAATGAATGCTTTCATTCAATAAGGCAATAAACTGAGATGCCCTGGAAAACTCCATCAGCCAGCCAGCTGCCTCGGAGAGCAGAGGTGCCCAGGAATTAGGCTCCCATCAGCATTTGCTCCCCGGAGCCTCTCCAACCTGCAAAACTGTGGGAACAAAAACCAGCCGTGAGTCACGGGGCCACCAGAAAAAAGCAAACAGAGTGTCGGTCCCCAGGGTTCTCCATCATCGCTGGCTTCCTGGCTGGGACAGCCGTTGGGAGGCTTCCAGGCCCTTCTCCAGCCTGCGGTGCAGACAAAACCACATAGAGACCCCCGTAGCTCCTCACTTCCTGGGGCCTGGGCCCCCATCTGTAAACCCCAGGAATAGCGCTCATCCTCCCTGGCCCTGGGGCTTTCCTTCTTTTCTTCCTTCATCTGAGACTCACTGAGCACTTACCAACATCAGTCCTTCTGCTGGGGGCTGACAGTTGGGCTGAGAACAAGGCTGACAGGTGCGTGTCCTCAAGGAACCTACAATCTAGTGGGGAGGACAGACCAGAAAGATGTAGAAAAGCAAACACACAAGGTAAAGACTGGATAATGAAAGATGATGGCAGGTTCCAGCAAGGAAGGAACTGGAAGAGCCAGGCACGCTGCAGGGGGGCAGGGAGGGGCTGATACTTGCAGCGAGGCCTCAATCAGACGCAAGGAGCAGCAGACACAAAGGTCTGGAGGTGGGACAGGGCTTGGTGAGCTCAAGGAGCACAGGGGGGCCAGCTGAGCTGGAGCAGGTTGAGGGGGTACATGTGAGATGGTGCAGGACATGTATGTAGGAGCCGAGGCTGTGGAATGACATCTGTCCTTGGTTTTAAGTGCAAAAGCAAGTTGTCAGAGGGCTCTAGACAGGCAGTGGAGGGGGGGGGCGCGGTATTGGGGTTGGAACGCCAATCTACACGTGTTAAAGAGCCTTCTGGTTGCGCTCCGGAGAATGACTGGACAGGGCTGCAGGCCACAGAAGCAGGGAGACCTGTAGGGAGGCGCTTACAGAGGGACTTCCAGGGAAGAGCCGATGACGGGTTAGGATGTCGGCAGTGGAGGTGGAAAGGAGTGCATGGATTCAGCAGCCCTTTTGGGAATGGAGCCAGCAGCACTGAGAGGAAATGATGGTTCATCTTCACTCTCATCCACGCTCACTGCGTGCCGACTCTGGACAAGGTGCTGCCCCTAGCCCTGGGACATGAGGGGGTGTCAGGCCTGGTTCTTGCCCTCAAACAGGGGACCATCACACCAGGCACATGACAAATAAAGATAAAATACAGAGATGCTCACTCGGGGCCAAACAGGCCACGCTGAGAATTTCACACCGGGGCAGTGCTGAGAGAGGGGTGTGAGCTCTGACAGCGTGTCAGGTGGGGAAGCTTCATCCATCTTCACCCGGCTTTTGAGAAGCAGAGAAGAGACAAGAAAACATTCCAACGGACGTCATCCAATGCTGTGCATTGTTCTAGAATGATCTGCCTTCTCCCTACTCCATTGACTGCGGAGAGGCCCTTCGACAGGGCTCACTTGCTATCCCACCTCCAACATCGGACCTAACCCATGCTTAAACCAGGTGGTGCACCAGGAAACTAAGACCTCAGACCAACCAGCCGGCAGATTCCCAAACAAAGCAGCATACCCATTTCCTGTGACCCGCTTCCCTAGCACCCGTATCTCTGAAGATGTCCAAAGGAAGGAGGCCCCAGGCTCTCAGCAGAGTGGTCCTGGCAACCGGGTTCGCCTAAGGTAAATGCTCAAGTCATTGTAACACAAGCCAGCATCCACAGAGCTGACCAGAAGAACCCACCAGGCAACATAAGTGAGTTAACAGCAAAACACCGCCCCCCCCCAGGATGGCTGGGAGAGCTGGAGGACACCCCTAATAACATTTACTCAACTCGACTGCCTTCCCCGTGTCCAAAGATGAATGAGGGGTGGAACAGTCCACTTGTCACAATATTCCCAGCCCTAAGTCGATGCAGGGCTGGAAGACGCATTAGGAACTGAAGCCCCTTCTCTGTCCTGCTGTCACCTAACTGGACTCCCAGCCAGAGTGTAACCAGAACACCACACAGGGGCAAACACCTGCCAGTGTACCGGGAGGGAACAAGTGCTGTGTCCTTGAGCACAGAATCAACAAATCAGGGGACCTAGAGAAATCAGGAAGAAATGCAAATATGCCAGTTGGATGCCTCCTACTGTAGGGTCACAAGTGTCTTTGGGGGGCTAAGGAGGAAGAAATACAAAGGTGTAAGGGGAGGCCACAGTCTGTCATCAAAGTCCAGACCTTCTGAGGTCTGGCACCTGAAGGAGAATCTTCAGGCAGAGAAAAGTGCCCTGGGGGGGTTCTTCACCCTCTGGGGTCCTTCACCTTGATTGGCCCCCACACAGAGAAGAGCTGGAGTGAGCGAGGAAAGAATAGAAGCAACATGCCTGTGAGGCTGTGCGGGCGCTCTGGGCCTGGATCCTAGACACCGCACGGGTCTTGTGCAAGAGTGAGGTCCCAAGGTCCTGGGACTGGACCTCATTTTTTTATTTTTAAGTTTTTATTTAAATTCCAGTTAGTTAACATACAGTGTAACATTAGTTTCGGGTGTACAGTATAGTGATTCAACACTTCCAGACATCACCCGGTGCTCCTCACCACGAGTGCCCTCCTTCATTCCCATCACCTATTTCCCCCACCCACCTCCCCTCTGGCAACCAGCAGCTTGTTCTCTATGGTTAAGATCTGTTTCTTGGTTTGCAGCCCTCTCTCTTCTTTTCCCCTT
Source organism: Callorhinus ursinus (assembly GCF_003265705.2). NCBI lineage: Eukaryota > Metazoa > Chordata > Mammalia > Carnivora > Otariidae > Callorhinus > Callorhinus ursinus. Next base: position 1,199,128 of record NW_027397112.1, on the reverse strand, counting down.
ATGTTCATCTGTTTTGTTTCTTTTCTTTTTTTTTTAAACTTCACATTTAAAAAAAAATTATTTACTTATTTTTAGAGAGAGAGAGAGAGAGGACACAGAAGGGAGGGGCAGAGGGAGAAGGAGAGAGAGTCTCAAGCAGACTCCCTGTTGAGGGTGGAGCCCGATGCAGGACCAATCTCACAACCCCGAGATGATGACCTGAGCTGAAACCAAGAGTCGGACATTTAACCGACTATGCCACTCAGGCGCCCCCACATCTGTTTTGTTTTTTAAATTCCACGTATGAGTGAAATCATATGGTCTTTGTCTTTCTCTGACTTATTTTGCTAATAGAGCATAATACACTCTAGCTCCATCCACGCCACTGGAAATGGCAAGTTTCCATTCTTTTTTGATGACTGAGTAGTATTCCATTATATATACACAACATCTTCTTTATCCATTCATCAGTCAATGGACACTTGGGCTCGTTCCATAATTTGGCTATTGTAGATAATGCTGCTATAAACATTGGGGAGCAGGTGCCCCTTCGAATCTGTATTTTTGCACCCTTTGGGTAAATACCTCGTAGTAGAATTGCTAGACCATAGGGTAGTTCTATTTTTAACTTGTTGAGGACCCTCCATACTGTTCTCCAGAGGGGCTGCAAGGACTAGATCTCACTTTGCAAGCTAGTTGCCCTTAGGTTTTTATTTCCCTGTTGTCCTCCCCTAATAGTTAAAGTCTTTTCAATGTCAGCCTATCTCAGAAGAACCAGGTGTTCAAGTCCAACTTTAGGTTAAAGGGAGAGTGATATTAATCAAAAGTGAAAGTCGGGGAAAGGATTGGATTTTGTCAGGTGCTGGCAACGGGGTCTCCCCGCAGTCTGAAGCCTCGGGTCGCCAGGCTCTGCTTGCATCAGAAACCAGTCATTTCTGCTTAGGAGAGTCTCACTGAAGATAACAACAGCTAAGACAAACTGAATGTCAGGCACGGAGAGTAATGCTTTAAGCAGATGATTTCATTCCATCCTATCAAACAATCCTGGGGGGGCAACTTGTATTTCTACCCTTGTTCTTCCAGTGAGGAAGCTAAGACTCAGAGGGCTGGACCCTGGGCGAATCTCAGAGGAGCTGGGAGATAAAAGCCAGCAATGTGACTCCAGACCTCTACTCTTATAACCATCTCCCAGGCCACCTCCCACCACAAAAGATACCGTGAGTACCATGACTGTGGCTCCAACATTAACTCCGAAGTAACAGGAAATGGTGGGAGAGGCCACCACTGTGTCAGGAAGAAGAGATGATCACCAATCTTGCCAGGAGCCCTCCAAGAAGGGTCTGCCCCAGGAATCCCTAGTGATCTCAACAAAGGCCATCCCAGAAGTTTTCGATGAACCTGTTTCCTGGTCAATCCAGGTAGGAATCACAGCTCTCTCTTCTTGATGTACATGTGCAACCACGCCCCAGACACAGGCTTCTGGAGTGACACCCCACTGAGGCTTTGAGGGATACTCAGGAGCCCGCTGTCACTACATGAACCATCACTGCCTACATGTGGCATCTGAAAAACCCTTTTTCGTTTACTTTCCCTTGCCAGTTGCAATCTGGTGAATCTTTACCAAAAGAATCTAAGAATTAAAACAAAACACAACAAAACCAGGGACTCCAGAAGCGGCCATGCCACTGCCCCCTCGATCCTCAAGCCCCGGCTGAGTCAAAGAAAATCATGTCAAATGGCTAATTTATCGGCATCAAGCATTTTCACGGTAGCTGAAGGAGGTTTTAGTCTGGTTGGCATTTGGGATGATTTGCATTCTCAGTTTTTTCTCTTCAGACGCTCGGCAGTCTGCTAAAAGGTCTCCAATGGACACATCCTAAATTACGTTTCCTGGTTGGTAAAATGCCTTCTGTCCCTCAAGTGACTCAGAAAGCTTGTGGTTAAAAAAAAAAAAAAAAAAAAAAAAGGTTATTGCTGAAGTCAGGAGAACCTCCGTGGGTTGGGAAACAAATCGAAGAGGCAAAGTCCTCACAAATATCTATTTCTCAATAAGTACACGGAGTCCCACCTTTAGAAACAGGATGCTGGGAGGTCTCTGGGGGTGGGGGTGGGGGGTCTCCTCTGATTGTGTTTCTTTTAGAGACGATCCCATGTGAATTGAAAAGGAAAAGAAATTATGTGCCCCAGCCGCAGATTTCCTTTGACCTCCAAGTGGTCCTCCACCACCAAGACTGGGATACTGAGCAGTAATAAAACTCAAGACCGCGTCCCTGTTTGGGAATCCGGCCATTTACCTGCTCGAAAGAGCTCTCTGATGGCAAGCGTGGTGTCTACGGAAAGCTGCAGAGTTTTCATGTGGCTTGCCTTATAAGAAAAATCCACTCACTGAAGCCAAAGAGTTTTCTAGAATCCATTCCTCACCTTCTCCTTTGTCCCACTCCTTGGTCTCATTTTAACAGAGAAATGAGAAGACTACCTTAATTTTAGGGGCACCTGGGTGGCTCAGTCAGTTAAGCGGCCGACTCTGTTGTTAGCTCAGGTCATGAATCTCAGGGTCCTGGGATCGAGCCCCGAGTCAGGCTCCATGCTCAGCGGGGAGTCAGCTTGAGGATTCCCCCACCACCCTCCTCCTCTGCCCCTCCTCCCATTCATGCCTGCCCCGCCTCAAATAAATAAATCTTTAAAAATAATTAATTAATTTTAAAATTGCCCCAAAACAGAATATGCTGTCTTATAAAATAGTAGGTTTCCAGTTCACAAAACTGTCCAGAGCAGAGGGCAGGAAGACCCCCTGTTAAACAAGGTGAAGCCAAGATTTTTGCACTGCATAGATTGTTCGGCTGAGGGCCACCAGGTCATTTTTGCCCTTAGGCTTCATCCCTGTAGCGCACGTATTCCCCACGAGTTCCCTCCCCACACAGGGCACTTTATCCTCAGCTTCAGGGCTCCTTTTCCTCTGACATGTAGATTCACGGTCATCCAACCTTCCACGAAGCTGGCCTCACTGAAGTGAACACTAAATTGTCCCCACTGTCCTGAAAAAGCAGGATTAGGGGTTTTAGAGTCAGAGAGCACTGGGGTCCAGGCACAGTCCCACCACATTTTAGCTGTTCAGCCTTGGATACACTTTTCACCTCTCCAAACTGAGGTTTCAGTGACTGTAAAAAAGGAGAGAATATTGCTCATGGTTCTGAGGTTTAAATAAAATCGCCTGTGCATTGTGTTGCTCCCAGCACCTGGCCACCAAGGGCATCCATAAAACGTGCATTCTTCCCTGACCCCATCCCTCCACACACTCTGTTTCTGCACCTCCTCCTGGTCCGTAGGTTGCTCCTGGACAAAATTACACACCCCAAGAGAGATCTGAGTCCCATAAGCTTAACAACCCATGCCAGACATGCCTGGCAATTCTTCACCCAGCCTTCAACTTCCTGCCGCCCTCCCCACTGCACCTGCTCCCAATTCCCCTTTTGCTTCCGATCAATAACCAAATATCTGCTGAACAGCCAGTATTCTGAAAGCACCAAATTGCAGTTGTAGGGGAGACAAAGAAGCATTACAAACAGTCTCTGTAACCCATGCATGCAAATGAAGACACAACAAACCCAGTATCAGAAAAGTGCCGCGTGACGGGGACGGAATAAAAAATGTTATCGGAGGGCCAGGAGGGGGTTGAGGTCGCCAGAGAAGCTTTGCTAGAAGTGTCACTTCAGCTGGGTGTCAAAGAGAGAGAATGTCCATAGAAAGAGTCCAGGGACAGAAGAAATCAAATGAGCAAAATAATAATAACTGACATTGACCTCCAGCTGCAGAGAGAGCAGAAGGAGACCGGTCTCAGGTTCCATGCCCCCATCATGTGCCTTTCTTGCCTTGGCCACCACGAGCCCCCACTCCACCCCCACCCACCTTGCCCTTAACTGATAGGCCCACCCAGGAGAAGTGCTCCCCAGACCTGGATGGCCCTTTCCTCCTCTTGGCAACCCAGACCCGTGCTTCTTCCAGGCCCCTGCTCATCATTACCTCCCTGCTCTGCTCAAAGATGCCCACACACACAGCACATTCAGGTGCAATGCACACAACCCCTCTCCCTCCGGCTTGCTTAAGGTCACCAACTGCCCGCTTGCCCTCCAGGAGTGTGGCTCTTGTCTCCTCAGAGAGTCTGTACCTTCCTGGAGGATGTGGACCTCCCTCTCTCCTCTATTTTTCTACCATGCCTGGAGCAGCACTGCCTTCACAGTTCTTGCTGGAACCGAGCAAGAAACATACCGTGGACTCTAAAGGTCTGAACTTAGGATGAAAGGTTAATATAAACCCACAGAGGGAGATAGTCCCTCTCTTCTCGAAGTTTGGCTTTACAGTGAAACAGCCATAAAACTCCTAGACTGCATGTTCTTAAAATAGCATAACAACAAAAACATTAGTGCTCACATGAGAGCTGCTGAATAATATCCCTTAGATATTCTTGAAAAAAAAAAAAAAGAAGAAGAAGAAGAAGTCTTGTGTTAATGAACTTCCCCACATCTGTCCTAATTTCAGCATCAAATGGTCTGAATTATTGGGCTATTTTCTAGAACTTCAATGTATGCACAGGCTTTTTTTTTTTTTTTTTTTTTTTGCTCTTCCCAGGCAGGCAACCCCATCACTCAGGTTAATGCTTCAGGAAGGGGTTACAAAGAACAGCACAAAACTAAAAAAGAAATGTAAACCCTTCACTGAGTAGCAGTGGGGAAAAAGGATTGAAGTAAACCCATGGAATAGTGAGGTAGAGTTGATCATTCAAAGCTGGGTTATCCGTGCAATAAGACAAGAGAGAAGAGAGACAGGAAGAAATGAGACATAAAAAGTATAAAAATTGGGGAGAAAAAGTATACAGATTGGGGGGACAAAAGTAAATCATCATTATTTATGATGAGCCTACCGTATCTATATAAAAAATCTCAGAGAATTATCTAAAGCACAGCCACTACCAATAACCGTATTCAGTGTGGCGGTTCAGTACAGAGAGTGTGGAAAAATCAGTGGTGTTCCTATGCAATGACAGCAGCCAGACAGAATATATCATGAAAGAAAAGATCTCATTGGCCATAGAAACAAAAGGAAATGCAATACCCAGGAATATGCTCAACCAGAAATATAGACGATCCTTATGAGGAAAACGTAAATGTACCAAGGGACATAATCAATGACGAATAAACGGAGGGCACACCTTGTTCTTAGAAACTCTCAGCATCATAAAGCTGCCACTTTTGCCTAAATTAATCTATAAACATGAAACAAACTCCATAAAAATACCTAGAGGATGTTTTTAAAACAAAAAAGCTGATTCTGAAGTTCACATGGAGAAACAGGCTGTAAAGAATAACAAAGAAATTTCTGAAAAGGAAAAGCCATACAGGGGATCTGATAGATAATAACACAACGTTCCGATCATTGAAACAGCAGAGAACATGAATAGAGCAGAAAAGATTAAAGCAGTGTTCCCTAATAAAAATATAATCTGAGCCACAAATACAATTTTCAACTTTCTAGCAGCCAAATTAAGTAAGCACAGAAATAAGAAATGGGTGAAATTAATAATATATTTTATCCAGTATGTCCAAAATAGTATCGCTCCAACATTTAACTTCCGCTTTATGGTGAAACAGCCATAAAGCCCACAATAAAAATTACTGAGATATTAAAATCCTTTAGTAAATCTGCAAGATCTGGTGAGTCTTTTATGTTTGCAACACATCTCAATTAGGACCAACCACATTTCAAGTGCGAAATAGCTACACATGACTAATGGCTAGTACATTATCCACTCTACATCTACAAAATCCAGAAATGAATCAATAAATATATTCTCTAATTTAGTAAACAATCCAGTTGACATTTCATATCGGAGGTGTATTGTTCAACAAATTGGGTATTAGGACTTCTGGCAGACATCTGGCAATACCTGCATCTTAATCCCTACCTCACTTCTTACACCAAAATGGATTCTGGATGGGTCAAATACTCAAATGGAAAACCCAGGCGTAGGGGGGAAAGCCACAGAAAAGACAGATGATATTTGTAATCATCCTGGAATGAGGAAAACTTTACCAAGTATGCCTCAAGAAAAACGAGTAAGTTCAAATAAGTACAAATTAAATGAACATCCACGTAGTCAAAAGCACCATAAACAAAGTGATAAGGGACGAACTGAGAAAGTAACTGAAAGGATGACAGATCGTTTCCTCACTATATAAGCAGCTCCCGAGTGAGACGAACAGTGCACAGAACAATAAGAGAAAGATACAGTTCACAGAAAAGGAAACGTGAATGGCTTTGAAGCCTATGGCAAGATGGTCAAGCTGACTTACGAGAAGAAAAATGCCCAGACTCCATGAAACACCCTCTTCACCTACCCCTACTAACAAAACGTAGGCTAACACCTCATAATGATGAGGGTGTGGGGAAAGTCATTCTCAAATACTGCTGGTCAAAGTGTAAATCAGTACAAGCTCTACACAGGGCAACTTGAAAATTCCTATAAAAATGGAAAATTTACAAAACATCATGTAATCCTATTCTTAGGAGTTTACACCACTGACCTGTTCACACGGACCTAAATGCACTCAGTACTCAGTAGATAGTCTGCCTTCCGATGCGGCCCTAGCTGGTCATTAGTGGGTTAATTTTTAAAGTAGACAAAGGGAAGAATCTCCCTCCAAAAGCAACTTTTTAATTTCATTTTTTTTATTTTTTATTGTTATGTTAATCACCATACCTTACATCATTAGTTTTTGATGTAGTGTTCCATGATTCATTGTTTGTGCATAACAACTTTTTAATTTCAAGTAAATAAATGGGCATTAACTTGCTCAATCTGTGATGTAACACACAGGCCATTTTAGTGCATATAGGTTAACTGACTGAGTTCGAGTTCATCGGTCTTGCAAAAACCTTACTCGTAATACTTCATTTACCGCCTTCAGATTTAGTTTCTTTGAAGTAGTGAAAGGACTTAACACATGGGAAGAAATTGGAAAATAGCTATTCTCAGTATTTTGAATTTGTTGCCCAGTCTTTTTCTTCTGTCTCTTCTGTGCCTTATTTGGTGGAAATTTGGTGATTCAACATTAGCAAATCTATTCAAAGCAGTCAACCAAACTGTCATCCAAACTTCTTTTCCTTTTCACCCTATTTCATCAGTTTTTGCAATATTTGGTTAAATCAAATGATTGCAACAACTATAACCAGCATAAATTACTTGCACTAACAGACAACGGATGCTGGGTGAGCTGACAACAGGCAGTCGAAGTGTTACAGGGAACAGTAATGCAGAGCATCTGTTACTCAAACAACCCATTAAGTCAAGGTCAACAAAGAGAGCCTGGACTTTATTCAGGAAGGCAGCCAGTCTCAAAGTGGGGTCCCTCGTAACACCCAGGAACTTGTTAGAAATGCAAATTCTCAGGCCCCATTCCAGACCTCCTGAACCAGACACTCTGGGGGTTGATCACATCAACATCCAGGTTGATTCACAGGCTAAAATGTAAGGACTACCACAGTGGGGCAAAGCCCTTTATGGGAGCCAAGAAAAGCACAGTCACATATCATCTGGTGGCCTCTCTTTTGTGCCACCAAGGGTTTTATGGGGCCCTGAGTCATCCACCATTTCCCCCTGGAAAGAAAATGCTAAACGAATAAGTAGGAGGGCCATTATTTATCTGAAACATAGCAATATCCCGAGCCTATTTCATTTACTTCTCAAGCTAATGATTCTGCCGACCAGTAACTCCAGCGAACTGTGTGCAGCAGCAATAACCCTCTTACAGAATTGATTTTCTCTGGTTAGGAACAAAGAAGTCTCTCCCTCGAACAACAGAGCCTGCATTGATTAGTTCATCAGGGTGCTGGGAGGCCCAGGCTGGGGCTGGGCACAAGCATAGCAACTCCTCTGCGGCTGCAACCCTCCTAGGAGTGCATCCACTCAGCATGGTTGATGCCCACCCCCCAACCAGGCACCAGGCACCAGGCACCAGGCACCAGGCCATGATCTGCTGGAGCTGAAGGGGCCTGCAAGGGAGAGCCACACCAGGGCTGGGCAGAAAAAGCCTGAGGAGACTATGGAGGGAAGGACAAGTCACATCATCGCTCTCTGAAGTCTGCCTACATCTCTGCTGACAGGGCTGACTGGTCTACCCCACTCTGTCAAGTGGTATTTATTTGAGGTATCCATTTCCATCCAAACCCTTATTTCCACAGAGCTCCAATTTTCATTCCTGCCTCCTGCAACACCAATGTCTGACATTTAATACTGCATTTGTTAAGCCTCCAACTATCTATGCCCTACCTTCCTGTTACAGGTTGAGCAGTGTCCCCTAAAAAGATGTCACAGTCCCAACCCTCAGTACCTGTGAATGTGGCCTGATTTGGAAATAGGGTCTTTGCAGATGATCGAGTTGAGATGCGACCATTAGGGTGGGCCCTAATCCAATAGGACCATGTCCTTGTTAAGAGAGGAAATGTGGATACAGAGGTAGAGATGCACACACAAGGGGAATTGCCAGGGGAAGTACGGAGTTATGCCATCACAACCCAAAGAACTGCCGGAAAGGAGGAAAGAAGCCTGCAATAGATCCTTCCCTAGAGCCTCCAGAAGGCGGGTAGCCCTGCCAACACCTTGATCTCCACTTTTAGCCTCCAGAACTGGCAGGATAAATTTCTGTTGTTTAAACCACTCACTTTGTGGTCCTCTGCCACAGCAGCCCTAGGAAACTAATACACTCTCCAGTGAAACCCTAGGTCCCCCCGAAGGCAGGATGGCCCTGGGACCCACCGCTGAAAGCTGGACGGTCCAGCGTCTGCACCACCTTTAGGGTGAGACGTTTAGGCAGTGATCCAAACTGTTGTTGGGAAGCTGGACGCATTTGGCGGGTTCCCAAACCCAGCTATGTGTCTGAAGCCTTCCGTGAAGCTTTTTGGAAATACAGGCATCTGAGCCCCACCCCAGGCCTCCTAAAGCAGAATATCAAAGGGTCAGGTATGAGATGCCACCTGCCAGGCATGGTTCACAGAACCTTCAAGGGCCCCTCCAACCATGGGATTCCATTGCTGCTATACTGTTGCGTCCTCCACCCCCGCCCCCAGCCGCTCCCAAGAGGGCCCCACGGACCAGCAACATCAGCCTCACCTCGGAGCTCATGAGATGTAAAGAATCCAGGCCCATCTCAGACCTGCCAAATCAGAATCTGCATTTTAACCAGCCCTCCAGATGAACACTGTACGCATTCAGGTGTGAAAAGCACTTGCAGATGCTCAATGAATGTAAGACAAATGATCAACAGGAAAGGAGAATTATATTAGAGGGATTTAAGAGGCAGCATTGCATAACTATCAACAGCATGGGTACTGCAGCTGGGCTTCTTCACATCACCGGCCTGGGACTCAATTCTTTGCTCTGTAAAATGGGAATAATGCAGTACCTGCCTCATGGGACTAAGGACTGAATGAATTCACACACAGGCAGGGTTAGAACAGTGCTTAGTGCATACTAAGCACCCAATAAGTGCTATTTAGCCCCAGACAAAAACCAAGGGATGGCCTAGTTACTATCTCCAGCTACAATGAGCCCAGCTTTTTTCTTTAAAAAGGGTGTCTACAAACCAGAAGGGATTCACATGCAAAGTAGCAACCAGTTTCTACTCTGTTTCTTTGTTAGCCGAGCAGAATTAAAACAAATGAAAAAGTCCCCAGACATGGGTTTTGTTTCAAAAAGCCAAGTGTTCATTTTGCAAGTATAGTTATTTTTCATTTTATGAAATCAATGCCTTTTTTTAAGGCATAATAAACGGTCAATTTTTTTTAAAGAAGATTCTACTTTGTCAGTGATTTTCACTTTTAAAAAATGGAAGTGCCATATCTGAAAAACTTTCTCCCCCAGTAAGTTAAATTGAAAAGCCTAGATAGGAAAACAGTCAACAAAAAATTCAAATAACCCTGTTAAAAATGGGCAAGGGGCCTGAATACACATTTCTCCAAAGATGACATACAAATGGCCAACGAGCATAGGAAAAGATGCTCAACATCACTGATCATCACAGAAATCAAAACCACTATGATATATCATCTCACACTAATTAGGATGGCTACTATCAAAACAACAAAAAACAAAACGAAATGAAAACAGCAAACAGCAGGTGCTGGTGAGGATATGAAGAAATTAGAACCCTTGTGCACTATTGGTGAGTAAAATGGGACAACACCTGTGAAAAACAGTATGGCGATTCCTCAAAGAATTAAAAATAAAACTACCTTATGATCCAACAATACCATTTCTGAGTTTCAAAAGGATGGAAAGAAGGGTCTCAGTGAGCTATTTACACGCTCATGTTCACAGCAGCACTACTCATGATAGCCGAGAGGGTGGAAGCAACCCAAGCATTCAGCAACAGATGAGTGGGTAAACTAAAGGTGGCAAATCCAAACAGTAGAGTATTACTAGGCCTAAAAAAAGGAAGGTAATTCTGACACCAGCTACAACATCGATGAACCTTGAGGACACTGCACCAAGTGAAATAAGCCAGACAGATACTATATGATTCTACATATATGAGGTATCTGAAGTAGTCGAATTTGCAGAAACAGAGTAGGAGGGTGGTTAACCGGGTTGAGGGGGCAGGAGGCAGGGGAGAGAGAAAATCGTGGGGGAGCGGGTCGCTGCTGAATGCGTACAGAGTTTCAGACCTGGAAGATGACAAAGTTCTGGAGATCTGCTGCACAAGACGGTGAACATACTTAAGTGTACTGAACTGTATACTAAAAACAGTTAAGATGGGCAATTTTATGTTCTGTGTTTTTTACCACAATTAGCAAAAAGAAAAACAAAACAAGGACAACAAAGAGAACAGTCCGCCGTCCTTGCTAAATGCTAGAGGTTGGAGGTTGGAGTTTAACAGCACAGCGGGATCTTGGCTCCACGTTACCCTGTTTCCCTTACTCTGGTATCTCCTTTCCTCTAATTGTTTAATCCTTTTATTTGCAGTGAAGTGACTTTACTGGGATGACAATGAACAAGGAGTGGTACAGGCTTTTCTTAAATTGCTTGGAGCAACTATCTTGCCTTATAACACAGTAATAGCAAGGGTATAAATATTCCATTTATGTCAGATCATTCTGCTTACGCCATTGCCAGATATGTCTTACGGATATAGATTACCTTTAAACAAGCCAGTCTGGTATCTTTGTTTTTGCCTTTTAAGAGAATTTTTAAAGGGCAGCTCCTGTTCTAAGAAATTACCATTGTACTTGGGAAGTATGTTAACTGGGTAATGACAAGCTGTCATGCATCCTCACCTCCTGCACTTGATCGAGCCGGGCTTTGAGTAAAGATACTTTTTCTTATTCTACTGTTTCAAGGTGTAGACTTTCGCATTTATTAAAAGAAAAATAATAGGGTCCAACCTTGAAAATTAAACACAGGCCATTGCATGGAGTATCCATCAATGTTTGGGTCCTGGGATGCTGCTCTTCCAGCAATGGGCTTCACATATGGATATCATAAAACTTAATTATTTGGGGACATTACTGTCACCTAAGAGGAAATGAATGTTCTTATAAGAGGTGCTTCGGTAATTTCTTTTGTCTTCATCGCTAGAGCAATTTTCTCTTTCGAAGAGAAGTCATCCTAAATCACCCAGCATAAAAATGGATGATACCGCACATATTATCAGACTATTTGCAGACGATGCTGTAAATGGCTTATCTGTCTCATTACATGAAAGGCATAATATCACAAATATTCCATCTCAGAAGCAAGCAGAGGCTGAAAACTTAATTAAATAAAATAAGAATTGATGGCATGCATTACCTTTGTGTCCCGCTTGGTTTCAAAGTTAGAACACTGAGATTTGCACTAATGCACTACGTTGATCACTACTATGGATAAATTATTAGAACCGGTTACAAACTCAAAAGACTGCCAAATATGGACAACCTGATTCTCAGTAGTTACCAAATCAGAAATGTAACGATAGTCATTAAAAAATGACCAGGAAGAAAATACAGGAGGGGCTCGAGTATAATGGTGTGAATACATTCAAGGGCGGCATCTCCTTTTAATATTGGGATTTTGTAATAATCCTCTGCCTCCCCCAACACGTGCATGCGGCATACGTGTGCGCACTCTCTCTCATTCTAAAATGACAGATTCTTTTGTAGGCTATATACAAAAAATTTAGCATACTTGAATTACATGACCATCCAAGGTCAGGGACCATTACTGCAAAATGTGAGAGATGTCTTGGTAATGATTACATGAAAACATGAAGCCCACTGATCCACTGTTTTCCCCTTCCCTTCGATGTCATTTATTTTTATTATTTACAATTTTATCTATAGTTTTTTGGGGGTTTTTTGTTTGTTTGTTTGTTTTTAAGTAGGCTCCAGGACCAGTGTGAGCCCAACGCAGGGCTTGAACTCACGACCCTGAGATCAAGGGCTGAGCTGAGATCAAGAGCCCGACGCTTAAGGGAATGAGTCACCCAGGCACCCCCTATAGTTTTTAACACTCCTTCTTAAAGAACTATTTCAGAGGTGCAGAAAAGCACAGAGAATAACAAGCTCAACATCCATGTACCTACCACCTTAATTTAATAAAGGCAAACCTTTTACTACAGTTGATTTAGATTTTTTAAATAAAATATTGCAAAAAGAAATGGAGCTCCCTCCCCCCGACACACACACTTAGAGGGACTAAATTTCTGGAAAAGCTCACGAGGACCTTTCCTAGCCACGTTTTGACACTTTTAATAGACATGCTTAGAGATTCCTATAAACCCATAAAAATACGTAATGTGATTTTACATAATTTCAAACTTAAGTTAAACAGTATTTTACTATATGTGGCATTCGGCAACTTACTTTTGGTTTCTGCTAAATAGTGGACATGTATCTGTGTTGATATATAGATCTGGTTCATGCATTTTAACTGCTGTTTAGCATACCATTTTGTTGAATTTAGCGCAATTTCATTATCCGTGCTTCTGATGACTGGCATTTTTTTTTTTCCAGTTTCTCACCATTATGAGACATGCTGCCACAGACATTCCTATGCATGGCTCCTTGTGTACCCTTTCAAGAACATTCAGAGAGCACATACCTAAAATGGGAATTACTTGGTCTTCAGTTTTACTAGATATTTCCAAATTACTCACCAGGATGGTTGTATCAATTTGCATTCCTACCGACAGCACATGCAAGTTCCCATCTGCCCGGATCTTGCTTTGTCAACACCTCGTATTGTCAAACTTTTTTCATTTTTTGTCAAATATAATGCGTGAGAATTTAAGTTGCATTTCCCTAATGACTAGGGATGTGGAGCATCTTTTCGTGAACTAGTTGGTCCTTTAGGGTTTCCTTCTCCAAATTCTTAATCAAATAGTTGGTTCATTTTGTACTGAGTATGGTTTGTCTTTTTCTCATTGATTTTTATATATTCTAGACACCAATACTTTGTCAGTTACACACACTGCAAACATCTCACCGGCTTTGACTTGGATTTAACTTGTTGGTGTCTTTTGTCATAGAGAAGTTTCTTGTTTGTTTCCTTTAACGTTATCAAATTTTAAATGCTTCCTTTTGTCATTAGTTGGCTACTCATTAGAATCACCCGGAGAAGTTTTAAACTACTGAGGCCTAAAACTGGGGGAAGGGGTGGGTGTTAAAACAACAGAAATGTATTCTCCCGTGGTTCTGGGAGCCAGAAGAAGTCTGAAATCGAGGTGTAGGCAGGGCTGTGCTCCTATTAACACCTGTAAGGGCAGGAGTCTTCCTTGTCTCTTCGGTTCCTGATGGTTCTGGGCAATCTTTGGCATTCCCGGGCTTATGGTAGCAGAGCTCCAATCTCTGCCCCACCTGCACATGGCCGTCTTCCATCCACCTTTTGATCCTGTGTCTCTTCTCTTCTTCTTCTAAGGACATCGGTCATATGGGATTCAGGACCCACTCTACTCTGGCATGACGTCTCCTAACTAATTATATTGGCAAAGACCCTACTTCCAAGTAAAGGCCCATTCTGAGGTTCCAGGAAAGACATGAATTTGAGGGGATTCCTATCCAGCCCCCGGACAACCAGCTCTCAACTTTGGACTCTGCCAAGTGACTTGTTGAGCCAGTGATATGTGGATGGAAGTATCAGTGTGTCAGTTCTGTGCCTGGGCCCTTGGGGGCTTTGTTTCTGCTCTTGCTTTAATGTCTCTGCCCTCACGAGGAGAAGAACATGCTCTGGTCTAAGGCAGACAAGCCTCTGGAGCAGAGCCACCCCACCTATCTGCAATCTCGCCACGCTGCCAATTTGCTGACAGCTGGGAAATCAGTCCTTACTGACTGTGGCATGCCACTGAGATTGTGTGCTTGTTTGTTATGCAGCAATAGCTAACTAATACATACACTTTGTACCACGGCAACAATGAACGAGTAAGCCTGCTGCAGTGTATCTTTAAATACACTGTTCCCTTTGTCTGAAATGTATACCCCACCTCTGATCAAGGCCATCTACCCGACAGAGCCCAGCTCCACCTTTAAGTTTAAACATAAGCATCAACCCCAGGAAGCTTCCTATGATTCCCCCAAGCCAACTGAGTCACTATTTATCAGTGCTCCCATCTTCTATTCTTTTCCATCACAGCAATTACTGCTCTGTAATTGCTTTTTATATAATTATAAGGCTTTTGATCCCTGGCACTAGTAAAATGCCTGGTTCCAAAATTTGGCACTGAATGAACCACAGAAAAAAAAGACCTGGTGGGAACAGGGCAGGAGGAGGAAAAGGGAAGAAGAGTCACAGCCTGGGAAGAAAGACTGCAACCCCCAGCAAAAACCTGCAAGTCCAGACACCATCGAAATGTGATCCTGACACATGGGGCTGTGTTGGGGTATCCCCCACCCAATCCCTTGATAAAAGCTCATGCAATCCTGCTGAGCCACAGAAGAGAGTGGGGAAGGGAAGCAAAAGTCCAAGGGTCCCTGCTGAAGCATCTCAGCAAAGATGCAAGGAAAGCCAGGCCACACATGGGCCTCGCCGACTCTGAGATGGAACAGAGCTGATGACATTTTCTGTGACAATAACCACAGTAAAGGGATTCAAAGAGAAGAGCAGCAGTTTTAAATAGCTGGTAGTTAGCATTTTTTTTGCCTCGTGAGGAGAGTAAGGCATATATGAGAAGTGGTTTGGGGTCTCACAGAGAAAGACGACAACACAATAAAGGTGACAATGATGACGCAGAGAAGGGGACAGGTCTCAGGTCTGCGAACCCAAGTACAGCCCCATTTCCCTCTGGGAAGGTGGTGGCCAACCACTCAAGCCCTAGCAGCTCCGGATGCACCCCGACAAGAAAAGAGAATTCACACATCCTTGTGACAACACGACTGTCTCTTTCTGGAGCTATCGGTTATCCAAATGATATTCTTCCCCTCCTGGCCAGCTCTCATTCCCTCATGCCACCGTCAAAAACGTGCTCTTCTTCCCACCCTGCCTTTGTCCGGAATGCAAGAACAGCTGATCTTCCCACTCTGCACGGCTGCTGGGAGATTAATTAAAACCAGATTGGGCTCAAAGAGACCCTCTCCATCCAGGAATCTCATAGGGCTTAGCACTCTGCGGGGTAAGGTCCTCTGGAGGCTGCTCATCATTAATAAACCTGCTGAACACCTTGAAACCTCAACCATCAAAGGGTTCTCATTACCAAGGCTTTATTGCACCCTTTTATTTAGGCGGAAGTTTATACATGTGTAATGAGCACTCCCTAAGGAGCAATCTTCAGCCCTTTTTAGTATGTTGGCGATTGCAAACTCCTCTGAGAACCCACTGGAAGTCATGGACCCATTTCATGGGTCCTGTGATGAACACTGCCCAGTACAGTGGATGGTTTTCTTTTGGTGGTGCTTTATCTGAACCCCTTCGTATCTTAAAATGTGCAGACACTGAGTTCAGCATATCTGCATGGATTACCATGTTCGTTGATTCCAAAATGCCTTCTGCTATAGATACACCATTCCTCCACGTATCACTAAGAAAGAAAAATACGGTCACAGACAATGACCCATCATTGCCTGTATAATGCACCCCCATTTTAGAGAGCTTAGGATGTGCAAAAATGTTTCTAGAATCAGTGAAACCTGGCAGCTCACTCAATCCTTGTAACCATCTCTGTGAAGTAGGTAGAGCAGGGCATAGCAGGAAAGAGGCTGAGTAACTAGTCCAAGGTCCCATAGTCAGAAAGTAGCAGAGCATGGATCTGATCTCAGTCAGTGGGATTCCAGAGCCCATGCTATTGGCAATTATGCTCTGCAGCCTCTTAAGCCATTTAGAAGTCAGGGATCAAACTCTCACTGAATGTATGCAAAAGCCGCTGATCTAGTCTGAGCTTTCAGATGTGCAAAGGACAGTACCCACAAGCAGTAAGTTGGTCAGAGAAAGGACTCTCTGCTGAATTGCTTCAGTGGCTTAGAACACCACCCGCTCCCAGAGCAGTGAGGGGTGGGAAGGGCAGTAGCACCAACGAGAGAATTAACCATGCAAACTGTATCAGTTTCCTGTGGCTGCTATAACAAACTATCACAAAATGATGGTTTAAAACAACAGAAGTTCGTTCACTCACAGTTCTGGAGGCTGGAAATCCAAAATTTGTATCATTGGGCTGAAACCAGGGTGTGAGGCTCTACAGAACAATCCATTCCCTGCTTCCTCCACCTTCCAGGGGCTCCTGGCATTCCTTGACTCAGGGCTTCATCACTCCAACCTCTGCCTCCAAGGTCACAGTGCCCTTTCCTCTTCTGGGTCAAATTTTCCTTTGCCTCCCTTTTCTAATTATGGACACGTGTGATTGCATGTACGGTCCACCTGGATAAACCAGGTTGACCTCTTCATCCCAAGGTCCTTAACTTCATCACAGCTGCAAAGATCTTTTTTCCATGTAAAGTAATATTCACAGGTTCCAGGGATTAGGACCTGGATATCTTTGGGGGCCATTATTCAGCCGACCATCCAAGCCAAAGGTGGAACATGTTTCTAGGGCTTTCTAAGCCTGGATATCTAAGCAAATAGGTACAAGTTTTTGAAATGTTCATCTATATTTTGATATTTACAAACTTGTGATGGAAGAGAACATTAACCCAAAATATCTGGAAATGTAACGATTGCTCTAACTAGATGTGCCTGGAATAATTATAAAAGAAATCAGGGTTTAGTTTGCTAATGTTACAAAGGACTGGTTTGATAAATGACCTTGGGCAGGTCTGATGGGACTTGTGGAGCAGAGTCCTGGATGGGGACTTGAGATAGGGAAACTAAAGGGACCCCATGAAAACCTGGGTTTTTTTGGGGGGGGGGCGGGCAGAGAGAGAGGGAAAGAATCTCAAGCAGACTCCACACCCAGCACAGAGCCCAACATGGGGCTGGATCTCACAAACCTGAGATCATGACCTGAGCCGAAATCAAGAGTCGGATGCTTAACTGACTGAGCTACCCAGACCCCTCCAAAACCTGCTTTTTTCACTCCTTTTCCTGTTTCTATTCTTGCTAGGACCTGCACCCCCACCTTACACACACCTTATAGAACAGATAATGTATGTCTTCTTTATAAACGTCAAGGATTTAATGATTTCTTCGGAGTCTTCCAGCACAACAGATAACATCTAAGGAGGGACCAGGTGGGGAAGACCTGACCACTGACTCATCAAGACTCCTGCCTCCAGGGCATAAATGATTTATAGGGAACACCTAAACACATATCTTTGTTCCTGGATTACTGAAAAGACACAGACCGCTGTCCTCAATAAAAACTCCAAACCCCAAACAAAGAGGAGATTCAGCCTTCTTTCCTTTCTGAGTCTCCCAGATGCTCTGTCCATATCTACACTCTCTCTCTTTTTAAAACTCTACTCTCACTTCCTCACTTTTGATTTCTTTCCTGCACAAAGTCAAGGACCCTCTTGGCTGGTCCTGCAAGAACCCCCTCTGGGTCCTTGGACCCAGCCAGCCTGCATCAGATGGAAAACTAGAACCCTTACAAAGACGCCAGAGGCAGGAGACTGACACCTGTTTTAGAGAGAAGGCAGACCGCGCGAACAGGCAGAGAACACAATCTAGCCCCACAAGACTAAGGTGCAAAAGGACACTCCACAGGGATGTCATGGGGGTGAGTCCTGCATAGGCAGTGACAGGACCCCTGAGCCAGAGCTGAGGTGGCTGCGGAGAGTGGCGCGGACCCATGCAAGGAGCAAAGAAGGAATGAATCACTCAAGATCTGAGAGGATAGTTTTCACCACTGTCTCAGCGCGGGCTGCCCTAACAGAGCCCCACACACTGGGTGGCTTAAACAACAGAAATTGGTTTCTCACGGTTCTGGGGGCTGAGTGTCCAAGATCAGGGTCCCGGGAGGGTTGGTTTCTGGTGAGGACCCTTGTGATACCGTGATTTATAAGAAATATGTGTTTGGTCTTTGCCCCTATCTCTGGCACAAGAGCTCTTAAAACCCACCGGGAAGTCCTAAGCGACGAGATTAAGGTGTCTTGATATTCGTAACAAACCTCTTTCCACCACACTTGAGCTTATGTTAATCAGGCGACCTTTAGAAAACACCTAAGGATGGGGTTGGTTGCCAGGGGAACCAACCATGTGATCAGAGGGTTAGACCTTTCAGCCCCATCCCCTGACCTCCGGGAAGCAAAGAGAGACTGGAGGTTGAATCGATGATTTAATCAACTGTGCCCAGGTAATGAAACTTCCATAAAAACCCAAAAGGACAGGGTTCAGAGAGCTTCCTGTTTGGTGAACACGTAGAGATGCGGCCGACTGAGGTGCAGGGAGAGAGGACAGAAGCTCCTGCACCTGGCCCCATGCTTCTCTCCCATCGTCTGTTTCTTTTCTTTTTTTTTTAATAGACCAGTAATCTCATGAGTACAGTTGACCCTTGAACACAAGGGCCACGTGGGTCCATACCAATTATATGAGGACTTTTTCCATAAATACAATACAGTGCTGTAAATGTATTTTTTCTTCCCTATGATTTTCTTAATATTTTCTCTAGCTTACTTTATCATAAGAATACTGCACATAAATTATATAACATACCAAAGAAGTGTTAATCAACTGTCTATGTTATCAGTCAGGCTTTCAGTCAACACTGGAAGCTCACTATTAATAGTTCAGTTCTAGAAGATTCAAAAGTTATATGGAGATTTTGTACTGTATGTGGAGGGCGGGGATTGGCACCCCTAACCCCTGCATTGTCCAAGGGTCAACTGTAAATTGTTTTCCTGAGTTCTGTGAACTGCTCTAGCAAATTAATCAAATCCAAGGAGGGGGGTTGGGAACCTCTGATCTATAGCTGATCGACACAACCAGGACTTGATATTGGCAGGTAGGTAGATCTCTGCAGGTAGATAGCGTCGGGATGGACTTGAACTGTAGGATACCCAGCTGGTGTTGGAGAACTGACTGGTGGTACGGAAAACACACAACAGAGCTTTCTTCCTGGCAGGAAGCCACTTTCCTCATGCAGAGAAAGGGAGCTCAAGCTCTCTGGTGTCTCTTCTTGTAAGAGCACTAATCCCATCATAGTGGGCCCCACCCTCGGGACCTCATCTAAGCCTCGTCATCTCCCCAAGACTTCACTCCAAATACCACGCTGGGGTTTAGGGCTTCAACATATGAATGGGGGGGAGGGGAGGCATCATTCAGTTGGTAGCCTAGATGTCAAACCAGGTGGACAACCCACTAGCAACCTGTTATGTGAGTAAAGTAAATCTACTTATTTACAGGTAAGGCATGGGAGAACTGAAGGTTTCCACCTCACCAAATCAAATCATTTTGGTCTCCGAGTGGCCAGTTGGTCACTCTTCCTTTTAACAACAAATCCATCTGAGAGAAAGACAACACAGGACAAGTGCCAAAGATGGGCGATGGTCCTAAGGGTCCAGTTTTAAAGGCACAACTTTTCAACCCATTCCCTTAGAAAGAAGGGGCCATTTGCCCATAGGATATCCAAACATCTATGAAAGGACATCTCACCTTCTAGAACCCAGAGGCAAGACGGACAAACATCACAATGAAGCCCTCCAAAGACTGCAAGCATACACAAGTACGTAGACACATCTCCCCCAACACACACACACACACACACACACACACACACACACACACACACACTTGATTAAGCCTGAATCCACAAAAGCTTCCACATTTCCTGATATAAGGATCTGATATTTATTAAACACCAGCCAAACTGTGTGTTAGGTGCTCTAGAAGCATTATTGGCAGTTAATCCTCATGGCCACTCGCTCAGGTAGGATTATATCCATTCTACAGATAAGGAGGCTGAAGCTCGGAGAGATAAGTAACTGCCCCTAGGCAGGCAGCCCTAGGAATCCAGGGCAATTTGGTCCAATGCCCATGCTTGCTCCCCTACAATGTGTTACCTCTAAAGAAGCTGTATGCCAACCTAGAAATGCAAACTAGGGTGGCGAGCGTGGGGGTGTTAGAAAAAATTAAGATATGGGGCGCCTGGGTGGCTCAGTTGGTTGAGCGTCTGACTCTTGATTTCAGGTCAGGTCGCGATCTCAGGGTCATAGGATCAAGCCCCATGTCAGGCTCCTTGCTCCACGGGGAGTCTACTTGAGATTCTCTCTCTCCCTCTGACCTTCCCCCTGCTCAGGCACTCTCTCACGTTCTCTCTCTCTCTCTCAAATAAATAAATAAACATTTAAAAAAAAGAAAGAATTAAGATACAATGTACATAATGACATATTATTACAAAATGCCATTCTGGAATATCCTTCTATATCATCATATAATATGCCGTCACAAAATACAGTATCCTTATATAATATAAATCACCCACTTCTACTCCCAACTGTGATGTCGAACTAGAACACTCTCAGCAAGAAAACCTAGCATTAGCTTGCACTTTCCGATCATTACCTACAGATCCTGCCCTAAACCATTTCTGGGCATCTTCGTGAGCCAGTCTCCTGGGACGCCACCAACTGCCACTTGCTCTGCCATATGGGAACTTGATATTCAAGTAGCTTCTGGCAAAATGGGGAGGGGTGAGCAGAGTCAGGATTCAGGGTGTCAGACAAAGCAGGTGATTACTTCTACAAAGGCTGCCTGGGAGGACCAAGGGAAGAGAAAGGCAGTGGTAAATGGGAGTATGTGCCAAAAAGCATCTAGAGCCTCTCGGGTAAAGGTCTCCCAGGTGATTCTGGTGAGATCTGAAATTTGCAACCCAGAGAACTAGATCCTCTCCCTTTTCATCTTGAGACTGCCCCTTCATCCCCTACAGAAGTCCTTCTTTCCCTCTTTTCTGAGTCTTTGGCAATAGTAAAACTTGGCTTAGAAGGTAAAGAGAAAAGTATTGGAATTGCAGTGAATTATCCAAAAAACAACACCCGAACAAAAGCAAGTTGAGTAGCCTTCATTCAGTGGTCACCGACCTTGGCTGCACACCGGAGCCTCTGCGGGGGTGTTTTGTTTTAGATACCTAGGCCTCGCCATGCGCACAACGAAATCAGAACCCCCAGAGGGAGGTTCGGGTCTCAATATTTTTCTTTTTCTTTTTTTTAAGATTTTTTTTTAATTTGTTTGTTTGTTTGCCGGAAAGAGAGAGACAGTGAGAGAGGGAACACAACAAGCAGGGGGAGTGGGAGAGGGAGAAGCAGGCCTCCCGCTGAGCAGGGAGCCCAACGCAAGGCTTGATCCCAGGACCCTGGGACCATGACCTGAGCCGAAGGCAGACGCTTATCAACTGAGCCACCCAGGAGCCCCTCAATATATTTTTTTTTCCTAAAACACCAAAGACAACTTCCCTGCTCCTTCCCACCCCCACCCCGCCCCACCTACCTCCCTCTGAACACACTTCCTGATCACCTTGCTCAGAAAATGCCTGTTCTAAATGGCAGTGTAAGTCTTTAGCTTCTTAGGTAAACATCATTAAGAAAATAAAGCCATGACAAATCATAGACCAGATTCAAATCTCATATTAAGTCTTTCTATTTTTTACCCGCACGGTTAATTATCCGTGCCTCATGTTTGTTGTGCCAAGAAAGTGGTCCTTGCAAAGGGCATGGATCTGCTTCCAGAAAATATCTCACAGGCGTAAAGCCATTTAAACTTAGAAGCTAGAGGGAGTTTTCGCAAAGATGATCCCACTGGATCTTTCCAACATCTTCATTCCTACATTCATCAGATTCCTCCTGGAGACCTACTGTATGCCAGGCACTGTGCTGATTGGTGCAGAGGACACAGGGGGCACCAGAGCAGACCCACCCCTGCCCACGCTCCTGCCTTCAGGCCACAGGGGGTCGGGGCCACGGGTGACGGCCCGTGGGAAGAGAAGGAAGGGAAGAGAAGGGCCACAGTGGGAAAAGCACCAAGTGGAACCAAGACATGGGGCAGCCAGGGAAGCTTTGTGGAGAAGGAACACACCACTACATCCTGTAGGGTAAGCAGGGGAGAACAGTGTTCTGAGCTATTCGCCACTGGCACTGGGTTAGCAATCACCACTTAGCTTTTGCACTAGACTCAGAACACCTCTATCTTACTCAGGTCAAGGTGAGGGTAAGTTCTACACTTAACTCAAGTCATTGGAAAAAGGAGGCTCCAGAGGGGACTGGCTATGATTCTGGAGCCATGGTGTGCTCCTGGGACATGGGGATGAAACCCCTTCCCCTCCACCCACCCCTAAGATACAGGACAGGGGAAAGGAACTGCAGACCTACAGCATAGAGGATTTCTGGAGCCACTCCCACGAGGAGCCCTGGGGATAGATGACAAGGCAAATCCATAGTAGTTTACGAGCACAGATGTATAGAGGGTAAAAAAAACCTCATCCCTCTCTGACCAGATTCTACAGCCAGTAGAGCTACCCGATCCCGCCCCGCCCCCCATGCCCCAGGCCCAGCCCCTGCACTGGAGGCTCTCTCCAGCCTAGCCACGATGGCAACAAGCCATCAAACCCAGTGTACCTTCCAGTATCAAGCAGAATTGCATCTGCCGAAGCTCAACAAAGCATGAGAAATAAGGAAGCGCTAAGGGGCGCCTGGGGGGCTCAGTCAGTTACGTGTCTGCCTTGGGCTCGGGTCATGATCTCAGGGTCCTGGGATGGATCCCCGCACCGAGGCTCCCCGCTCAGCAGGGAGCCTGCTTCTCCCTCTCCCACTAGCCCTTTTCCCCACGCCCTCCCCTCCCCTCCCATTCCTCCCCCCCACTGCCCCGTGCAAGTGGGCGTGCCCACTCGCATGCTCTCTCTCAAATAAGTAAAATCTTACAAAAAACAAACAAACAGAAGGAAGCACTAAAACTGAGGCAGAGGGGGCCAGGCTCCTCTATGAAGCTAGCTGGGCTTATCGGACAATGTCAGGCTTCCGCTACAGGCTCTCAGGGGGTTACCACCGCAGTTTCTCCACGTGGCATTCTGTAAGATATTCCTGCCGTCCCCTCACGCCCCACAACCCCATCTTTTCTCTGCAAGGTATTCTTTAGTTGAAGTAGAATCAGAATGCTAAAGATGGAGAGAACCTATACAGGACAAAAAAAAAAAAAAAAAAAAAATACCCGAACACCCCCTCTGGGGGAAAAATAC
Source organism: Callorhinus ursinus (assembly GCF_003265705.2). Taxonomy (NCBI): domain Eukaryota; kingdom Metazoa; phylum Chordata; class Mammalia; order Carnivora; family Otariidae; genus Callorhinus; species Callorhinus ursinus. The sequence continues at coordinate 1,175,537 of NW_027397112.1, read as the reverse complement.
TGGCTCCTGCAACCTGTGTCGCTTCCAGACACTTGTCCTAGGTGGGCCCCTCATAGCAACCCCAGCCAACCAAGAGTGACATCAGCCAACGTTGGCCGCATATTAAAAGTACGGGCACACCCCGCTTGCTCAGGTTTTCAGCAGAAGCGTCTTCTTTGCCATTACAGAGTCAACAAAGAGAAGAAACAACAGGACTGAGGACACAGATAAATTAAGGAGGGAGCGGAGAAGGCAGTACCCCCCACCTCTTGCGAATCGGCCCTGCCCCCCCAGGGCCTGACGGGGCAGGACCGCCAGCCACTCTCTCCCAGATGAGAGATCTCAGACGGGATCGCCGAGACCCACCACCTGCCCCTATCCCCGGCAAGTCCCTGGGCGGCCTCCTCAAGATGTCACATCCCGAGAGAGGGGAGGGAGATGGTGGGAGCATATATTTCCCGGGGAGACTGCCAAGACGGAAAGCAAACTGAAAAAAGCAAGTAGCAACAACACAGACAGTATGTTACCATGTGTTTTTCAGAAAACACAAAACAAAATTACATTTCCAGATGTACATAGATACATATATAAAGGCCTGGCGCAATCCAGCTACTCGATGATGGGGAAATTACCAGGCGAACTACATACAGTAAGGTGGTGGGACGCTGCACAGGTACTAGAATGACCGTAGGTGAAAGTCACTTCAAATGTAAAAATAACACACAAGAGGATGCACACCCCGGTTCTGATGGTGTGAAAACCCATTGCACGCACGCACACAAGAGAAAGGAGCTTGAAATGAGGCAGAGCTTGGATCTCTATCGAGCGGATCTAAAGCGCGCCCGAGCAATACAAGCAAATGGGGAAAGCGTTTACATTTCAGCGTTTAAAAGACACAACATAGCTCATTTTCTTAAAGAAAAGAGAAAAAATCTGGAAGGATACCCACTAAATTGATAACAATGGTTGGTCTGGGGATAGGACGGGAAGGTGGAAGCGTCTTAAGTCCCTTCGGGGCTGCTATAAAAAAAGTACTCTAGGGGGCGTCTGGCTGGCTCAGTCAGTGGAGGGTGTGACTCGATCTTGGGGTTGTGGGTTCGAGCCCCATGTGGGGTGTAGAGATTACTAAAAAAAATAAAATCTGTTAAAATCAGGAGCGCCTGGGTGGCTCAGTCGGTTAAGCATCTGCCGTTGGCTCAGGTCATGATCCCGGGTGCTGGGATTGAGCCCCGCGTCGGGCTCCCTGCTCAGTGGCGAGTCTGCTTCTCCCTCTGCCTCTTTCCCTCCGCTCCACTTATCCTCTGTCTCTCGATTTCTCTCTTAAGTAAATAAATAAAATCTTTTGAAAAAAATATATAAATAAAATTTTTTTTAGTTAAAAAATTACTATAGACCGAGTGGCTTATAGACAACAGAAATGTCTATCTTACAGTTCTGGAGGCTGGAAGGCTATCAAAGGGCTGGCAGAATCGTGTTTGGTTTGTTGTTCACAGACAGCATCCATGTGTCCCCATGTGTCCTCACATGGCAGAAGGAACAGGGAGCTCTTGGGGACCTCTTTATAAGGGCACTAATCTCATCATAAGGGCACCACACCCATGACCTGATCACCTCCGGAAGGCCCCACCTCCTAATACCATCACACTGAGGGTTGGAATTTTACCATATGAATTTGAGGGGGACATAAGTCCATAGCAGGAAGGGACCGTCACATAATTTTTTTTCTTTTTCTTAGTTTTTATGATGAGATTTTTGTGTTGTATCGTTGTAACACTAATATGATTAAAAAGAAAGACAGGAGGCCTTGGGAACACACACACCCTACTGTCCTTCCCAACCCTACCCTTCTACCCACCAGTAGAAAATAATACCGCTTTAAACTCAAGGTAAAGGCCACCCACCTACTGTCATCCTTAACTTCATACAGAAGCAGAACTGCAAAGATCATAAAAATGTCAGTGTCTCCAAACAGCTATTTACTATCCATTCTGTCTCTCCCTAGGGCCTCCGGAGGGAAAGCCTGGGCTCAGGCTGGCCCCAGTCACATTCCCCAATGGCCCCCTCTTGGCAGCCCTCTTCCTGGGGTCCAGCAGCTGGCTACCTCCGTGCCTACCCCTTGCCTCTGTCCCTCTCCCATTAAGATACCATTTGGCAAAATCTCCATAAATCTCTGTAAGCTCATTTCCCCTTAACGGTTACTGCCTGAGCCTTCTCTACTTTATTCGCAGATAAAGAAACGAAAACAAATACCCAGTTCAGAGAGCAATTTGATGTATCTGAAGTTAACAAAGCCGCAACGGGTTCAACCTGACAGGCTGTTATGAGTGAAACCCTTTTCATGAGCAGTATTTTGCTTCAGCTCAAACAGGGGGACAGATAAATCTGAAAAGCTGAACGAACAGAAATAGAGTTGGGAGACCAGAGTTGGTGGTTAACCATCTCCTTCCCACAAACCCAAGAGTCTAGGTTCTCAAACCAGCTTCCGGCTGCCTGGGAAGACTACCTCCCCTGTGGGTGCTCAGGCAGGGTCGGATAATCACATGGACGCGATATCAAAACCCATTAACTTACACTCCATGAAGCACCTTCAATAGATCCACGATGCTGCCCCTTCTGGGTTTGGAAAGCACATTAAGAGTGAAACCTAGGGGAACCTCATGCTGTCTCAGAGCGACGGTGGCCTGAGTTTGCGACTCTCAACAGCAACATCTGTATTCGGTGCCTGTAGCACTTATAAATAATTCTTATCTGTTTATAGACCTTCCAGAACAAATTCCCCTTCTCACATCAACAGCAAAAATTAATTTCTTTTCAAATGTCCTAGAACAGATGTTTACTGTCAGGCTGATCTTTCTGCCAATTAGTGAGGTTCTGGGCATTCATGGTTATCATGTCCATACTCAAGCCCCCTCCAACTCTCTCCCTGGATGCTCAGCCACCACTCCCAAGCCATTCCTAATTTTCTGTGCAGTCTGTCCACGACTTTCCCTTGGAATCTTCTCCATATTCAAAGCATATATTAGAACAAACACCAAGCAAAAGGTTAAAACAATGATGCTGCCCAGTACAAACTGGTCAATGACTATTTACACTGCCCAGAGAAAGTCCCCACATTCAGACAGCTGATCAAATATACCTGCCCCCGTCCCCGCCCCCAGTACCGGTGAGCAGTGACCCATCATGATTGCAAAGAGCCCTCCACGAGACACAGTCTTAGAAGCCCAGTTGAGCCCAGGTAGGAAAGGCAGAATGAGACCCAATGGGGGCTATGCAGAGCCGCTGAGCCAGCCCCTGGTCCGCTGTTCTGAGAGTTAAGGCCATTGGCTGTAAGATCTTCCTGCCAGGGCAAGTAGAATACATCCCAACGGCAAGTTCACACATGACCAGGGTGGATCTGAGAGCAGAATATGGCAGCCCACACAGAGGACCTCTGGAAGTTCCTATCATACAGATATAATCAATGGCAAGGAAGCCAAGGGTTCAGGGGCCAGAAACTGACACTGACATTCAAGCTCATGATGAAAAAAATGACACATGGTCTTTCCTCTGAGACAGTGTTGTGACTCTCCATCCAACTGTCACATCCAGCTGTCTGGTCCAGAGGCTGGTCTTTCTGTGACATGAGGAATCAATTTCTCATCGGCCCCAAGGACAAGTTCCCAAGAACCCTTCCTTCTCTTTGGTCAGGAATTTATAGCAGCAAAGAAGGCAGACAGGCAGGGAAGAGAATGTCAGACTACGTCCTGGGCTAGATGTCCAGCAACTCCAGTGAGCCTGACCTGATCCCAGCTCATCACAGTCCGACAGAAGAAACGACTTCCAACCCCATTCTCCCCTACAGAGTCCTTCTTGTGCCTCTTCTCTTTCTGGGTGAACAGAGAATTCAAGCACCAGCTCAGATATCACAGAGGACTTCTGCCGACCTCTAGGGCTGGTTGGGTAAGGCTCTGTGTTCCTGTACTGGCTTCTTACAGACACTGACCCTTCTCTACACAGCGGACACTGACCCTTCTCTACACATAGCATATGCACACTACCTAATTTTAGCCAATAGCATTCGGTTACGATTTCATGGCCAGATTTCAGGCTGTGGTTCGTACCATGCTTCCACGTGAGCAAGTAAGTACATGGTCATTCTCCAAACCTAACCCACCAGCCCCATTTCAGTAAAAAAGCCTAAAATCTCTGATTTGCCCCCAATTCTGATGCCTTGTTAGATTTTTAAATTTTTACTTTGCAGCCCCTAAAGGGAGTTATCCTCAAGCTATAGGGAGGAAGGTTGTGAGCCAAGGGGCACACAACCAGGCAACAGCAGAAGTGAACTTGAACTCAGGGCTCTGCTGCCCAGTGTCCCCACCTCATCCTCCTGTTAATAAGCCCTTGCCGATGTGTGACGCTTTGTCAATGGTCTTATGCTATAGTTGGGTGTGTCATCATCTTCGTGATGACAGTGTAGGCTCCTAAGGGTCAAGACCATGATCATCATAATCACTCACTTCTCCCAGTTGCTAGGTCCGCTCAGAAACAGTGCCACACGGTACGTCAGCTGCGCTCTCTATTTATAATGAAATCTGACATTTAAAATCTGAACTTAGCAAAATGTAACTAAGGGGATGATTAGTCATATTACCAAGAGCTTATTTTCTTTTAGGACAAAAAAAAAAGTCCCAATTCACGGTAAAATTCTAGGTAAAAGCCCTAAATGACTTCAAATATCTATTTCTATATCACTGGCTACTCAACAGAGCCATGAGGAGGTACGTCAAGTCTGAAGAGCGGTACTCACCAGGTGAGGCATCAGGAGGTCAGCCAGGTAGACAAAAGCAGCTCCGAGGGTGAAGCCAATGGCCACGGGGAAGAAGGCAAAGGCACCAAAGCCCCCAGAGGACGTGGCCATCTCAACGGCTGGGGCCAGGAGAGACCAATAGGAAGCTGCTAACATGACCTGCAAAACCACAGTGAACAAGCCATTAAACAAACCACAACCCCAAAAGGCCTTCCAAGTGCCCACTTCAGTTGCTCTCTGTGGCCCAAACCGAACCCTACACAAGTGTTAGGCCTTTTGTCTTCAGCATTCGGTACTCTCTCAAACCACAAAACCACCACCAGAATGCCATAGGAACCCAATATGGCGCAGGATGGAGGTGACCTTGGGAGGATGGAGTCCAGTTTGCTCTCATCTAGCCTCTAACTCGGTGTGTCTCAACCTCTGGCCACTCTACCCTCTGGGGGATGTTTGGCAATGTGTGGAGACATTTTTGGTTGTCACAGTAGACGTGTATCACACATAACTGTCTCCCTTCAATTTTTACCTGTTAGCTCTACGTCTGCTCTCTGGAGCACCAAAGAAGGTATCTCTCCTCTAGGATACGTGGCAGCCTTTGAAATATTATTTGAAGACAACTGCTGATCAATGTCAGCTTGGCCTTGCCAACTTTGTTATCTCTAAAAGGAAAGAAGGGGAACTAATATTTATTGATCACCTACTACATCCAGGGAAATAGATCTTTGATATCCTCTTTTATCATTGCCACAACCCCGGGAGGCAGATGCTGTTCTCTGTCGCTATCCATGGATAATGAAATTGAATCTAGAAGTAATAAGATAATGTGCAGGAGGTCACGTCGCCAATAAATGGCAGATTCACGGACCTGAGCAAGTAGGACCATAATCACCTGAATGAGGGCAGAACCATGAAAGGGAAGAGAAAAATGAAGCTGAACCCAAATCTCAGTGAGGTCAATTGGATAAAACTTCTCCAGTGTTCACTGAATTAAACACTCATCCATGGCTGTTTACTCTTAAAGATGCTGTGACATCTTGGCAAGAGTAAACCCACTACTCATCGTAACCATATGACAGTCATCACTGACATGTAAAATGTTGAATGGGTTTCTAAAAATGATTTAATTATGCCCTGCCTTAAAAAAAAACATCTGCATCACCCGTCCCCAAAATAACATTTGGAGTGACAGAACCAGGTATTACAAAAGCAACAATAAAGAACAAATCCACGCAGAAAGTAATTTTCCTTCTGCCAACCATCATCCACACATCGTCATTGCTCCGGGCCCCATTCTCCCGGCAAAAGTCTCAGTGCCACCCACGGAAAGATTGTATCTGCCTCAGAAACTCCCAGAAAGAAAATGCCTCATTAGTTCAGCTCCATGAGATCATCCAAGGAAGCCTGTGGGCTCCTTCTCCATACCACAGCCTAACCCATCCCTTTCCCAGACTCTTGTCTCACTGGCTTTAGAACTCAAGAGCCCTTGGGAGCTGCTGTTCATGGTAAACTCTGCACTGAGGAGGACCTGCCCACACCTGTCCAGCAACCTCTCTGGGTGCACATTCCAGGGCCTCGCAAACAGCCCCACCATCAGCGACCCTAAGGCAGCACCACCCAGGAAGGCCACGCATCTCATCCTCTAATCCCTCCCTGCATCCCATTCTTGTTGATGCCACGGGGCGGGCGGGGGGGGGCACTTCCTCAGCCTCAGCCCCCCATCCACCTCTTCCACACAAAGTTGAACCTCTTCTGCCCAAGACCCCTTCCAACCCTCTGCATCCCTGGACGCCAACTTCTTCCTTGCCCCTGCAGATGAGAAATACAAAATGTTCCCACAGACAAGTGACAGGAGGTAGAGTGGAAGAGATGTGCCTCTCAACAGAGGGGTGCTGGGATGCTGGAATGCTTGAAAGAGAAGAGGATGCTGGGTGACTCAGATGGGCCCCTCCTCGAGCATCACCGTTCTCCATCCTTCCAGTGAAATCCAGGACCCAACTGGATTTCCTTCATTTCTTTTCCTCACCAGACTCCTGATCTCCTACATAAACTGGAAAAAATGACCACAGGACAATTGTGAAATAGAACCAGGTTGCCTGTCCGAAGTGACAACAGGGCCCAAAGAAAAGCTATTTAGAGGGTGTATGTGGGAGACAAAATGACCTCCCCCCAAAGACAGCCACATTCTGATCCCCAAAACCTGTGACTATGTGTCCCCTTTATGTGGCAAAAGGGACTCTGCAGCTGTAATGAAGTTAAGGACCTTAAGATGGGGAGCCTATCCTGGATGATTTGGGCAGAGCCAATGTGATCCCAGGGTTCTTAGGAGAAGACAAGAAGAGTCAGAGTCGGAGAGAAGATGTGATGACAAGAGCAGAGGTCACAGTCAGTAAGTGACTGGAAGATGCTGCCGGGCTGGCTTGAAGTATGGAGGAAAGGTCATGAACCAAGAAATACAGGTGGCCTCCAGAAAGTGGAACCGGCAAGGAAACAGACTCTCCCCTAGAGCGTCCGGAAGGAATGCAGCCCAGCCAACACCTCGACTGTAACTCAGGAAGAACCATTTGGGACTTCTGAACTCCAGGACTTTCAGATCGCATATGTACGTCCTTTTGAGCTGCTACATTTGTGGTATTTTCTTACGGTGGCAACAAGAAACTGATATAGCCTTCGAAGGCATATGTTACATTTTTTTTTTTAGAGCAGTTATAAGTTCACAGCAAAATAGAGCAGAAAGTACAGAGAAGTCCTGTGCCCCAGACTTGCACAAACTCCCAGTATGGGCACCCCACAACCTCAGTAGCATATTTGTTGCAATAAATTGATATACCATTATCATCTGAAGTCCATGGTTTACATTAGAGATCAGTTTTGGTGCTGTACATCCTATGGGCTTATATAAATACATAAAGATAGGTATCCACCATTCCGGTATCATTAGAGGGTAGTTTCATGGCCCCACAAATCCTGGGTACTCTGCCTATTCATCCCTACCTCCCCACAACCCTTGCCAACCACTGATCTCTTTACAGTCACCATAGTCTTTTGCCATTTCCAGAATGCCGTACAGTTGGGATCACACAGTCCATAGCCTTTTCAGATTGGCTTCTTTCACTCAGTATATGCTTTTAAGATTCCTCCACATCTTTCCATGGCTTGGATAGCTCATTTCTTTTTAGCCCTGAATAATATTCCATTGTCTGGATGGCCCACATTTTGTTTGTCCTCATTCACCTACAGAAGGATATCTTGGCTGCTTTCAAGTTTCGGCAATTATGAATAATGAATAAAGCTGCTATCAGCAGGTTTCTGTGTAGACATAACTCTTTCAGTTCATTCAGGTAAATACCAAGGAGTACAATTGCTGGATTGTATATTAAGCCTTATTCAATAATTGCCCCCCCCCCATGTAGGTGGCCAGCTTGAAACTCTCAATACTAACAAAGCTCCTTTAAATGTTAAGCATTTTTTAATCTGGATGTAGTGACATTAACTAGCTGATACAGTAGCAGGAAGTCATGCATCTGATTAACCCTCATTTACTTCTAAGAAGCAGGGCTTGGAGGGGATAGGCCAGGAAGGAGAAGGTGGTGAGAAGTGGGCCCAAGATTTCAGGTAATGAGCTCCACAGGGAGGTCCTTGCCAGCCAGTCCCTTTATGACCCCAGATGACAGATACCCAAAGCCCTCCTACTGCACTACAACGCTTCTTATAAATGCAAAAACTAGTCTAGCAGCACCAGCCTTGAAGACATCAGATAGAAGCATGAGGAGCAGACAACGAGCACCTTCCTCTCCCCACCTTTGTCTAGAAAAGGAATGCATAATCAGGTTTTAGGGCACATGGTAGGTACCTCACTGTTCCCCCAAAGCCCTTTTCTTGCCTGTTTATTGCCAAAATAAAAAGTAAAGCACAATCAGTCAAATGCACTATGGGAAAGCTTGTGTGAAGCCCATCCTCCAAGCCAGGTGTTGCTAAGACCAAAGCGACCCCAATTCTTGCTAAATAATCCAAGAAGCTAAAGGGAGCAAGCATTTCAATAACAATGACAATTTCTGCGAAAAGAGCTAAGGAGGAAATACATTTCTTTAAAAAAGAGGACCGAATATCTCCCTTCCATCTGGCTAGTTTGGGAGGCCTACTGCAGGGCCCAGAAACCTGAAGGTGGAACAGAGTGAGTGTCAGACAAGCTGACATTTGAGAAGCTGTGTCTCCTCCTCACTCCCCATGACCAAGGTTGATCCCTCCCTGGCTCTCTTCTTGACACACTGCCCAGGGCATCTCAGCCCCATAACTCACCCCAACATCCAACCCTGCAGAGGGGCAAGTGAAGGAATGGATGACCTGAGTTAATTTTTTAAAAATGGATGTTGATCTTGTTCCTAGTTGACAAAAAATGGGAACAGCCCGAATGTTCATTAACAGGTGAATGGAGAAACAAAATATTCCACTCGTTGGAGTACTTTTCAGCCATGAAAAGGAGTGGAGCGCTGAGTACATACTACAATATAAGGGAGCCTCAAAAACATTAATTATGCAAAGTGGGAAAAGCCAGACACAAAAGGTCACATAGAATATGATTCCAATTAAAGAAGATGTGGTGTGCAGAAGAATGAAACTGGACCATTTCCTTCACCACACACAAAAATAGACTCCAAATGGTTGAAAGACCGAAACGTGAGACAGGAGTCCATCAAAATCCTAAAGGAAAACACAGGCAGCAACCTCTTCGACCTCAGCCGCAGCAACTTCTTCCTAGAAACATCACCAAAGGCAAGGGAAGCCAGGGCAAAAATGAACTATTGGGATTTCATCAAGATAAAAAGCTTTTGCACAGCAAAAGAAACAGTCCACAGAACCAAAAGACAACCGACAGAAGGGGAGAAAATATTTGCAAATGACATATCAGATAAAGGGCTAGTATCCCAAATCTATAAAGAACTTATCAAACTCAACACCCAAAGAACAAATAATCCAATCAAGAAATGGGCAGAAGACATGAACAGACATTTTTCCAAAGAAGACATCCTAATGGCCAACAGACACAGGAAAAAGTGCTCAACATCGCTCGGCATCAGGGAAATCCAAATCAAAACCTCCATGAGATACCACCTCACACCCGTCAGAATGGCTAAAATTAAAAGTCAGGAAACGACAGATGTTGGCGGGGATGCAGAGAAAGGGGAACCCTCCTACACTGTTGGTGGGGATGCAAGCTGGTGCAACCCCTCTGGAAAACAGTATGGAGGTTCCTCAAACAGTTGAAAATAGAGCTACCCTACGATCCAGCAATTGCACTACTGGGTATTTACCACAAAGATACAAATGTAGGGATCCGAAGGGGTATGTGCACCCCAATGTTTATAGCAGCAATGTCCACAACAGCCAAACTGTGAAAAGAGCCAAGATGTCCATCAACAGATGAATGGATAAAGAAGATGTGGTATATATACACAATGGAATATTATGTAGCCATCAAAAGGAATGAGATCTTGCCATTTGCAACGACGTGGATGGAACTGGAGGGTGTTATGCTGAGTGAAATAAGTCAGTCAGAGAAAGACATGTATCATATGACTTCACTGATATGAGGAACTCTTAATCTCAGGAAACAGAGTGTTGCTGGAGTGGTGGGGGGTGGGAGGGATGGGGTGGCTGGGGGATGGGCATTAAGGAGGGCACGTGATGTAATGAGCCCTGGGTGTTACGTGCGACTGATGAATCACTGACCTCTACCTCTGACGCTAATAATACACTATATGTTAATTAATTGAATTTAAATAAAATAAAATTTAAAAAATAAAAAATAAATAGAAGAGTATGATTCCATTTGCACAAAAGATCCAGAACGGGTCAATCCTAGACACAAAACAGATTAGTGATTGACAGGGGATGATGGGGGCCGGGAACAGGGGAGCAACTACCTAATGGGTACAGGGCCCTCCTTGGGGGTGATGAAAATATCTGGAACTAGACAGAGGTGACTGTGAACGTACTAAATGCCACTGCATTGTACACTATAAAATGGTGAGTGTTACGTGGATTTTATCTCAATTTAAAAAAACGAAAGTTGAGCTAGCCTTAACCGTTAGAACCCTCTCTTGCACAACTGCCCCCCGCCACAGGCTGAACCCTCCAGCCCCGCGCCCCCATCCCTTGGCCCACGCACTTCTATCCGCAAAAATGCCAAAACACCAAGACCTTCCTCTCGTGCCCTTCCTTCCAAGCACCCAAAACCCTCTACCACATATATACACACAAAAATGGGTGGGAAAACACAGGACTTCGAATCAGGTCCAAATTCGCATCTTGGCTCTGCTACTTACTAGTTAGGTAGCCCGAAGCAAGTAACTTAAAAGCTCTCCGCAGCTCAGTTTTGAGCAAACCAAACACAGGGGCAATGCTTACTCTATAACAAGATCATCTTAAAATGATATGGGGCAATGCATATAGCACACCGACCTAGCTCCCGGCGGGAAGTTCAGGATTAAGCGGGTATGGGTGGATTCTTCCCTGAGCCTGCACTCAGCGTGCTCCCCACCTCGGCACCATCTTGCTCCCTCCCCCTCCTCCAGGGTGGCCCCTTCCCAACACGCTGGGTTCATTATTTGTGTCCATATCCCCCGGGTGCTAGGATGAGGGCCCTGCGATGAGCGTCTCTGTAGCCCGGCACCACAGGTCTGAGCGGTCCTGAAGCCGACCTCCAATACGGGTTGCCCAAATGAATTGTTACCCCTACTCATGATGGGGAGCAATGAGGGTGGGGAATCAAAAGAAGGTATAATCAGGAAGTGACTCAACTCTCGTTCTTTTAGTCTACTACCTAAATTTTAAAGCGATTTTACCTTCCAATTTAAGTACTATACAGGCTCATATGCTCAAAGGCCTTCACTCCTTTGACAAACACTGGATGAGTCATTGTTTAACACAACGGAGTTTTTCTTAGGTGTGGAAAGAAGGTAGTATAGAAGTTGCAGAGTGTCACGGAAAAGCTTCTGAATAGAGTCTACTGAGAGAGTTGAAAGGGGTTTTAGAAGCCTGCTCAGTCCAAATGCTTCATTTGACAGGTGGGAAGACTGAAACCCAAAGGGATCCAGCGGATCTCCTCAAAGCCCCAAAGCAAGCTGGTGCCATCCGAAGCTAACTGCGTCGGCCCCACATCAAGTTCGTACCATCCTTCCCCCCTCCGCTGACACCCTGAGTCCTTTAAGAAATTCTAAGAGCTACAGAGGGAAGACAAAGTTGAAGTTAGTGCTAGTGCCTCCCTTATCACCAGACAAAGCATCCCAGAGCCACAGCCTGGGATGAATCAGCTTTAGCAATCATCAGATGTAACCTTGATCCCATGGACACTCCCCACCATGGGGATATAAGCTGCTTCAAGAAAACCCAGCACTAGGAAATATTTGGCAACTCATCAACAGGAGAAATGATCTTGTTAAACATTTTTCTCTGCAAGATTCATCAGACCTTACAAACCTAAATAAACCTTTAAAACCAAAACCCATAGCCCAGGACTGCCTTAGAGGTAGGGAAACAAGCAGTTCTGTAGCTCAAAAGATAACGTCCCCTTAGCAGCACGGCTCAAGCTGGCAGCTCCAAAACAAAGTCTACGTATATTATGTTCTCGGTATAGGGCTCTGAATGAAAGGCACACCTTCCTCTCTTGCAGACCACACTTTAAAATAAGAACACTCCAAATGAAACACATTTATCCAACACATTTATCCATTTATCCTGGACTGGATGCTGAGAACAGAAGAAGGACAGCATTGGGCAAAAATGGTGAAATCCAACTAGCATCTGGGGCTGAGGGAACAGTGATGTACCAATGTTAATTTCTTGGCTTTGACAAATGTGCTGTGGTTATATAACATGGTTAGGGGAAACTGGGTAAGAGTATGCAGAAATTCCCCGGGCTGTTTTTGAAACTTGTCTCAAAATCTAAAATACTTCCAAATGAAGAGTTTATTAAGAATTAATAGTAACAATTACCAGGGCCTGAGAGAAGATTGAGGGGGATCGTGGCAGCTAAGGAACATGAACTGTGTGAGCAAAGTCTTGAGGCCAAGAGGGCCCATGACTTGCTTTGTGGGGTCAGCAGTGACTGGGTGGGGTGATAGTTGGGGGGCAGGGGGGACTGCATGCCTCACAAGCTTCACATCAGGGAAACCTACAGCCTCCTCCCTGTGATTCAGAGAGGTTGAGTAAGTCACCCAAGGACACCCAGCAGGAAGTGACAGAGCTGGGATCTAAAACCCAGGCCAAGCTCTTAATCCCAAAGCTCCATTCCATCTCTCAGACGTCTGAAATTCCTCAGAAACAACAATCTTCACAATGTCACCTACTCAGTGCCTCCAACCAGGGAATGATTCCCCCTAAATGTAACTGTCAGTGTTGACCGTGTTTATGATAGCAGTATTTACTGTGCTGATGTGTAAATCCTAGCCCATTTTGGAATATCGTGGAGTATAAGTGATGGAACTTATAGTTAAATGTTGCCAATCAAACACAAGCTGCTGGATCCCAAATTCCCCCTGGACTTAAAGTATAGGGATGGGAAGGATCTCGACCACAAAGACAAAAGGAGAGGGAGAGGAAGAGCAGGTAAGGACCGACAGACACCCCAAGGAGGCTGACACCTGAGTCAGAGTAAGATGGGTCACTCCCTAGAGCCCAGATCAGCCCAGGGACGGAGGGGCCCGGAGCCATGGGGAACAGGCATGCAGATGGGGTGGCAAAGAAGCCTGGTGGAAAGCATGGCTAAGGAGCCATCGGACCCCAAATTCTTCCTGTACCTCATGTGGCCAAGCAACTGGCCCACCCCACATCCAGCTAGGGGCGGAGCACCACAGTGAAAACAAGGGTACATGAAAGCGTGTGTGCCAAACGGGAGCGCCCAGCGTGCTCCCACGTCCCAGCCCTGCTGCCGCCTGGGCCACCCCCTGGGCAGCTTCTCCCAGAGCACTGCCTCCCCAGATTCCCTGCACACGTGACTCCGGGCCAGGCTCTGCTTTTGGGGCAGCCGGCTGAAGACTTCACCTCCTGGTACCCTTTGGGGTACCTCAGCAGGGCCTGGGGTTCAAGAGCCTAGAGGAGAAGAGGGGCTGGGAGGCTCCCGGGAAGGGCAAATCGTAGAGCCCCTGGCCGATGTGAATGTCTGGAGGAGAGATTTATAGACCTCCAGGCGGGAGACGGGTGGCCAGCCAAGGGGGAAAATGGAGACCTTCACTAAATGCTGGGAAACACAATTGCACAAGGAAGGAAATTCATAAATAATACTTACAGTCTTCATGTAAGCAGACTAATTTGGGGCTTATTAAGTAATTTACTTATTTATTGTGAGAAAATATACATAAAAGTTGCCATGTTAAAGTCTAGCCAATTCAGAGGCATTCATTACATTTCACATGTTGCAGGACCATCATCATTTCTAAAACTTTCTCACAACCCCAAACAGAAACACTTTCTCACAACCCCAAACAGAAACTCTGTAACCATTGAGCAATAACTTCCCATTCTCCCGGTCTCTCCCCACAGCTCCTGGGAACCTCTACTCTCCGACTCTACGAATGTGCCTATGTTAGATGTTTCGTGTAAGTGGAATCATGCACTCACTATTTGCCCCTTTGCGTCTGGATTATTTCACTTAGCATCATGCTTTTGAGGTTCATCCACATTGCAGTGGGTGTCGGAGTTGCACTCAATAACGGGGCTCGATAATATTCCATTATTAAGCTGTAACTACTGAACAAATCTAAAAAAATATAATGTATCTACAGTGTAGGATGCAGCTGGAGATAAGAGAACCAGGTCCTCATCTCCCACACCTGCAAGTCACTGGCTACATTTAAAGCTGAAAGAGTCAAGCTGTGGAGGAGTAGGCAAGCAGTTGAGAAATGTGGAGGCACACAGACAAACAGCTAAAAATGGGCCATTCATGCTCATCCCTGAGAAGTACGAATCAGGAGCGGGGAAGGTCAGCAGCCTGCTGGCTTTGTTGTCAAACTGGGAAAACTTGACTTTGTATTTATTTTTTTTTAAAGATGTTATTTATTTATTTATTTATTTATTTGAGAGAGAGAGTGAGAGAGAGCACGAGCGGGAAGGAGAGGGAGATGCAGGCTCCCTGTGGGCAGGGAGCCCGATGTGGGGCTCGATCCCAGGACCCCGGGATCACAACCTAAGCTGAAGGCAGACGCTTAATTGACTGAGCCACCCAGGAGCCCCACAACTTGACTTTTTAAACTATACATGCACATATCTTTGGGGACAATCTCAAAATAAATTGATATCATTTAAAGAGAATTAAATATATAAGTAAATATTATAAATAAACGTATAATACAATTTCCAAATGTTTTAATAATAGGAGACCCTGACGGCACAGTGAAAAGCCAATGGCAGAAAAGGATCCTATGTACAAGAACTCCATTTCCAGAAATGCTTCTGCAGGATAATGAGACACCCCCCTGGATGGCATGTTTTTGCCAAAGGCTCCCCTACATCACACCCTCAACACCAGGAGGCTGAAAGGGACTGGAGGAGACATTTAAAATCAGCAGAGAGTTGCAAGCTCTTTCTCATGTTGCCAGAGACTAAAATCCCCCATTTCCCTTCTGCAGTTCCCAAAACCTAGCAAAACTCACGATGCTTCTTTTCTCAAAGCATCGTGCAAAATGCCACAGGGATCCATACTTTATAATGCTATTAATTTCCCTCTGGTGTCAGAGGTACCAGCATAGAATAATCCAAAAAAAAAAAAAAAATCAGCTAACCACCTCAACCACAGCAGGCAAACCTTTTCATTTCTGCTTCAGGGCTCATTTTGAGACAATTTCTGCTCTGGAAATATAAATGAATTTGTAAAGAGTTCCTTAAGGATCAGAATATTCCGGCATGACGAGTGCAGCTAAGCATTTCTTTTATGATAGGAAAGACAGTTTAAAAACTGGAAGAAAATCCAAGCCACAGAACAAAATTTCCTCTTAATGAAAAGGGGAGAGGAAATCATTTCACTTAGATCATTTACAATGCACTGATTATCAGTATCCGTTATTCGGTGTGCACACGTCTAAGGAAAGTGCACTGAATTCTACAGAAGACAGGAGCACAGAGTTCAAAATAACAGCATCCAACCCAAGCCGTGCTGCAAGGAAGCAGGTTCATTCTTAAACGTTTGTTGAAGCAAACGGACGTGGATTCTAACCTCTAAGGCCACTGTGGAATTAAGAAGTAGGCACAGACTTGGGGCACCTGGGTGGCTCCGTCGGTTAAGCATCTGCCTTCGGCTCAGGTCATGATTTCAGGGTCCTGGGATCGAGTCCCACATCGGGCTCTCCGCTCAGCAGGGAGTCTGCTTCTCCCTCTGCCCCTCTCCTCCCCCACCCCCTGCTCGTGGTCTGTCTCTGTGTCTCTCTCTCAAATAAATAAATAAAATCTTAAAAAAAAAGCAATAGGCACAAACTTGCAACCCATAAAAGTCAAGGCAATAGTGACTACGAAAGTGCACAAGCCAAGGAATGTCTCCAACTTCTGTCCCCAAATCAGATACGAAATTAATTTTTAAAAGTCAATTGATAAGTACCTTATCAGTGACTATTACAGGCCCAACATTATGCTGGGTACTAGGGGACTGGGAGGGAGGAAGAAAGGTACAAAAGCTGATATGGGTCCTGCCTTTGAGGAGCAGGCTGTGTACCAAAATAAGAGAGACTACGGAAGACGCCTGAAATAAGTGGAGAAGGTATCTGAAACAATACACGAAGGAAGCCTCCCCTCATCCCAAAAAAGAATGGCAACACTGTTAAAAAGTAAAAACATCAGGGGCACCTGGGTGGCTCAGTAGTTTAAGAGTCTGACTCTTGATTTTGGCTCAGGTCATGATCTCAGGGTCGTGAGATCGAGCCCCACATTGGGCTCTGTGCTCAGTGCAGAATCTGCTTGAGATACTCTCTCTCCCTCTGCCCCTTCCCCTGCTCCCAGGTGCACATGTACATGCTCTTTCTCTCTCTAAATAAATAAATTAATTAAATCTTTAAAAAAAAAAAAAGTAATACATCAAAGGAAACGTGGTGAAGGGCTCTTGACAGTTGGACCTGGTTTGGAAAGGAAAACAAGGGTAGGACCATCTAAGAGTTTGGGAGGCAAGCATGCCAAAGCTTATGTTGTGGGGACTGCAGGGTGAACAACCCAGCTGGAAGAGAGGGTGTGTGTTGGGGTCCCCTGGGACAGTTGGGTATGCTTCAGAAGCCAGGCAGAATGGCTTAGACTCAAGATATGGGTGGGTTGTCTCCAACTCTGGCTGCACACTAGAATCACCTGGAGTTTTTCAACTACAGAAGCCAAGGCCCCTCCATGATCCACTGGAACAGACTTGCCTAGATTGGAAACCAACAGGTGGAGATCTGACCGGAGTGGAGGCACAGGGCCCGGGAAGAAGGGAGAAATCTGCAGAATGAGGTTGGCCATGACCATTCAATACTGAGCCACCCACCAGAAACCCACGATGGGTAGCCACAGGTATTCTGCATTGAGCCAGCTTTCAAATTTGGCAGGTCAATTATTACTCATGACTCAAGCATGAATCAAATTCATATGGAGGCTATGTCTGTACCTAATTTTCTTTTACCAAAAAGCTCTCATAATAGACCAGCCTCACATAATTCTGTAGACCTAACTCTAAACAACTCAAAATTATAATAATTTAGATTTAGCCTCAATTACAGTTATTAACTGATGCAGACCTGCTTCAATGACCTGACTCTTGTTAGGCACACCTACTCAGTGAAAATGATGGGCAAGGTCTTGGCCTACAAGTTTGCATTCAGTCTTCAAACTAGGAAAGGACATATGAACCATGAGCTTAAGTGGTGCCTGGGAGGTGCAGTCAGTTAAGCGTCCGACTCTTGATTTTGGCTCATGATCTCAGGTCATGGGATGAAGCCCCGTGTCAGGCCCCATACTCAACAGGGAATATGCTTGAGATTCTCCCTCCCCCTCTGCCCCTCCTCCCACTCTCGTGTGTGTGCTCTCTCTCAAATAAATAAATAAATCTTTAAAAAAGAAAATACCTGTTTAAAAAGAAAAACCCTATGACCCAATAGGTCCTCTCTTAGATAGCTATCCCCCAAAAAATGAAAAATACTTCCACACAAAGAATTATACAAGAATGTTCACAGTAGCTTTATTCATAGCCCAAACCTAGAAAGAACCCAGATGTCCATCAATACGAGAATGAATAAACACACTGCACTATATTTATTAACCTCAGAATCATTACATTGAGTGAAAGAAGCCTGACAACACTAAATATATATACACACACACACACACACACACACACACACACACACACACACATATATTCTTGTGCTTATGCAAATCCATATGGTGATAGAAATCATAAAGTAGTTGCCTAGGAAGAGAGGAAGAACTAACTTAGGTAAGAGAAGTTCTTCCTAGAGTGACACAATGGTCTCTATCTCATTTTGGGTCGTGGTCATATAGGTGTATACAATTGTCAAAACCCACTGGGCTGACACTGTAAGATCTGGGCATGCTATTATATGCAAATGATATCCCTTTTTAAAAAAAATTCTTATGGGGCACCGGCGCGGCTCAGTCAGGTGGGCGTCCGACTTGATTTCAGCTCAGGTTGTGATCTCAGGGTTGTGAGACTGAACCCTGCATCAGGCTCTGTGCTGGGGTAGTGTCTACTTGAGATTCTCTCTCTCCCTCTGCCCCTCTCCCCCTCTCCCCACTTGAGCTCTCTAAATAAATAAATACGTAAATAAATAAATATCTAAAAAAAAAAACAACACACACACAACCTCTTAGGAAGGCTGCCCCAGATTTTGATGAGCCACATTTGTGCTGTGAAGAGTATACTGGGTATCCAGGTTCTAGGGTTCACCCTAAAGTGGTCCCTCTGGGGATAGGCCTGGGTCATCCCACACAGTCACCAAGTACCTGACACAGCCTATGCCCAGAGCCAACAGTCAGACCATTATTAAACACGAAGGGCCAGCAGTATTAGACAAATACATTAATCATACCCAAAAGGACCTCCTAGCATCTGTTCTCAGTGACCACAGGTCTCCACTGGTGAGGCCCTAGATTGCAGGACAAAGCAAAAATAATCACCCAAGGCACATCTGGGCTTCCAATTTACTGACCAACAACCCAGTTCCAACGTGCCCTGCCAAAACAGAGGGAAAAGAGCTGAAAAAATCCACAAGCTCAGTCCTGCTCTAAACCTAAGTTCCTGTTCCCATTCCAAGTGCAACTCAATGCAACCAACATTTATCAAGCAGTTATGGTGTAAGGTAACCCCTGTGCTGGGTGCTCCTAGTGGCAATGATCTCAGCTACACCTAGAATAAGACCACGGTGCTCCAAAGTCAAATCATAGACTATGATTGGTTTGAGAGCGCCATTCCTCTTCCACAGATCCATTATTCCGAATAATGGAGAGGTGCAAGTATACTAATTATTTGGGTCCTTTCAAGGCGGATTCAGACTAGCTAGATAAGGGAGGACTCCCCGAATCCTTCCGCCTGCCAGAATCATTAATGCCATGGACTGTAAAAGTGGGAAAGGCATCCTTCTTAGACCTCTTCACCAGCTGGCCACCAAGAGAGCGAGAACGTGATGCTGCCCAAAGCAAACCTCTCCATGGCACCCAGCCACCATTCCATCAGCACCCTCTCAACTTCGGCCTGTTGATGGACAATCGCACCAGTTGGTCAAGCCTCCCCCACCCCAACACCACCACTCACTCACACTGATCCAATCTGTCCCAGATCTGGCTGCTAAGGAAGCAGCTCCTGCCAACATTCAGAGGAGAGAAGAGTAAGCTGTCTGGCTCCATTGAGAAAAACTCAAAGATCTAGTTGAGGATTTTCTCCCACTGCACAATTCTCCCTCAACAGTGGCAAGAAACCACCAAAGTACTGGCTTTGTGCCTCTCCTCCTGGCTCAGAGAAAATTAGCAGGGAGGCTTAGGGACACAGTCTTCGTGGTCAAGAAGGAAAGAGGCCATCCCTGAT
Organism: Callorhinus ursinus; assembly: GCF_003265705.2. Classification (NCBI taxonomy): domain Eukaryota; kingdom Metazoa; phylum Chordata; class Mammalia; order Carnivora; family Otariidae; genus Callorhinus; species Callorhinus ursinus. Next base: position 1,155,726 of record NW_027397112.1, on the reverse strand, counting down.
TATAGACAAAATCACATTTCATTTTTACCATGCATGAAAACATGGGTTCTCAAAGTGTTTTCTGCCCTAACTCACCTGGGGGACGCAAGAGATTCCCATCAGTATGGTGGCACCGACCCCTGGCAAATGGAGGGCAGGAGGGCAGGAACGGTGGCACAGAATCTCAGGAAGGGACCAAAGTATGAAAGAGCCTCCCCACCTAGGGTTGCCAGGGTGCCCAGCCGAATTTGAGTTTCAGATAAACAACAAACATTTTTTTCATTTGGGACACACTTTTATGAAAGAATTCTTGTTTATCTGAAATTTAACTGGGAATGTGTATTTTATCTGGAAGCCTGGCTAACCCTACCTGCCACTCTGGGGCACATCTGCCCATTTTTCCCCCCCTCTTCCTCCCTCTTTATGAAACACAGTGCAGCATAGTGGATAGAAGGCACGACTCTGGAGTCGGACTTCCTGACCCAGATCTAAGCTCCAAGCTGGGAGACCTTGGGGAAAAGAGTCATCTCTCCAGGGCTACTATCTCTTCATATGGAAAATAGAAACAATAGTGGAATAGTGGCACTCATGAGTAAAATGGAATTAATCATGATAACAACATTTATATATAGACTGACCAGGTGCCAGGAAATTTCTGAATCCTCCCAACATTAAAAGTTAGATACTACTATTGTTCCTACTCCATATGTGGGGAAACTGAGGCACGGGGAGTTTAAGTAATGGACAAGGTCACATAGTTCGCGGCAGAGCCAAGATTCAAATCCAGCCTGTGTGGCTCTTGAGTCCCTGCTCTCCGGCATGACACTGTCCCTGTGGTGGTGCTTCTCGCCTACAACAGCTGTGAGGATTAATACTATAGCACACGTTAAATGCCTAACACAGAAACGGGCCTCAAAACATGATAAATACTACATATTATAATGCTTGTTACGGGTCTCTCTTTTTACTCTTATTAGAGTATTAGATTTGAGAGAAGAATTTAAATCAAAGCCTTATGATTTAAACACGAAGTTCCTAGGGACAGAGCCCCATTCGCCCACCGTGACAACGGCGTGTAGACACGTGTCTATGAGTGGATAATAAAACGCGTGTAAGCATGAAGTATGGGCTGTGTACCCAGGCAGATCCACATGTAAAACACACGGCAAAGGGGAGACATCCCCAGCCATCAGAGGACCCTCAACATCCCCACCCCTGGGTCACGGACCCCCTAAGTTTTAATCCACTTCAATAACATGGGTAGATGGGTCTGTTTGTGCTCACACGCCTAGATGTGGAAAGAACCGTGCCACCCAATTGTGGGAGACAGGCGGCAGGGAGCTGGGATCCTAGCCCGTCTCGGGGAGGGCAGGAAGCTGGCAGAAGACATACCAGGAGGCTGAAGGCATCACAGGCAGGTGGGAGAAGCCCAGGCTGGAGGGATGGGGGGTGTAGGGGAGACCTCCTACAGAGCACTGTGCCCCAGGGTGTGTGAAACCTGACATGTGGCTTAGGGCTGGGAAACTCAGCATTCCAGGAGCAGCAGGGCAGGTTCAAGGAACAGCCAAGGTCCAGGCAGAACACACACATATAATAGGAAGCACGGAAAGGTGATGGGACAAGCCAGGACAGTCGGGAATACTGTGCCAAGATGTTTAAACTTTATTCGGTAAAGAAACAGGGAGCCGTGCAGAACTTCGGGGCATGGGGTGTGGGGAGCACGGGAAAGGGTCTCAAATATGATTTAGGAAGATGATCCTGGGGCAGCATTAATTAATTCAGGAAGCAGTTAACGAGTCAGGCACTGAGGCTCATATTATGAGAGATACTATACATACTGTGAGAGATACTGTACTATACTTGGGCGAACTCTGCCCAAGAGGAGCTTCCTCTCTAGTAAGAGCTGACAGGCGACACACAAGAAAACAAAGAAATTCGGAGAACAATGAATGAAATGGAGGGAAATAAAGCAACATCCTGAGATGGACAGTGACGGGGAGGAGCTATTTTGCGTGAGTAGTCAGGGAAGGCTTCTCGGGGGAGGTGACATTTGAGCTGAGGTCTGAATGATGAGAGGGGCCGGACTCAGTTCCAAGTAAAGGGAAGACATTCCTGAGGTCAGAACAAGCTGGGGACTGAAATGGCCGTGGCTGAAGCATGGTGACCAAGGCAGGGAAAGGTACCAAAGGAGAGAGAGAAGGGCAAGGTCCTCGCAGACCGTGGGGGAGCTGGGACTTGATTCTCTGGCAGGGGCGATGGGGCTGATGTGCACTCTCAGAAGCTCACGCTGGCTGCCGTGGATGAGGGCTGCAGACGCAGGGCGGGCAGGGAGGCGGCAGCCAAGGCAGAGACACAGAGAACCCACCCCTGGCGCGCCTGGGGGATTGCGATGGCCCAGACCTGAAGGCACAGGTGAAGAAGGAGGGTCGCGTTTGGGCAGTCTTCCAGAGGGAGAGGCTGGGCTTGTTGGTGGAACAGATGAGGAGGGTCACTTAAGAGAGAGTGGGTGAGTCTCCTGCTGCGGGCTGGCCACACCCACAAACTGGGGGGCTTTGAAACAACGCAAATGTGTTCTAGCATGATTCTGGAGCCTAGAAGCCCCAAATCAAGGACTCTGGAGTGCCAGGGCCCCTCTCAAAGCTCTAGAGAAGAAACTTCCCTTGCCTCTTCTGGCCTCCAGGGCTGTGAGCCATCTTTGGTATGCCTTGGCTCCTTTCCTAGACACATCGTTTCTGTCATGTGGCCATCTTCTGCTTGTACGTCTCTAGGTCTGTGTACAAATTTCCCTCTTCCTATAATAGGCCACCAGTCATATGGGATTCGGGGCTCACCCTAAAGCAGTATGATCTCATCTTTACTTGATTACATCTGCCAAGACCCTATTTTCTAATAAGATCACATCAACAGGTTGTAAGTGGACAGAGACTGGGAGGCAGTGGCGGGGGGACACCATGCAACCTAGTGCAGACGGGAATCGAGGTGACCTCCGGTTTGGGGCCTGTGCCGCTTAACGGAAGATGGTGCTCTTGACTGAGAAGAGAAAACTTGGGGACAGCAGAGGTGGAGTGCAGGATGGGGAAGGAAGTGAAGTAGGGCGGTGGAGAGCTCTGGGCTGAACTTGTTAAGTGTGAGCAGTCCATCCGATGGCCAGCTACAGGAGAAGGAACAGTTGATGGCGCAGGTGGGGAGCCTGTGAGGAGCCTACGGGGGCACCTGCTGGCTTGGGCTGGGGCGGCAGCTGCCACAGGGTGAGTGGAGAGAACTGCGTACATGTGGCAGGTGCAGAGGGGACTGGTGTAGGGTGAGGGACAGGCAGAAACTAGAGACTGATTTCAGAAGCCTCTGGTGCAAATAATAATTTAGAGACATAAACTGGGCAATGGATATAAACAACCAGCTCATCACCAAAGACATGCCTAAGGGTGCTAAGGAACTAATAAAATGTTTCACCTCACCTGTGATCAAAGAAAAATCAGAGAAATGTGAATCACCAGGCTGAGGGCACAGACTCCAAAATCAGACTGACTTCCGACAAATTCCAACAGTGCCTGGGTACATCCTGTCCCCTCCATAAGCCCCGTTGTATCATCTGCAAAACTGAATAGCAGCCCCCAGCCCATCCAGGTGTCGTGGGGACTAAATGAGCTAACACATGTATGTGGCACATACAAGGCACTCAGAATGTTGTCTAGTACCACTGCAAGGCACCATTTCTTTACCCAGCTATAAACTGGTTTTACCTTTTTTTTTTTATTTCTTTAAGGAAGCTCTATGCCCAACATGGGTTCCAACTCACAACTCTAAGATAAAGAGTCACATGCTCTACGGACTGAGCCAGCCCGGTGCCCCTGGAAACTGTTTTTAAATGCATGTCCCCATGGGGCACCTGGGTGGTTCAGTCATTTAAGCATCTTCCTTCACATCAGCATCCGTCAGCGGGGAGTCTGCTTCTCCCTCAGCCCCTCCCCTCCCCGCTCATGCTCTCTCTCAAATAAATAAATAAAGTCTTAAAAAATAATCATAAAATAAATGCATGTCCCCAGTGCTACCCCTGGGGGCCCCAGGAACCAAACAGGAAGAAAGAAGGCTCTTAGAAAGACCTCAGAAAACTCAGGGAAGCAACATTTATAAAGAGAAGAATCTATCATTTATATCAAAGAGGTACAAGTGTATGAAATAAATCCATGGAAAAGGACAGGGTGATGGAGGGGGGGGAGAAGAAACAGGGAGAACAAAAAATTTCTAGAAACTGAAACTATGAAAACATAAAAAAAAAAAGACACATTTGCTCTTTTTATGTAGTTGAAGTCAGTGAAACTTCCCACCATGCAGAACAAAACAGCAGAGAGATTATAAAATAAAGAGAGAAGAGACGAAAATGAGAGGCTCATGCAGGAAGCCCAACAGCCAACGAATAAGATTAATTGAGAGAGAGAGCGGAGGGCCACTGGGGGAAACTATGAAAGAAACCTAAAGATAACACTGACCAAAACTGAAGGGTACTGGTTTCCAAATCAAAAAATTGCAGAATAGATTTGTTTAGAAATGTGGGGGAAAATTTCTCAAGAAACAGACAAAAGTGGTTACTTTTAGGAAAGAGGGCCGTGGGAAGCAGGGGAAGGGAGTGCTGTTTTTTTTCTTTATAAGCCTTTTATTAACATTTGTTCTTTCTGGACATGTGCACCGATGACCCTGAGAAAAGTAAACAACGATTCAAAAACTCAAGTCCAACTTAAGTGAGCAACAAATCATTAGCTAAAAATATTCTGGCTATGCTCGCGGTAAAGCGCATTTCAATTATACCTGGGTAACAGTGCAAACTGATATGGCCAGTTCTTGTGATGGGGAACCATGCAAGCACCAAGATAACAGGAAAATGTTCGGGAAATAGTAAGTGAAAGAACGTGGTTTTAAATGTTATGTGCAGTACAATCCCATTCTTTTTTTTTTTTAAAGATTTTATTTATTTATTTGAGAGAGAGAGAATGAGAGATAGAGAGCACGAGAGGGAAGAGGGTCAGAGGGAGAAGCAGACTCCCCGCTGAGCAGGGAGCCCGATGTGGGACTCGATCCCGGGACTCCAGGATCATGACCTGAGCCGAAGGCAGTCGCTTAAGCAACTGAGCCACCCAGGCGCCCCAATCCCATTCTTTTTAAGTTATGTACAAACAAAGAAATGTATCCAAGTTCCAAATGTATCCAAGCATCCAAGATGGCGCTGCTGAGAAGAAAGGTGGGACAAGTCTGTGTAGGGAAGATAATCAGCTGTGGGTGGACAGGGCTGCTTAGTAACAAGGGGGCCACATACTGAAGGAAAGCTGTTCCAAATCCGTAATGCCCACGTTCGCTCACTTAGGGCAATTCCAAATTCCATGTGTGTCCTCCGCCCATTTCCCTTGACAGGATATAACAGTAATCAAAAACTGAGGGTTGCTGGAGTAGGGGTGGGGTGGGAGGGATGGGGCGGCTGGGTGATAGACACTGGGGAGGGTATGTGCTACGGCGAGCGCTGTGAATTGTGCAAGACTGTTGAATCACAGAGCTGTACCTCTGAAACAAATAATGCAATATATGTTAAGAAAAAAAAGAAGAGAGCAGGAGGGGAAGAATGAAGGGGAGTAAGTCGGAGGGGGAGACGAACCATGAGAGACGATGGACTCTGAGAAACAAACTGAGGGTTCTAGAGGGGAGGGGGGTGGGGGGATGGGTTAGCCTGGTGATGGGTATTAAGGAGGGCACGTTCTGCGTGGAGCACTGGGTGTTATGCACAAACAACGAATCATGGAACACTACATCCAAAACTAATGATGTAATGTATGGTGATTAACATAACAATAAAATTTTTTTAAAAATGTACTGGGCATTTACTATGTGCGGATCACTGTGCTAAGTGCTTCAGGTATTATGACTCATTTCATGTGCACGACAACCCTATAGAGGAGAGAGTACTGTTTTACAGACAAGGAAACTGAGGTTTACAAAGTCTGGGCTCATACAACTAGTAAGGAGAGAAACCAGGCTCAAACCCAAGAAGGTGACTCCAGAGCTCATTATAATACCAAAGCGCAGGCCCTCTAGAGAAAAGGCCCCACCCTGCAGTGCCCAATGCCCCCTGCCCTTGGCTCACCCCAGGCCACTGACAGTTTGAGACATTTCCTGGCATGACTACATCCTGAGAAGTTCATCGTAATTAAATCATGGGGAAATTTTCAAAGTGCTTCAGAGATGTAATGAGTTTACATTCAATTAATTCCTTCCTTCATTGGAAGAATCGGGAAGACGGATTTCCTTATAGACTCACAGGGTTTCTTATTGCCTAATTTCAGATTTCATCCTGACGTTCCAGAGTTGTCCATCAAGTGCACACAGAGGGTCTGGAGAAATTGGGCTGGGCCTAAGGGCAGCCAACCCCCCAAGGAAAACCTCTAATGTACTCACCAGCTCATTCAACGCTTATATTAAAAATATTTTTGAGTGCCAACTATGTTGGAGTTCCTATACTAGGGCCCAAGTCCCAATGGTGAAAAAGACAGCCCCTGCCTTCCAGGTGCTTCCAGTTTGGAAATGAGGGGGGGAAAAATGAACAAACAATTAGGATCTGGCGATAAGTACTATATAGAATAAGCAGAGAGCTTCAAATGCTTGTCAAGAAAATCCTACCTCAGATAGGGGTAGTAGATGAAGAAGAGAATGAGATGCTCAGTCTGTTAAGGAGCAAAGTCTCAATGGCAAGGGTGTGGAAGGGACCAGGCTCCCAGAGAGACAGAGCAAGCAAACCCTCAGGACTTGGGAAATGAGGTCCATCGTGACAAGACTGAGTTCAAATAAGTGAGAGGCAAATTCTCCCTTGACCAGTTAGCAGCAATTTACCTCCCAACTCAACCTGCAGGGAACCAGGAGCATTCCTATTTCAAACCAGCTGTATGCTAGCTCTCTGCAGCAGGGAGGGGCTCATCCTTTCCAGGGGCTACATGAGATGAGGTCCCGCTTAGGGTGCTCCACATTGATTCATGAAACAGAGCAAGGGAATATGAAAATATATAGGCACAGGAAGGCTCTCAAAGAACACACAGGTCTATGGGGCCAGGGGTGAGTGGGTGGATAGGACCCATTCTTCCTCTTCTATCCATCCATCCATCCATCCATCCATCCATCCATCCACCCACCAATCCATCCATCCATTTGAGCATTGGTTTATTTGTTCAATACATCAAAAAAATTTATTGAGAGCCTTCCATATGTCAGGAACACTTCCCCAGCATCTCCACTGATTGATTCTTTTTAAGATTGTAACAGTCATGACTCCCACCCCTGCCAGGGTACTCTCTCTCCTCCTCCATTTTTTACTGTGCTCGTTCACATTCATCTCTGTCTGACATACTGTATGTTTTCGTGTAGACTGCATCACGTAGCTCTCTCTGCTAGAATGGCAGTCCCACGAGAGCAGGAATTTGGGGTTGCTTTGTTTACTGTGTATCCTCGATGCTTGGCGCACCTTGAGGGGACCTTGGGAGGACCTTGGGGGGACCTCACAGAGACTGAGACTCCCTTCTTGTCCACGCTGTCCCCACGCATCCCATGGACAGATCACACAAAGAAGTCCAGCATGGGAAGTGGCGCACCCTTCATCTATTATGTGCAAAAAAGAAAGCCTACAGCGCCCAGATTATCATGAGGGTCAGATGGGTAATGGATGGGAAAAAGCTTTGAAAAATATGAAGCAATAAACCACTGTCACATAATAATATTCGGGACTCAGGAGCCCATAAGATGAAGTGTTCCCTGCAGTCAGCTCATGTACAAACCCCACCCCGTAGATCTCTTCATGCATAATTAGAGTGTTCTGCAAATTCAGATGGGTAATCTACTTAAAGCTTATGCACAGCCAATGAATCTTTGCCCCTTCTTCCTGCCTTAAATACGATACTGATCTATTTTCCCTTTGCTTATGCATTTTAACAGATATGTATTTTTTTTCTAACCCCCCTTTCCCCCACCCAGAGAACAACTAACGCACTTAGCCCCAGGGCTGTCATGGTTAATTTCTTACAAGAAGACCAGGGCTTCAGAAACTAAGATGTTTCCAAAGAGATGCTACCAAAAAAAAAAAAAAAAAAAAAATCTGTGCAAGGTAAGTGTGAAACCTTCCTTCCCTTCACTCACTTGTCAAATGCACAATTCTCATGGCACTCACTCTCCATCGGGCCTGATGGTTCTATTCTGATTGTTGTTTGGCGAAGTCTGGAGAAACAGCTCATCGTGACCCAGAGCCACAGTCAAATATGGGATTAAAAGCCAGGGCACCCAGACAGCAAAGATCAGCGTCCACCAGCAAGCTATTAAGGCTCCTGCCTCCCTGGTATTTTGTTCTCGCTTCGCTCTGGAGGGCACAGAGGTATTAAGCAGTCATGCCTGATTTTCCCTTTCCACTCCAAGCACAAGGTAGGAGGGGAAGGATTTCAGTCTCGATGAAGCCGGGAGAGGCCTGGAGGTTCCAGGACTTGCTGCTAATCACAGGGATTGTAAACAGCTCGGCCAGAAATGCAACCCAGGGCTCCCGACTCCCTGTCTGAGCCCAGCGCTCTTTATCATGGTGCAGGATCGAGCTCTGCGTCCTGGCCTCAGCTGCCCAGAGAGGGCTGCTCTTGCCCAGGAAAGTGGAGGTGTTACAGAGGTGCTCCTGAGGTCCCATTCCTTGGGGTAGGAGGCATCCGGGAGGGAGAACCTGAGGCTGACACACCTCTCCAGGCCCTGGGAGAAGGCAGCACTTGAGGATCCTCAGCCTCTGATGATAGGGTCTCCGGTCTCCAGGTACTCACCACCCCCGGGGGCGGGGGGCAGAGAGAGGCATAAATCCATAGTGGAGCACCATCCCGCTGCTCTGCCCGCACTCCCACCAGAGAAACACTAGGAGGGACCTTCCCTCCACCGCCCTGCGCTCAGCAATGTGCTCTTTATAGCCTTAAATTATGTTCCTAGAATGAGGCAGAGACTCCCCTGGAAAGACAGAGTAGGATGGATGCCTGAATTTAAAAGGGAATGTTTTGACCCTTAAAAAAAAAAAAAAAAACGAAGTCATATAGGTTAAGGAAACCAAGCAACGCTGAGGCGTGGAATTTAAGTTAAGAACTGGTATTTCTCCCGGGCCCTTCCAATTCCACAGTGTGGACACACCCGCTCTCAAAAGGTCACATGTCCCCAAGAAAAGATTCCAGGGAGAGTACGTTACTGTTAGCCGCAGAATGTCACCTCGCCCCATAGCTAGTTCTTGCTTCTAGAACAACGTAGCCCTCATCCTGAGCAGCCAATCCAAACACTTTCCTCTCAGGAGACCAGAACACACCCATGACGGATCTGGGCCCGCGCGGGTTCTGCTTCTCTGCCGCCCACGGAGCATGAGCATGAATTAAGCTTCACTGGGTCTTCAGATGCCTTCTTTGGGTGTTTGTTAGCAAATGGAATGAAAACCTAGGAAGAGACTTTCCTCTCACTCGATGGGAGTGATGCCCAAAGAGAAACTGAGAAGCAGGATGGAGAAAACAGGACAAAGGGAGACCCAGCATTGGAGGCCAGGGACTTCTAGAAATGGCAACAAGAAGGCACCCAGCAACAAAAAAGGAATATCGATCCTGGGAGGGTAGACTACCAACAGGCATCACCTCTGCATGCATGGTGAGGCGGTAGAGGGTGGAGCAGAGCCATGATATTTTGCAGGCTCCTGCCACCAAGAACCCTCAAATCTGGGTGAGCCTTGCAACTTGCTCTGGCCAATAAAACATGAATAGAGATTTCGTGTAAGCTCCTGAGTCTAGGCCTCCAAGGCCTTAGAGTTTCCACCTGCACCCACTAACCCATGAACCACCGGGTGGGACAGAGACCCAGAGGACAGGTAGAACCAAGTGCCCACAACTGTGAGGGAAGGCCTCCTGTACCCTCCAGCCTAGTTGCACCACGAGAAGACCCCACCTCGTGAGTGACCCAATGCAAGACCAGAAGAACCACCCAGCTGAGCCCCGCCAACCCAGAATCATAAGAAATAACAAATCGTTGTTGCCGTAAGCCACTAGGTTTTGGGGTGATTCCTAACTGGCACAAGGAGTGTGGGAGATGTTTGCTGTTATCTTGAAGCATGTGGGCATATTTGCTATACGCTGACCACCCAACCTCCATTACTCCTACTTTGGCAATGGCACCTCGATTTTGCTTCAGAGGAAACATCTCCCCCACCCCCATTATTCCTCATTTTTAGTCTTTGCTTTTCATCTACTGGGAGGAGGAGGGGCCAGGAGATGTGGACAGGTGGCCCAGGCCTGGCCAATCAACATGCCACATTCCCATGGCTACGGCGGTTTGTGTCCAGGGATGAGCACACAACCCAAGTGACTCCCTGCCCGTGAAAGTCAATTCCAAGGCCATTTAAGCTGGAGAAGGAAGACTCCTCCTCCCCTCGGATGTGAGACTGAGGGGATGTCGACCGAATATCCAAAAGTGGAGCCACACAGGGAAGAACAAGGCCAGGAAACAGAAAAACCCAGGCACCGGTGATATCTTTGGATCTACAGAGTCTAACAGTATTATCTGAGTCAAGTTCTATGCCTCGTATTTAAATGCATGGGCCAGTACATTTCTTTTTGTCCTATGCCAGATCGAGCTAGATTTTCCATCATGCATGGCCTCCAAAGCCCTGGCTGATAACAGAGATGGAGGGACTTATTTTTTACTGCATACCCTCTGTACTACTTGAATCTCTTGCCAAGTTCATGTTTTACTCTTCCACTCTGAAGGAAACTAGTTAGAGAATGAATAACACAGCTCATTTAAAAGAACAATATATACAAAATGTACACAGAGAAGGTAAATCCATAATAGCATTAGGGCTCAAAGTTCTCTCTGCAAGGGGTTGTATGGCCAAGAGGGCTAACTGCCTGCTCCAGTTTCCATTCTCCGCCATCCTTCAGTAACAGAATCTCACTGTCTGGCTGGGCACACTGCAGCACAGCTGAAAGACCATGTATCGTAGCCATCCTTGCAGCAAGATGGGGTCTTCTAATAAGTTCTGGCTGGTGAGCGGCAAGTGGAGCTGTCAGGCAAGACTTGCAGGGAATCTCTCTCCCACCTACCATCTAGAGGGCGGATGTGATGACCTGAGCTCTAGCAGCTACCTTGGGCCAGAAAGGCAAAGGCCTCCCTGTGGGGTAAAGCACTGAGTGGAAAAAGGAGCCTAGATCCCTAGGGACTCCAGCCACAGTCTCTGAATTTCTTCTGCATGAGAGTCTTTCTTGTTGAAGCCACTATTTTTGGGGGGGGGGGGGTTCAGTTACTCTCAGTCAAAAGCGAGTGAGCAGAAGGAAGCATCGCCATCAGTACAACTAGCTGTAGGTGTCTGGTTGCCATGGAGACCACCCCGCCACACAGATTCCAAAGTACAAACCCACTCAAATGAGAAAGGCCTGATGTAAACTCCACCTCTCTGTTTCTGGCAGAGTCCCCCTCACTCAGCCCATAAGCCAGGAGGTAACAGCAAATTCTCCAACAGCCCCAGGGGAAGGAGCCCCAGGAATGCAATAGCTGTGATGGGCTTGATCCTCTCTGGCTACCTGCGGAATCAGAGGGCTGCCAGGTCCTCTCGGTTCTCCAGCAGGACCGTCCTTTGCTCTCCCCCTTCCTAACTCCCCTGCCTCTGCCTGATTCAAGGCTCTAAGGGGTCCAGGCATCATCTAAAGTAATGAAAGAGGCTCTGATCTGCCTCTCCATCATGGCCTCCCCCTGCATGCTCCCTACGGCCACGCTCTCTGCCACCAACAGAATGCACTTCCTGAAAGTACAACTCTGGTCCCCTCACCCTCTCAAAAACCTCTAGGGTTTCCACACCAATCGAGAGAACAGAGCGCGGGGGCGCCCGGGTGGCTCAGTCGGTTGAGCGTCTGCTTCTGGCTCCAGTCATGATCCCCGGGCTCCTCGAATGGAGCCCCACGCCGGGCTCCCTGCTCAACGGGGAGTCTGCTTCTCCCTCTCCCTTTCCTACTCCCCCTGCTTGTGCTCTCTCTCTCTCTCAAGTAAATAAATAAAATCTTTAAAAAAAAAAAATAGAGAACAGAGCGCAGACTCCCTTCCACGTGGCCCCAACCTACGTTTCAGTCATCCAAACCAATCGCCATGCCTTCAACAGTGCTGTGTTTTCCATGGCCATGCTTCCAATAAGCTGTTCTTTCTGCCCACAATTCACTTCCTTCCCCTGCTCTGTGCCCATCCCCAAGCTCTACTTATTTTTCCAACCTGGGTTTCATCCTTGAAGAAATCTCCCCTAACTCCCCGACTAGAAGTAACCTCCCTGCCCAAGGCTTCCCATCTCCTTGTGTACGTGACCTTCGCATAACCACATGCTGACCCATTTCACAATGACAGGAACCCAGCCAAGCTTAGCCCCTTGAAGGGCAGGATTGCATCTTGCTTCTTTATATACCCCCACAATGCCCTCCACACAGTAGGCGCTCACTAACTGGTAGATGGACTGGCCTGAAGACAATCCTCTCCCTGTTCCCATCTTCCAAGCAGCCACTCCCCAAGGAAGGAAGGAAATTAATGGTTATTCTGCAAACAGAACACGTGTCTGGGCCACCTCTAAAACTGCACAGGCCCTTGACAAATCTCTGATGACTGGCTCTTCTCCCTTCTTGTGAGTGAGCACCCCCCGCCCCGAAAAGCAATCATGAGCCATCCCACGGCAGGCTTTCCACAAAGCACTTGTGTTAATAACATGTGTCGAGATTTGGTCTTGGCAGGCAAAGGCTAAAGGACAAGACTTAACCAATATTAACTTTGATCCCTTGTACTCGGAGTATCTTGCAAAAGAGCTGACCCTCAGCAAATGCTTTGTGATGTGATTTGTACTAGGATGTCTATGAAAAATGATGTCAGCGACTCTCTCTTATTTAAATTGCACCAGAGGACATTTAAGTTGGATAAGTTTCTAACAAGCTAGCTAAACACTCAATTAGGTTACCAAAAAAAAAAAAAAAGTGGAGACTGGCTTCATAAGAGTCTTAGGGAACAAGCTACACTCCCACTAGCTGTCTGGATTTGGTGAAACATTGCCCTGTCAGATGGCACAGGGATGCCTGAGGTAACTCCCAGAAGGCCCTGCCCGTGCTGAGATTTTTCAGACACAGAGTGCGATCTAAGGAGGACTGTGCATCAAGTGAGAATTTCAGCTCATGCTCAAGCTCTCCAAGCAGCAAAGATCCAGCCCTGCCTCTTTCTTTTGCGCGTGCCAAGGAGCCCGGAGGAAAAGCCTGAGTTCCCAGCTGGTAGCTGTCCAGTATCACCTGACCACCTGGGAAACAGCTGAGAGTACACCTGCCCCCTCCCAACCCAGGCTGGTATCAAAACCAACCAGCCTTAGAGGCCAAGACAACTGTCAAGCACGGGGTGGACCACCCCAGCAGCCCACAGCAGGCAGGCCTGATGCAGGGGACCAAAGGCAGTAGGACCCCAGGGCTCCCCCGTCCAGGTTCCAAGGCCCCATCCTCCACACCCAGTGCCCTCTAACCAGGGCCCTAACCCCACATATGGGCTCAGCTGAACTCTTAGCTCCACAGCTACTTGGAGCCTCTGAAAGGAGTCTGCTGCTTCCAAACACCAGCTCATCCTTCATTACACGGTGGTCCCCATTAGAACAGGGCCCCTCGGTGCAGGCTGCACACTTGGATCACCAAGGGAGCTCGAGAAACTACTGAAGCCTCATCCCAGCCCCAGAGATTTGGATGTATTAGTCCAGGGTGTGTCAGGGGCACTGGGCCTTTAAAAATTTTCCAGATGGTTCCATCATGCAGCCCAAGGGAAACCACTGCATCAGAACGAAGGGAGTTTCTCCAAAGCCAGAGAGAGAGCTCCTTGGAACTGAACTGCCCAGCATGTGAAGCCAAGTTAGGTCCCTCTGCTAGACCATGGATGCCGAGGACAGTTGCCAACTTGAGGTTGATTGGAGCTGGGAAACCTCGTTTTAGCTCACAATCTCAAATTGCACACTTTTGTCCTCAGCCATCTGTCTTGCCACAGTGTGCCTTATGTGACAAGATCAGAGCAAAATGGTCCACGTAATTCCCCATGCTTCCCTGCAAAGCCACCCCCTGGAGAGTCTTCAAAGGCCCACGCCAGCTAAGGGGCAGCAGTAGCATCGATTTCACGAGCCAAGGCCAGGCCCCCTTGGGGAGGATCCCCCTCCCCCAGCAAAACCCAGTTCCCCCAGGAAATCACCTGGTCAGGAACACCAGACATTGCAGGAACGTTCTGAGATGGCCAGCCCGAGCCTTGCACGACACAGAGCCCGAGCAGGCTCTTGGCACTGCAACCAGGCCTCATGAAACCCTACTGTCAACACTAACCCCGGGGGTTGGCAAACTTCTATAAAGGGCCAGATAGTAAATACGTCAGGCTTTGCAGGAACTACAGCTCCCATTGTGGTTCCTCACTGGGCCATTATAATGCACAAGCCACCACAGACAATGTGAACAAACAAGCATGTTTGGGTTCCAATAAATCTCTACTTACAAACACAGGCAGTGCACCCACCTCTCCACTAGATCGTAACTTCCCTAAAGACAGTGCCTCCTAGCACTTCTTCAAATCCTCAGCACTTGGCACAGTGCCTGGAATACAACAGATCCTCTATCGATGATGAATGAATGAGTGAATGAATGAATGAACAGATGAAGGACAAATGAGCCTAATCATCTTAAAGGAATATCTATTATATCTTCACCTGCTCCTACAGGGAGATGTGTAAGACTTCTTGTCTTTGGAGCACTCACATCTGACTACTGAAACTCAATCTCAAAGCCCTTTTTAATCTGCTGGTCATTTACATACACTCTCACCACCCTCTTCATGGGAACAGGGAAGGGTGCCCCAAACAAAGAGAAAGAGGTATTCCCCAAGGAGAATGCCTGGCCAGATCTGTAGAGTAGGCCGAGGTCTGCAAGGAAGGGCAGAGAAAACAAGGGGGACGCAGGGGTTCCCATACCATGTGAGTGGAGCCTGAGGATGCACGTGGGGAAGGCAGGGAAGCCGAAGAATCCAAGCAACCATCCAGGGGCTTCTAGGCAGGCCTCGGAGCCACATAGACCTGCTGCTTAGCAGGGCAGGAGAATACATGTGGGCTCCTCCACCCAGACAAACAATGTTACTTTCCATCACCATAGACAGAAGGTAATGTATATCATTGCCTCCCCCACACTGTTTATAATGACATAGGAAATCTGAAGCATGAAATTGAAAAGAAAAACCACAATAATAATAATAGTGATGGTCTGTCTCCTTCCTGAGTGCTTTCCTCCCCTTTCTCCTCTCTTCCTTCCTCACCTGGCCACCCCTCTTCCTGCAGCAAGACTTGGCTTTCCTCCCAACATCAAGTCAAGGTCAGGATGTGCCGGGAAGGAAGGCCCTCATCCTGCCGGCACATGTCACACCAGAGGAGGGGAAGGCCAAGGGACAAACCTGGCACCACATAGCCCTCGTGTCTACAAGAAACACTGCTGTTTGGGGTGCCTGGGTGGCTCAATCATTAAGCCTCTACCTTGGGCTCAGGTCATGAACCCAGAGTCCTGGCATCGAGCCCTGCATTGGGCTCCCTGCTCAGAGGGAAGCCTACTTCTCCCTCTCCCCAACTTGTGTTCCCTCTCTCACTGTGTCTCTGTCAAATAAATAAATAAAATCTTAAAAAAAAAAAAAAAGAAAAAAGAAAAGAAAGAAAGAAACACTGCTGTTTGGGGTCCAGGAGCACCAAGTCACAAGTCAGGCCTGTCCCCTGCAGTGCGTCCGGCATCTCCTGCCCGTGCATGGCAAGGTTTAAAAACACTCAGCCGAGACACAGAAGTTTTCTCATTGTAAACTGGCCATCTGAGTCCTTTAAAAATAGAATGCTTCATGGGACACCTGGGAGGCTCATTCAGTGAAGCGTCTGACTCTTGATTTGGACTCAGGTCTTGATCTCAAGGTCATGAGATCAAGCACCGAATCGGGCTCCGTGCTGGGTGCGAAGCCTGCTTAAGAGTCTCTCTCCCTCTCCCTCTGCACCTTCCCACCCCCCCTCCCTCCTTAAAAATAAAAAAATAATAAAGTGCCTCATCCTGCAAACCTTCAGGGCCCCAACCCCTTGACCATGCGTTTGAGCGTGTCTTGCAGCGTCGCTACGCAAGAATCTTTGGTGGCAGGAGTGGCGGGTGCCCCTTACCAACTGTGCCAAGAACTTGGGAGGAAGGCTGGGAATAGTCCTGGTTAGAGAAGAGCCCTTCCCCATATTTTTTTCTACACACCATGCTACATGTAGCTGGTCAAATGAGACCCCAGGGGCAGGTAGCTCCCAGCCCCATCAAGCCAACCTGGTATTCCTCCTCACTTCTTGGCTGAGAACCAACCTCAAAGGGTGGTCTTCGTCCTAAAACAGACTAGCATCACCTCCCCGGTCATTGCATTTCAGTGCAAAACAAGACAACCCACAGAGAACAGGATCAAGGAGGCCCTGGGGCTCCTCAGTTCCCCAAAGCTTGAAAAAGCAAACTTAAAAGAGGAGCTCCACTCTGGACAACTGCCTTGATGCCTCCCAGGTGGTCTGTCCAATCAACATGATGCTGGGACAGGGTCTGCTCTAGGTGCAAGCATGGTCAACATCCCCAGGGGGTCAACCTGGGGCCCTCCATTCTTCTCAGCCCCATAAAGAGGAAAATCATGGCTCAGAGAAACAGAGAGCAATGCTCCTGGTAGGAGCCCCATCAGGGCCTGTCTGCATGCTCCTCTCACGCTGTCCTGTGTTACATTGGCTGTGGCCCAGCCCGTTTCAGTGTCGCCCAAAAGACCTCACACTGAAAAATCTCCATTAGGACATATCATGCCTCTCTATCTCTCAGGTAGGAAGACGGAGAAAAGGTATCAAGCAGTTACTACACACAGTCCAGGATCTGTGGGGCCAGGAGCGTGAAAGCTAGGATTTCTGAAGACCTCATTCAATGGCTGCTCCCCACACCCGGCTCTTCTCTCTCTACTATTTACTCTACAATAAACCTTTCCAGTGGATTACCTGAAACCTCCTCCCTGAATCCCTCATGCTACAAATTGAGTCCATTCTGCGCATCCATTTCTCCACAGAAATGGAAAACAGCTGGTCACCTGCATCCCTCCAGACTCCAAGGCCATTACTGGAGAGCGTCATTAACTTCCAACAGGGAGCCAGTTATTTGGAGAAAATATTATTCACCATGCACTGCACAAAAACAGACTCAGCCAAAATCTCCTTAAGAAAATCATGTCTTTCATAAGAACCCGGCTCCCTATGGGATTAAATAATAGATATGAAATTGCCTCTTCGTGCCTACAAGTAAGCTGCTTGATTGGTAGGCTGTCTCTCTCTTCTGCAGGTTCCCGGTTCTATTTATTCCACACAAGTGCTTCTTCCTCGAGAGAAAATGTACATTGATTCAGAGATTTCTAGTTAACACAACTGTCACCAAAAAGAGAAATCAGAACCAGGGCAAAGAAAATTAAAATGGTGACCCTGGATGTTTTGGCCTCTTCAAATTCATCTAAACGTTTATCTTTCAGGACAATGACTTCTTTCTCACTCAGATAAAAAGATATTCAATTGCATGTTTAAATTTGCCACTGAATAGGTTGAGTAGATGAACCAAAACTAACCACAACGCTTCACAGTCGCCGTACAAGCAAAGGACACACGCTAACAAGTGCTGGAAACTGCCCCTTTAACGGTGCAGAACCAAGAAGCCCTTCATGAACCCAATGTCAGTTCTCAGCAGTCAACTGAGGTTCAGGAAGACCAAGGAGCTTGCCCAAGGTCACACAGCTAAATGCCAGCAGCCCCTGACTTCTCGTCTGAGTTCAGTCCCAGCTCTGCCCCTATCTAGCAATTTTTGATTCTGGGTAAGTCATTTACTCTCTCTGGATTTGTTTCCTGCCTGTAAATAGAGGCAACTGGACCAGACCTCAGCCAGGAGGCACTGTGGTTCAAGAGGGGAAGCCCTAGAGTCAGACTGTGTGTTCAAATCCTGACTCGGCTCATCTTGGGATCCAGAATGATTTATTTACACTCACTATGCGTAATTCCTCCTCTGTAAAGTGGTAAATAACAGTACCTGCTGTATACCTCATAGAGCCATTACAAAAATTCAATTAGATGGTCTACGTGAAGTGCTCAGCAGAGTACCTTGTAAAAAATAAAGGCTTGATAAATATTAGCTATTAGCTATTATAACCATCTAAAATCTTTTCCTGCTTTAATGTTGTAATATTCTAGGTTTCATTTTCTGCTTTTTTTTTTTTAATGGTAACATTTCTCCCCATGAAGTTCACACCTCAGGCAAAAATCAAGGGCAGACATGGGTACTGAGAAGAACTAGATAATGATTATTAAAGACTTAAAGAGTGATTTAAGGAGTCAGGAGGAAAAGAAAAAAAGGCAAATAGATTCTAAGAGGAGTCATTTAAGGAGAAGTGATTAATGCTTCCAAGGCCCTGCTAATGAGAAAAAACCACCTGTGAAATATCCCGCTAAGCACATTTAAAATGCCATGTCCTTAGTCTTAGGAATCTCCTTTCTCAGTGCACAATTATATATCGTAGAGATGTGTTACTGCAGCATTATGCCAGATACGTATTTCAGAAAAGAAAATGCTAAGAAGAAGAAGAAGGAGGAGAAGAAGCCGCGCGCACACATAAATGTATACACAGCTGCCCATGAAAACATGTTACATCTGTGCTGGGTACAGTGGGACCCCAGTCAACTGGCTGATGGCTAGTTTTCCCTTTTCATTTTTTCTTTTAAGATTTTATTTATTTAACTGAGACAGAGAGCACATGCACAAGTTGGGGGACAGGGGCAGAGGGAGAGGGAGAAGCAGACCCCCAGCTTAGCAGGGAGCCCGATGTGGGGCTCGATCCCAGGACCCTGAGATCATGACCTGAGCCGAAGGCAGATGCTTCACCAACTGAGCCACCCAGGTGCCCCGCTAGTTTTCCCTTTTCAAGATATTTATTCAAAGCGTCTCAGAGCTGTGAAGAATAAATACAAAAGCTGTGTTGAAGGATCCCAAGCAGGATGGCATGTTTATCCGGATACTTTGTATGTGCATGATAAAAGTTCTCTAAGGATCTGCTCAGGGCTAACAGTGGTGACCCCTGGGAAGCAAGGGGAGAGGCAGGATGATTTTCTCCTCCTTCTCCTTCTTCTTTTAACTTTAAATACATCTGTCTTTTTTTTTTTTTTAAAGATTTTATTTATTTATTTGAGAGAGAGAGAGAGAGCAGAAGCAGGGGGAGCGGCAGGCAGGGGAGAGGGAGAAGCAGGCTCCCCACTGAGCGGGGAGCCTGATGTGGGGCTCGACCCCAGGACCCTGGGATCATGACCTGAGCCAAAGGCAGACACTTAACGACTGAGCCACCCAGGCGCCCCTAACTACATCTGTCTTTTTACACATTCCACTCTGTGACTAGAGAGAACACATCAAAATGCTCTAGAGCTGGATTTCTTGGCATGGCACCACCAACACGTCAGTCTGGAAAATTCTTTGTGGTGGGGGCCATCCTGGGCACCGGAAGGTGTTTAGGTGCGCATCCCTGGCCCTTAGCCACTAGGTATCAGTTTTGACAACCAAACATGCCAAATGTCCCCCGGGGGGTAAAAGCATCCCTCAGTTGAGAACTACTGTCCTAGCCAGCACAATGGCCATATTCACTATAAATTATTCCATGATTACTACAAGCAGTTATTATAGCTCAGGCCCCCGGGGCTCTACTGCCTTTTCCCTAGTTTGGGGAAGCATTTATGAGAACTCACTACTAGTCACCAAGGCCACTGAAATTTCCTGCATTTGAGCCTCAACTGTCTCCCACATCATGTTTTTACTTTTCTCCATGTATCTGCTGATCTTCCAGGGGTTCCTCTTATGGAACTACCTCAAGGTCAGTTTCAGAAAAGAAAATGCTAAGAAGAAGAAGGAGAAGCAGCAGCACACACACACAGATAATTTTTAGAATTTTTTTTAACCAACTACATTAAAAATCAGAAGTAAAAGTATTTTGTTTTAGAGCCTCATACTTAAATGACCACAATACACTGACCTGATGATTTCATCTTAAATGTTCATGTTTCATGCTCCCAAATTCATTCTGACATGCCCTGAAGACTACTGTCCTCTGCTTTTGCTTGTTTGTTTCCTTTCTTGTTTCACGTCGGTTTTTGGTTTTTGCTATGTAAATCTTACAGTGGCTTTTGCCCTAAAAGAACAAACTAGAGGGACACCTGCGTGGGTCAGTCATTAAGCATCTGCCTTCAGCTCAGGTCATGATCCTGGGGTCCTGGGATCAAGTCCTGCATCAGGCTCCCTGCTCAGTGGGGAGTCTGCTTCTCCCTCTGCCTGCTGCTCCCCCTGCTTGTGTTCTCGCTCTCTCTCTCTCTCGCTGTATCTCAAATAAATAAATAAAATCTTAAAAAAACAATAAAAAAAGAACAAACTAGAACAGGAGACACAAATGCCTAGTCAAAAGCAGAAAAATAGCACAGAACAGAGCTCTTCAAACTCTGTGTCTATGTAACCCCTATAAGAATTTTTAAAGACTAGGTACCCCCTCACTTCTTTTAAAATTGACATTTAAAATATTTTCATCTTGAGTTTAAAGAGTTGCAAAAGATGTAATTCCTGGCCTATAGTGATTTCTTTAAATAAAACTGTTTCATCGGTCAGTTAAATGTATCCGCTGGGATCTAAATGGCAGAGGGATTTGATTCCCACCATTACCCACTGAAAAATATATATAAACTACACTGTATGTTCACATGTTACGTACTCTTCTGTTCACAGGCTATATTCTAAACACACAAATAAGCACAAGCAAGCCCTTCTTCAGAAGTCCAAAAACTTACACCATTCCTTTTTCTCCTAGACTTATGTTTTAATTCCATTTCCCCAAGGAATTTCTCCCAAAGCAACTTATATTTTATGCTAGAAAGCCTATTATTGATTTCTTTACCCTACTTCTTTGCAATATAATTTAATTTTTAGGAAAATCCATGTAAGCCTAGGGCTCTAACTGTTTAAGTAACAATTTCCTGGATTGAGTTACCATTACAAGTATAAATGGCAGAGAATAGATCTCTAACCACAAAAATATAATACAGTTTTATAATTATTAAGCATTAAAAAGTAAAATATTCTTGGAAATGCATATTTCCATGGATGTGCCCTTTTCCTTGTTTTTTCAATTCATTCATATATCCATGGACAAATATTAAGTGGTCATCGCTAGAATCAGAGAGAGCTGGGAATCAATTTTATTTCTATTTTTCTTTTCTTTCTTCTTTTTCTTTTTTAAATGTAAGCAAAAAGATGTGTTCACATAAAGAAGAGGATGGGAAAAAAATAGATACTTTGTTACAATACTGTCTTTTTGTTCTCTGAATTTTATCCAAATTACAGGCCCCAAATCCCAGAGTGGTCCATCATGGAAAACTACTTTTAAGGTTCTCTCTGCTAACAACTGGATTAGATCCACAGTCAAAGGACCAGACAGCATCTGCACCCCTGGAGGATTTGTGCCCAGTGATCAGTGATGAGAGTCCTCACTTTCTCCACATCAGCACAACATCCCAAGGGTCCCCCTTACACGTGGAGATTTTGCCACCCAGAGACAAGGTAATAAGGGAAGAGTGTGTCTTTCTTTTGGAAAGCGGAGGAGGGCAAATGTGTAAGGGAATGCGGGCAAGGGGAACCGACTGCCAGAGCATCCTCAGGCAGAGCGGTTTTAAGAAAGAGAGCCTGCAGATGCTGAGGCCCTGGAAATGAATTTTGTGAACACTATACGTTCCCCTGTGCACCACCCGGAAGACCTCTGTGCTCCGGAAGGTCCACGGGCCCCAGTCTGATGGCTGCTGACTTAGGTGACCTCTGGAAGACCCCAGATCATACGACTGTACAAACAGGATAAAGGAACCACATCCTGATTAACCAAAAGAGAAGACCACATGTTACTAACTTCCAGTGGGACGGACACACTCGGAACACGCGGCATCACCAGGGCACATTCATGCCTGGAAAACAGGCTCTGAAGTCACCAAACCCCAGGGTCTAATGCCCAGCTCACAGGAGATGGGGGTGGGGGGAGCTGGGGAACAAGGGAGACAGCTCCCCCCAGGAAGCCATTTAGCCAAATAGCCGAATTCACAACATGGAATACTCTATGGGTATAAATGACCCAGTTTCTCCAACGAATTACTGCAGTGGAAATAAAAAAAAAAAAAAAAAACAGAGAGATTGTTCAAGAATAAAAGACCCCGAAAAGATACAACAAAAAATTCAATGTGAAAATCTTGTTCGGATACCGATTCTAACAAAACAATTTTCAATGACCCCTTTGGAAAAAAAATGGTGGGAATCATTATGAACGTGGACTGGGTGTTAGGTTACAATAAGGAATTGCTAATTTGGGTAAGTGTGATAAGAGGATTATGTTGTTAAAAAAAAAGTAAAGTCATTCAGTTAGAGATGTGGATTGAATTTACAGGTGAAAATTACATGATGTCTTGGATTTGCTTTTACGAAATATTCCAACCTCTCAAGAAGGCTGGGGGAAGGGGCGCCTGGGTGGCTCAGTCATTAAGCATCTGCCTTTGGCTCCGGTCATGATCACAGGGTCCTGGGATCAAGCCTGGCATGGGGCTCCCCGCTGAGCGGGAAGCCTGCTTCTCCCTCTCCCACTCCCCCTGCTTGTGTTCCCTCTCTCGCTGTGTCTCTCTGTCAAATAAATGAAATCTTTAAAAAAAAAAAAAAAGAAGGTTGGGGGAAGTCGGAAGAAATGCTATTAGCAAATCAGTAATGCTTGAAGCTGAATGATGGCTACAGGGGATTCTGTCCATTTTTTTTTTTACATGTTTGGAGATGTCAATAACAAAAGGATTTTTCAGGGGAAGGTGAAAGAAAGAATATTTAATTAGCACCAAGGAGAACCTGAGGCCCTTCCTAAATACGATCTTATTTCACAAGTCCCGAGACAGGTGCCCAACAAGCAAGCCTCCCTTCTGGTCTCAGAGGCGGGGGCATTCAATAAGCTGGCCAATAAGTAGGGGCAGAGATAAGAAGGGACCTGGAGACCACAGAGATGCATCTAGGTTGCATGGAGAGAGCCTAGAAATACCCCCTTGGCAGAGAAATGTCAGAATAAACACATCTCTGTTTACATCGCTCCTACCACACGTTACTTACCCCTGCAGCAAAGCCAAGACTTCCATCCAAGATCCGCCTCTGAAAATATAAACAAGATGTTTCAGATTCTAAGGGATGTTTCTGGAGATAAAAGGAAACCATAAGATCTCAGAGAGCTACATGAATAAAGACTGGCCCGGGCCTGAGTATGCCAACCTGTCTGTAGACCTGGATCGGAGCCTTTATAACATGGGCCAAGAACCAAGGGGAAAAAAATTGTTTGAAACTTCCATCCATCCCACAGCCTGTCATGTTTTTTCAGGGATGCCTGGCTTCCACTGGCCCATATGTTGCCTTCGACCTGGCTCTCCTGTGAATTATAACTATAAACCTTTAGTTAAGTAGCTGGCCTAAAAGATGGAAATTGACAAGTGTTCATGGGAACTAGGGGGGCCAACCAAAACTCTCCCACGCTGCAGCTGGGGGTACAAAATGGCACAGTCACATTGGAAAAATGAACTGGCAGCATCCACTAGCAGTGAACATAGGTGTCCCCTATGACTCAGCAGTGCCACTCCTGAGCAGTGAAATCATCATCTAACAGCAATGCATACTTGGATTCACCAAACACAGGCACAAAAAAGCTCTCAGCAGCAGTACTTGGAAGAGCCAAAACTAGACGCTACCCAAATGCCCACCAACAGTAGAATGGAGACATCAATTAGGAGGTATTCATACAACAGAATGCCACATGGCAATGAGAGCACACACGATATATATATGAATGAAGCCCATAATCAGGCAGGGGCAAGGGTAAACTGGAAAATAAACAGCGTGGAATCAGCCAGACACAGAAGAGCACATACTATATGATTACTCCATTTATGTAATGTAGAAACACACAGAAAACTAATCTCTGCTGTCAGAGACCAGGAGAGGGACTGCCCTTGCAGTGGAGGTCGGGGGGTGGGCGGTGGGGAGAGGGACTGGAAAGGAGCCTGAAAGGCTGCTGGGGGGCTGGTACTGTCCTCGTTCTTGAGCTGAGTACTAGTTTCATAGGAAGCCATGAAAAATCAAGCTGTAAAATATGCACTTTTCTATACGCATTTTGTATTTCAATTTAAAAACATTCGCTTAACTTCATAGTCTACGTTAGGGGTATCATCGATAGCCACATGGACATGTTACAGACATGCTGGGTTGCTGATGGCCCCAACCCTTGAGACTCCCAGTGATGCTGGGCAGCTAGGACCACTGGCTCAGCCCTCTCCCTCCTCTGAGTGGCTGCAGGGTAGATGGAAGGGATTGACTCCAGGCAGCCGCACAAATGACATTCTTCTCTAGGCATGCCATGACAGATGCAAAGTTGGCCTAACCAAATAATTTAATCAAACCAAATAGATCTAATAAAGAAGTCAGGTAACATTATTCTACCAGCATTCATCTGGATCTTGAAAGGAGAAAAATTGTACTTTTCTAAATGTCACTAAAGCCTTGATTCCACTGTTAGACATTTATTTCAAGGAATTAATCAGATAGGTGCTCAAAGGTTTATGTCCATCATAAAGGTATTTCTAAAAAAAGATCGAGAAAAAAGGACATAACCTAATTGTCCAACAGTTGAGGAATGGCTAAACTATAGTGCAACCTTAGGACAGAATATGACACAGCCAGTTAAGTAACCCAAGTGATCGAAATAATCAAAGTCATCAAAAAGCCATTTAGGGATGTAGGAGGAAAGCTTGTGTATCAAGTGAGGAAAACTGGTTATAAAACATTACATACAATTTGGTCCCTATCATGTAAAGAAACAGATAGGCATAAATTTGTGTATACTCAAATATAACTGAACAAATCGGTTCAGGTTTTTTTTTCTGAGACGTGGGATCAGACACTTTTTTTATTGTTTATTGTTTATAGTAGCAGTGTCCACAATAGCCAAACTATGGAAAGAGCCCAGATGTCCATTGACAGATGAATAAATAAAGAAGATGTGGGGTGCGAGGTGTGTGTGCGTGTGTGTGTGTGTGTGTGTGTGTAAGTATAGTTATATACACTATGGGATACTACTCATCCATCAAAAAGAATGAAATCTTGTCATTTGCAACAACGTGGACGGAACTAGAGCGTATTATGCTAAGCGAAGTAAGTCAGAGAAAGACAAATACCGTATGATTTCACTCATATGTGGAATTTAAGAAACAAAACATGAACATAGGGGAAGGGACAGAAAAATAAAATAAGATGAAAATTGAGAGGGAGGCAAACCTAAAGACTCTTAACTATAGGGAACGAACTGAGGGCTGCTGGAGGGGAGTTCAGGGGGGGATGGGGTAACTGGGGGATGGACATTAAGGAGGGCACATGATGGAATGAGCCCGGGGAGTTCTACGCCATTGAGGAACACTAAATTCTACCCCAGAAACTAATTAAAAGTAAATAAATAAAAATAAATTTAAAAAGAAACTTATTATTTCTTTAACCTTTTCCATTCTTTACAAGCTTCCTACAATTAAAATATATTGTAAAGCAAGAAAACAAATTTTGAGTGAAGCCACTTCGGAGAGTAGCAGTGGAGAGCAGAGTCCGTGTGTCTACCACCCCAAGGGATCCTCGCTGCAGCGCCCCCCTTAGCCGAATGAAAACGGAGGTCTGCTCAGGGTGCCGGAGCACATCTCTGGGGCTCCTGTCTTGGGCCACCTTTCTCCCAACAGCAAGCCCCTTCCCGCTCCTCACGCCCACTTCCCGTGCAGAAAGGGTTAACGTAGCCCCCCCACCCCCACCTCCAGCCTGCTCCCTTTGCAAGGTCCTGCTTGCAAGGCTGGTCCTTGGCTGGCTCCTGGGGACTTGGGACTTGAACCGCTCCCTCCATTTGCCCGTAAGGGTGGGTCAGTGTGCCTACACTGTTTTCCGAACAAGGTGACGGGTAGGCGACACCTGCTTTCTTCCCTCAAGTCTCAAATTTCAGCAGCCTAGAGCGCCTTCGTGACCAGCCCCAGGTAGAACAGTCAGAGGCTGAGGCTCTCAAGGGTGCCCTGGGTGGACACATCGCACACGTGTTACTGTATCTTTGTTTCTGGGGGAAGGAGAACTCAAGAGTGTGGCCCTCACAGGAGGGAGGGAGCACCAGAAGCCTGTGCCCAGACTTCCCCAGACCCCGCCTGTCTCTTTCTCCTGCTGATCCTTCCAACGTTAAATCTTAGCCGTGAGTACAACTATAAGCCGAGTGGCATGGATCCTTCTAGTGAATCACCAAACGTGGTGCTGGTCTTGGGGAATATGCCTTGCACGCAGAAGTTTTCAGCAATTTCTCCTGCTGATCTTGGTGGTTACACTAACAAGAGACAAATTAGGGGCTCTGAGGCTCCAAAGGGGCTGGGGGCACCCCTGTGAAGAAGGGAAGGCACCTCTTCCCTCCCGAAGAGGCCCCACAGCACTGGCCAGGGCCACATGGGGCTCTGGGGTCCCACCCACCGCGGTGCTGCCTTTTCCCAAGCCCTCCACAGGGCAGCCCAGCCCAGTGCGGCTCAGGCCTCGCCTCATTGCAAAATAACTGGGGAAGATAAAACCATGGGCCTCTCTGCCCAAGAAGGGCACAAAGATGGCACGGCTGGGCTGTCATGAAGGAGGAAGAGGGTTAGGTGACCTGGAGGCCCTCTCCTCTGCCTCCTCGGTGTTTCTCATTCAGGGACCGGCTCCCAAAAGTTTTCACTACCTATCAACAGCAAGCAGGGATCCAGGCTGTGTGTCTTGAGTTCTGTGTTTCTGATAGGCTCCAAACCTCCCACGGAGGGGTGGGGGAACGTTGGATCTTATGCGACATCAAATACCTGTCTTACTGGTCTCCAACACAAGAGCATCTGGCTTGCCAACTTCCTAGACTGTGTTTTCATTTCCAGATCCAGCTCACAGCATGTTTAAGTGGATCTTAAATCCCCTACTCGCTTATCACCGCTCCAATTTCTAAGGCTGCCTGCTGAACTGAACGCTGCAGGGACTTTGTATTCCTCAAGACACAGATGGAGCCGTCGCTCTAGGCCTATGGCCGGAGGGGGTCAAGGGCTGGAGAAAGGAAAGGAATCTCAGGCAGGTGAAGGCGGGTGGGGGTTGCGGAGGAGTGGGCTGGGGTATGTGGCGTGTATTGTGGGGGATGAGTGGGGAGTGCAGGGACCGTGCGATACGTGTGTGGGCCACGTGAGGGTATATGGGATGCACGGGGTGGGGGACGTATGGACGGTTGGGGTGTGCACGTGGACGGGTGGCGTGCAGGAGTACGTGTGGGGTATGTAGGCGTGTGCAGGCTACGGGGGAGGGAGAATGTGGGGGGACAGGATATGGGGCACATGGGGGTGAGGCACGCAGGCACAAGGGTGAGTGAGGGTGCTGGGGGGACGGGCGGAGGATGTGCAGGGGTGGGGCGTGGGAAGGGAGTCAGCAGGGGCATGGGGAGATGAGTCTGTGTATATTCATCCCAAAGGGGATCGGGGAGGGAATGAAAAGATGGGATAAATGAGAACAGATACCCTTCCTCCCCGCCCCCCACCCCCAGGGTCTGCCGTCACGCCAGCCAGGCCAGCTACACAACCAAACTGAGCACCTGCACCAGGCCTGAAGGAGACTAGCCAGAAGCTAGAAACCACACAGGGGCTAAAGGAGCCTTAATAACTTAATAACCCTTCCTACTCCCTTCACACCGGGAGGGGAGTAGCTGCAGACACCTGCCCTCCTGGCCTGGTAAGGAGAGCAGGAGAAGAAAACAGGACAGAGAACAAACATCCCCTACAACCTGGTGGTGCGGCCAGTGGCACGAAAGGAGTCTGCAACCCGGCCAAAGTTGTGGTTTTCCAGCTTGCTAAAAGTCCCCCACCCCGCCCCCAAACCTCAGAACCGAAGCAAAGCAACTCACCTGTCCACTAGAGAATACGAACACGAGAGCTGCCCCAGCTGCCGTCAGCCCCCATGTGAAGAAAGTCCCCAGCAGCGCCTGGAACACAGAGCTGTGGCCTTGGAGCATGCTGGATACGGCTGTGTGCAGAAGAGCAGGAGAGGGTCAGCCACCCACAGTCCCTCTCAGTGACGCCCACACGCGCTAAGGTGTCCTAACACCCTCCACGTGGGCTGCCCTGTAATCTGGGTCAGTGCGATGCACCTTTCGACCACGCCATCCCTCCACGGCGTCAGGCCGAGCCTCTTCATCCAGGCCCACCACGTGTCAGAAATCACCCAACCCTGAAAGGACAGACCTGGGGCTACCTAGGGAGATGCCAGGGGGACCCACAGAAGAGGTTAGGACATTGGGACAGAGTTCCAAAGAGAAGAAGCTCACAGAATGTGGATTATTGAGCCAAGAGGAAGAGAGCACAGGAGGGTCTGATTACAGCCTTCCAGCACATTCTGCCTACTCTTATCTGCCCTTGTCCAGCATTTGTTCTCTCTCCTCCGAATACAGGTGACTAACTCAGACTCTCCCTTGAACCTCTCCCTCCTAAGTCGTGACCAAACCTTCAATGGCTCCCCATGGAGGCTCCTGTGGCAGCCCCCCTGTGACTTGCCAAGGGCATGCGCCACCAACTGCCGTCCAACTAGCCCACCGACTCTTCAACCACTACCCCCTGTGTGGGCCCTGTACTCCGGCTCAGCCGAGTCCCTGATAGCACCCTCAAGGAGTCCCAGATGGTCCCGGCTCCAAGTCACTCTTCATCCAGTTCCCTCCCAGAATGCCTTCGTCCTTCCTTCTCTGCCGCCAGCCGACCCAGGGCACATTCTGCTGCCCACCTGACGCCAGCGTGGACTCCATGCTTTCCAGAGCCCCCTCCACTCCCATCCCAGTGCCCATCTGCGGTGCCTTCTTTGTGCGGGCTTGCCTCCTTCATCTTTGATATCGTTAGCTGAAGAACAGGGACGGTGCCTTCTCACACTTGGCACCCCTGTAAAATCAGGCTTCCTGGCATCTGAAAAATACCTGTTGTATCGAAAAGGGCCAGCTTACCTTGATAGGACACTCAGCAAGGACAAAGAGACGGAGCTCTAAGTGGCATTTCCCTGTCAACCGAGCACGCCACTGCTGAAATGGAACTTCTACCACTGCCCACCAAGGAAAGAAAGAGAAGTACCATTTCCTCTTGGTTTTGCTCAGAGAACCTCCTCTGGGCTTTAGCACATTTGAAATTTCTAGCTCTGAAATGATAGGGAATCAGACTCTTGCTGTGGAAAGTTACAGGGCAGAGAAACCCATTTGCTGAAAAGCCCTGTGTACACAAACATCAGGGCTCAGAGCCTCATCTCAAAGGGCTCATTCAGCTGCCCACTGGTCTTCCAGCACCCACAGAGCTGGACATGACCCCAGTGGGCTCAGACCTGCCAGGTCCCAGCGCTCTGTGAGCAACCAGCAACCCTGGGCTTGCAGCTCAAGAGCTAGAGACGCTGACTCTGTTAACCCTATAAGAAAACTGTGGCAGAGGGTGGACGGGGCCCTTATGCCAAGGGGCTCGGCAGCAGGGCTAGGATTCCAGCGTGGTACGGCTGTGAGTCTCTGCAAACCCAGGTGAGGCAAGCTGAGCCCAGGCTCAGCTCCGAAGCCAGGACGCCTCCAGGAGAAACAGCATCTTATGGATTTGGACTGTGTCTGAATAAAACTCAGGACGGTGACTGTACCAAATAAAGAAAAAATACTGTATTTTTTAAAAACCCACCTATCTACATACTTCATCTTGTTAAGTGTCACCCTAAAATGAGTGGTTCGTGTTTGTTGGTAAACCAAGACATCTGGATCATGACACCACCCTTCTATTTCTAGCTGCTTGTGGATAAAATCTGAAACAGCATTTACAAAGAAAGGCCTATGGCTATCATCCTCTTAGTACTTATCATCCAAGACAGGTCAAAAAAGAAAAACAACCTTTTTTTTTTTTTTTCAGTATTGAATGTGCCTTTCAACAGCTAAGAAAACAGAAAAGAGGAAGCCATTTCCATTTGCCAACAGGCCAAAGTCAACGTGGGGTTTATGGGCCAGCCAACAAGAGAGCTCTGGGTGTTCCTGGGGGCTAGTGGGAGGGAAAGCACTATCCTAGCCTGTCTCCATTTACCTGAGCGCCCGAGACATAAGGAAAAGGGACAGCGAGGCCAGGCACGTTCTTTCCATCCCCAGAGTCACAGTATTTACCAATGATAATGCCAGCCCAGTGCCCCCCGGAGAAGTTTCTTCCATTTGCTATTTTAAATCCTCACTCCTGGAAGGGTGATCTGAGCTGGTCCCACCTTGGGAAATGCAGGCTCTCAGGCTGAATCAGAATCTGCATTTTTTTCAAGTTCCGTGAGGGATTCTCACACGTGTTGCAGCGCAAAGCACTTGTCTACAACAGAGACCCAGAGCTTTGAAAGTGAGTTCTCCTGCCCTACAAGGGAAGGACTGGTCAGGCTGACGCAGAATCTCAAGAGAAGGAAACGTTTTCTCCAAGAGGTCGACCACTAGCACCTCCTGGAAGACAGGAGCGCCAGTCCCAGCCCCTCAAAATCAGCTTCCACGATGGGGCTCAGACTTCCTTGTGAGCCGGATGTTAACACATAAACCTTGATTAATTTGCAAGAGGAAGGATTATTCCCTGCCCTCCCCAACTTTAAAGATACCAACACCACCCAACCTGTGTCCACATTCTGCTAAGGCCGCAGAAGAGGGGACCCTGACAGAGGATTTCTTGCTTTTCTCTCCCTCGCAAACCTGTTGCCCTGCTTCCAAGAAACTCAAGATGTTGGTGATGTTGCAGAGGTGGGAACAGCACCTAATAAAACTGCACACATACACAGCCCGGCTCCACCAGAAGAATCCAGCAACAGGACTCGGGTTTGGGCGGATGGAACTGTAAGAAAAGTTCTCTAATACCTCGCTGCTCAAAGTGCGGTCCGGACCGCGGACCCAGGGAGGGATTAGCAATGCACAAGCTCAGGCCTGCTGCACGGTCGCCAGATTTCCAGTCAAGTTCGAGAGGCCATGCTGACCCCCAGAATGAGCGGGAGGGGATGCAGAGAGGCTGGAATTGTAGCCACCTCTGCTCCCGGGGCTCCGGGGGGGGGGGGGGCGCCCACATGCCATCGGGGACGCACTGAACGGAGGATTTGGTGAGCCCCTGTCAAAGGAAGGCAGGTCAACACCCTCCACCTGACCCTGGCCAGAGGCAGAGGGGGCTCCGGGCGGCCTTGCCCTCCGCGGCCACCTGCCAAGCCACCCGGCTTCTCCTCCAACCCCCTCCTCTACCCCAGGGGGCGCCCCCTTCCAAACTCCATTTCGCCCTTCCAAGTCCCACGCTCTCCTGCTGGCCCCAGACCCCGGGCCTCCAGCCCAACCAAGGCGCTGAAGGGAGAAAAAGCTGACTCACTACGGTGCCCTCTCAAGCCCCCACTCCACTTCCATCAGCCCCGCTGCCGCTGGCTCAGCCGGCTCCACTCCCGAAGTCACTTCCTGCTTCCCTCCCGGCACACGTGTCCCTCCAGCCACCAGGCCCCTCCCCCTGGCTGCGACTGGCAGATCCCGCCCTGAAGAATAAATTCTCTGGTTCACAGCCTTCTGCAGGCTCGGAAACAGATGGGGCGGGTAGAACAGAGCCCGGAGGCCAAGCGGAGAACATTCTGCATGTCTAAGACACCACAGTCTCCTATGAAGCCACAGAAATCCCGGAAAGAGCACCTTGTAACGTCCCTGACATCATTTATGTCACTACCCTTAGCAGCTGAGTCCAAGGCCCTGAGTGAGCAGCAGAGCAGGATATGTTGGGGGGAGGGAGGGGAAGATTGGCTGGGGGGGCGGAGCGGGGTGGGGCGGGAACCTCCTATTATTAGCATCCTTCTCGGGGTCAATGGCCCTCAAACTATAGCTCCCATCAGAATTCCCAGGAGGAATGTCAAAAACACAGAATGCAGGCCCTCGCAGAGGTTCTGGCTCTGGAAGTCGGGGTGGAGATGGAGATTTTCTGTTCTGAACTAGGATTTGCTGACGCTCTGGTCCTGGGACCCCTCTCTGAGAACCACTGCTGCAGGTCAAGAGCTATGATCTCCAGGCCTTCTATAAAAAGACCAGAGGGTGGAACTTCTAGGCTTAGGCAAAAATGCAAACAGGATGCCCTGTTTAAATTTGAATTTCAGATAAACGACAGAGAGTGTTGTTCTGTCAGTGTGTCCTGGGCAATATTTGGGACATACTCAGGCTCAACATATACTTCATATTTGTCGTTTACCAGAAATCCTAATTTAACCGGGTGGCCCATATCGTATCTCATGAACCTATCAGAGGGTAACCTGCTCAGAAAAACTGTTCATCATCACAGCGGCCACAGAGCAGGGGATCCAATAGGAGCTGGCTTCTGTCCAGGAAAAGGCGGCCATCCGCGCTGATGATGGCCCCCGCGTGCGTGGAGTGTCGGGAAAGAAGATGGCATGGAGACTGCGGGGTGCTCTCTGCCCTCAGGAGATTCTCAGACCAAGGAGAGAGCCAGATTCAGCTGTCTGACCACAGGCCAAAGGGGCTTACACGGCAGAGACTTCTGTTCTCACGTTCCGGAAGCAGGAAGTCCAGGATAGGTCCAAGATCAAGGTGCAGATTTGATCCTTGGTAAGAGCTGTCTTTCCGGCTTGCAGACAGCTGGCTTTTCACTGTCCTCATGTGGAGAAAGAGAGATCTCTCTCCCTTCCTATTCTTTCTTATAAGGCCACCAATCCGATCTCATGAGGACTCCCACCCTTATGGCTTCATTTAAGCTTAATGACCTCCGAAAAGCTCTATCTCCAAATGTACTCACACTGGGGGGTCAGGGCTGCAACATATGAATTTCATGGGTGGAGCCCTCCTGCATAGGATTGGTGTCCTACCAAGGAGACCCCGCAGAGCTCCCTCTGCCTTCTGCCGTGTGAGGGCACATGAGAAGTCTGTGACCCAGAAGAGGCCCCTCAGCCCACCACGCTGACACCCCGATCTGGGACTTCCAACTTCCAGAACTGTGACATGACACATTTCTGTTGTGTACAAGCCACCCATGAGTCTTGTGGTATTTTGTTATAGCAGCCCGAATGGGCTGAGACACTCCATCTTACAGATAAGGAGACTGAAGTTCAAGAAAGCTCTGTCGTGAGCCCAGGTTGACAGGGTAGTGTGGGAATCTGAGCCCAGCTGACTCCAGAGGTGGTACTCTTCCTGCATGGGACACACAGGGTTCACAGACTGAACAACCTAGTCAGCAGAGCCCTGGGTGGGCCTCAGGCTGGGGGGCCAACTCCCAAGGGACAAACCCCACCATTTCCCTCCTTTCCCTCAATGAACCCTGCACACGCACTCACACACACCACTAAGCCAAACATCCAAACTGCCTGTCTTTCTCACACACCCCCGTGGTAAGAGGTGCTCACAGTGCGGACAGAAGAGAATGTTGTTTCCTTAAAGCGCAGTACACTGGTTCTTACCTCCAGCCACACCTGCCCTTCCCGAGTCTCTCCCCAAAGAGCAAAGGTGCCCTGCAGCCTCCATAAATGGTACAGGGGAGGAGGGAGGGGGTGTGCAAGAATAGGCCAGAGCAGGCACTAATGAAAGGGGGGGGCAGGGTGTTAGGCAGGCAATGAGGGCTGCCTCTCAAGTGTCCAAAGCCCATAAAACTAACTGATCTTGACAGTCAGCAAAGGAACCCCAGGGCAGTGGGATGGTGGCCCTTTCCAGAGGAATCACTGTGGCTTGATCTGGGTAAGCCACTGGAGCCTCGGGGTGGGGTGGAGGTGGGGGTGGAGGCAGCGGGTCCTGGGTCTTTCTTTCTCTCCCCGTCCCTCCCTCCCCTCCCCCCTCCCGCTCTGCCCTCCCTCCCTTGTCTGAGATCTTGGTATCTCTTACAAGGTCCTATGGCTGCTAAGGACAGGTTTTGGAATCTGACAGCCTAGGAGGAATCCCAGCTTGGCACATGAGTTTCCTTGGACAAATCCCCCAACCCCTCCCAGCCTCAGCCTCCCCATCCTGAGACAGTGACTGGAGCGAGGCCCCCAACACCCAGTCCAGCACCCATCATGGCAGCCTGAAAGATTATCCCTTGGCCCTCTCTCCTTCCTTCCTTCCTGCCTGCCTTTACAAGATGGCTATTTCAGGAGCCTCGGTGCCCGGCACTCTGTGGGTCCCTGGTACCCCCAGGTCAACTAAGCACCTAGGTTGCTGGGAGTGGAGAGTGTTCTAGGTGGGGAGGAGACCAGGGCCCATGTCATTGCTGATAACTTCCCAGAGGCCTCAGAAGAAAAGGACCTCAATCTAAGATCTTGTGATTTCTTCCTCATACTAAAGTAATATTCATTTTGATACCAACATTTCTTTTTTTTTTTTTTTTCCTAGAGAAGACCCTTAAAATTGCATACACTTCAGAACCCACAAAACCTGACATGCCCTGGGTGCATACTTAAGAGATTTCAGCCGGAAAACAAATAGCTTCCTCTGGTAGGCAGAACAGTGACCCCCACGAAGATGTCCATGTCCTCGTCCCTGAAACCTGTGAATAGAGACCTCCCACGGAGAAAGGGTCTTTGCAGCTGTGATTGAGTGAAGGATCTTGAGGTGGGGAGATTATCCTGGGTGATCTGGGTGGGCCCAGTGTCATCACAGGGGTTCCCATCAGGGAAAAGAGGAAGGAGGCATGAGGACATGAGCAGAGGTCAGAGCAAGGGATGCCAGGGGCATCTAGAAGCCAGAAAGGCAAGGAAATAGATTCTCCCCTAGAGCCTCCAGAAGGAGCACAGTCCTGCCAACATCTTGATTTTAGCACTTCTGACCTCCGGAATTGTGGGATGATACGTTTGTGGTGTTTTAAGCAACTAGGTTTATGGTACTTTGTTTCAGAAACGAACACACTCCCGTCTGCATGGAAGCATCCAGTTTCACTGGTACCTTTCTCTTGTGGCACCAGGAATGACCAGGACCCACACTCGGCCCCTGCCCACCATCA
Source organism: Callorhinus ursinus (assembly GCF_003265705.2). Taxonomy (NCBI): domain Eukaryota; kingdom Metazoa; phylum Chordata; class Mammalia; order Carnivora; family Otariidae; genus Callorhinus; species Callorhinus ursinus. Next base: position 1,120,586 of record NW_027397112.1, on the reverse strand, counting down.
TGACTAGGCAGGACAGACTATATAATTTGTGGGACTTGGCACAAAATGAAAATGGGAGGCCACTTATTCAAAAGGCAGGAAAAAAGTGCCCTCAAAAGTACTAACTGGGGCACCTGGGTGGCTCAGTCAGTCGGGCATCTGACTCTTGATTTCGGCTCAGGTCATGATCTCAGGGTCATGAGATCGAGCCCCACGTCAGGCTCCACACTCAGCCTGAAGTCCGCTTGAGATTCTCTCTCTCTCCCTCTGCCCCTCCCCCTGCTCTCTCTCCCTCTCTCTAAAATAAATAAATCTTTTTTTTTAAAAAAAAAAGGACTAATTAATAAAGCCCTTCTTTTCTTCTGCATCTCTCCTCTGCTCACTGAAGATTCCAGTGTCCCCCCAGACTTTGCTTACAAAACCTAAGTTGAGAGATAAAATTATTAGGAAATCTCAAGATGGTGACAGCAGGGCATTAAGCCAAGTGCAGAGTCTTTCCGATCGAGGAACCCCTCACACTGTGCAGGTCTCACACCCGTGAAGCTGGCCCTGTCACAGGTGCTGGGGTGGCAGGTCCAGACGGAGGAAGGCCACAATGTCAAAACGAGGAAATCGGGCTAGGGTTGGTTATTCAGCAAAAAAAAAAAAAAAAAAAAAAAGTCCAGAGAGAGATTCGGAACCAGGATGTTCAGGATGGAGGGAAAGCAGAAGTGAGAGCCAAAGGTGCTGGTGTAAGCCAGCCCGGAGAGGGGACAGAGGCAGTCCCAGGAGACTGGAAAGAGGGGCGGGACCCCCTGCCGGGAAGCCTGGGCTTTGGGAAGGAGAAGTTTCGTTCTTGTGGGAAGGAAGGACACAGCAAGGGCAAAAGCAGACCCATCTCAGCAATCAGAAACTAGTGGACCAATATTTGGGGTCCCCAAGTTTTCCAGGGGCCCATGACATGGTTAAGAGTTGTAAAAAAATGCTGGATTTTTGGTTCAAGAAGAAACAAAACTGGAAATTTAAATTAACAAGTGGTCAGCTAAATGTCTATAAACGGTTAGTTGTTGACTTTGGTGTTCATAAAGATTTAATCACATTCAAAACACAATCTGAGATTTAGCTTTTCTCACTTCAGGAGAATTCCTAAGTATGCACAATAATGGCCAAGAAACCATAGCCAATCATAAATTAAATAAGCTTAGAGCCAAACGATTTCAAAGACAAAATTATAGAAATCTTCCTGATCATTTTATGGGGGAAGAACATACTTAATATGGAATGTGGGAACATCTTAATATGCTTGGTACAATATGGGGTGAGATCTCAAACTGCAGGAGTTCTTGGGGCACCTGGGTGGCACAGTTGGTTAAGCCCACGACTCTTGGTTTTGGACCAGGTCCTGATCTCAGAGTCGTGAGATCGAGCCCCGGGTCAGGCTCCGCACTCAGCAGGGAGTCTGCTTGGGGATTCTCTCTCTCTCTCTCTCTCTTTCCCTCTGCACCTCCCGTTCGTGCTCTCTCTCTCTCTCATAAATAAATAAATCTTTTTTAAAAAATGCCTGCAAAGATCCTAAGAGGCCCCAGGGAATGGGGAAGGAGGCAGGAATGCTAGAAAATTTATTCCTCTCTCCAAGAGGGAGCAGAAACAGAAGTCATCTCATCATCAGAGGTTCGAGGAGGGCTGATGATAGGGGTGTGGAGGAACCTTTCCAGTGAGGACGGTGGTTTCCCGCTGTCAAACCCCCCCCGGGAATGGCACCAGCAAAGCAGGAGCCACAGAAGATGGGCTGGTGAGGAGGGAGCCCGCCTCAGGTGCAGAAGGGAAGAAGGCGGGGAGGTGGTCCCTCCACCGTCCACAGTCAAAGGGAGGAGCAGACTCCCCAAGTCTCTCCAGGTCCCATCGGACTGAGCTGGGTGGGAACAAGGCCAGGGCTGGAGATGTGTGGGTGCGGTGTGGGGTCATCCAAGAAGCCCCATGTAGTGCCCTGAATGGTCGCCCCCCAAAAGGTACATTCAGATCCTAACCGCGGTGCCTGTGCATGGGACGTTATTGGGGAAAAAGGGTCTCTGCTGATGTAAAGACCTGGAGGGGCTGCCATCCTGGATTAAGCCGGTGGTGCTACATCCGGTGACACGTGTACTTACAAGAGACAGAAGGGAGAGGACCAGGGCACAGGGACGAGAAAGCCGTGTGAAGACAGATGCGGAGACCGGAGTAACAGGGCCTCAGCCACGGAGGGCCGGGAGCCACCACCAGCTGGACGGGGCGAGGGAGGACTCCCCCGGAGCCTTCAGGGAGCACGGCCCTGCCTGCTTCTCACTTTCCGATTTTTTGGCCTCCAGAACCATGAGGGAATCCATTTCTATTGTTTCAGGCCCCCACTCTAGGGTATTTTGCTATGGCCGCCAGGAGACCGAGGCATCCTGACTCCAGTCGTTTCTACCACAAGCCGGTGGGGAAGCCCCCAGGCACCAGGAGTTGCCCTGAGCAAAACGCACAACGACCCCACCCTCCCCATCCCTCTGCCCCCATCAGAGGGCTGCGGAGGCAGTCAGGCGCCGGATCCCCAGACATCTGACTGGGCTCTCCATTTTCCCGAATGATCCATCCTTAAATGAACCCATGTCCTATTTTCCCGCCAGCCTTCCTGCCGGCTGGGCCAAGATTCCTGTCTATGCCATGCCCACGCCTCCCCCTCGCAGCCCCCCACTGTCCCCCCCACAACAAGTCACTGTAGGAAACCTAATTCATCCTTAAACACATCCCTTCACATCTTTCCCAAAATATGTCTGTGGCAGGTGAATAAAGACAGTAAAATACCTCCTAGCCAGAGAGTTTCCTCAGACGCCTGAGCTCTTGTTCGGGAAAGCCCTCCTTTGGCTCTGTGGGCTTGGGCATGACAGCGCCCAGGTGAGCATGAGTGGAGGCATTTGTCACCTAAGCCAGGTGTGCCCTTGGCCTCAGGGACCTGCCAGGGCAACAGCAGTGACGGAAGCAATCAGGGAGGAAGCGTGCAGGCTCCTTCTGAGGAATCAGGACACTGCTGTTTGAGTTCCACATTTTTTTACTTTTTATTGTTCTTTTTGGCCAATAACTCAGTGGGCAATCTTGGGCCCGTTTCTTTCCCTCTGTGAAACTGAAAAATGTAAGGGCTGGACCGGGTGACCTCTGAGGCTCCTCCTATGTTGAGTGTGGATTCCCTGATTGAATTGCCAAAGCAAAACAGCGCCAGACCACAGACTCGGAGCAAGGTTTCACCCAAGTGTATCTGAGGAGTTCTTTTGTGTCCTAATTTAAGAAAGAAAAGAAAGAAAGAGGTAGGAAGGAAGGAAGGAAGGAAGGAGGGAGGGAGGGAGGGAGGGAGGGAGGGAGGGAGGGAGGGAGGGAGAGGAGGGGGAAGAAGGACAGAGATGAGAGGGGGAAGGAGGAAGCCATCTCTTTGTGCTAAAAAGGACTTTCTCAACCTAACAGGAGGTCACCAGGCTTCCTAGTTCAGCTCCCATCCTTGGGCTCCCTACTGGTCGGACCGCGTCCGGTCCCCGACCCCACCCCACCCCCCACTGAAATTCACACGTCGGAGCCCTAACCCCCAGTCTCCTCAGAATAGGACCATATTCGGAGATGGGGGTCTTTACAGAGGTGATCAAGTCCAGGTGAGATCACAATAGGATGGGCCCTAACCCAATATGACTGGTGTCCTTATAAAAAGGAAATCTCCGGACACAGGGACGCGTAGAGGAAAGACGACGTGAGGAGCCACAGGGACAAGACAGCCACCTGCAAGCTGAGCAGCGAGGCCTGGACGGATCCTCCCCTTGGGGCCCTCAGAAGGAGCCGACCCTGCCCACACCTTGATTTCAGACTCCCAGCCTCCAGAACTGAGACGACAAATTTCTGTTGTCGAAGCCACTCCGTCTGTGCTGCTTTATAATGACAGTTCCCGCAAACTAACACAGGGCAGAACGTCACCGTGGCTTATACCATGAAATTTCGCGCTGGGAAGCACCTCCAAGAGCTTCTGGTCCACGCCTCTTCCTTCCCGGATCACGGCGCAAACCCTGGGCTGGCGGGTGGTTTGTGCCAGAGCTGGGGGGCGGACCCCAGGCCTCCCCTTGGCCCCGTCTCCCCCACATGTCACACATCTGTGAGTCCTTAATCATCCTAGGCTATCGGATCAGAGTCACAGCCTTGCAGCTCAACCATGAAAATGATTATTGTAAGCAAAACTATAGGGACACGGGTGAGGATACCAAAGCTAATAAAAATATTTCAGGTCCTTTCCAGGCATACTGCAAACAACTGGCATTCCCATTCTGCGTCTTAACACATCCCCAAAGCGAGAGTGTGGAACACTGTAGTTATTCTCATAGCAAGAGTTCTAAAACTGTATAAAAATACTATGCAGTTGAGAGGTGCCTGGGTGGCTCAGTCGGTTAAGCCTTGGCTCTTGATTTGGCCTCAGGACACGATCTCCCTCCCTGGGATCTAGTCCTTCCCCCCGGCTCCGTGCTCAGCGGGGAGTCTGCTTGAGGATTTCTCTGTCTCCCTCTCCCTCTGCCCCTCCTCCTGCTCTCTCTCTCTCTGCCTCTCTCAAATAAATAAATCTTTTTTAAAAAAGAACTAGTTAAATTTTTTTTTTTAAAATATGATGTAATTGAAACTTTACACGGATTCACACTGGCCTTTTACCTACAGTGGGCATAGTTTGGCAAAGCTTTACAATCTTGCCGCACATTCAGGAACCCTCAACGGGGATCTGCAAGAATAATACAGACAGAAAGCCCTTCCACATAAAAGGCACTCGAATAAATCATGTGCCTAATTAAACGGAATGATGGAGCCTCACAAATTACCCTGTGCCTTCTGCTCCTGTTAATGGGGCTGGCTCATCAGTATGATTTCTCAGGAACTTCCTTAATAAAACTATTTAAAATTACAGACAGAAAAAGATATTGGTCATCCTAATGCTCAACAAAAAGATAGTTAAATTACAGAACATAAATGCTGTGGACTTTCATGCGGTTAGTAAAAACGATAAATATCGTGGCAACATAGGAAATATTTATGTCACATATTTTGCGAAAAAAGCAATAGACAAAAATATGCCACTTTGTTATCACACTAGTAAAAAAAATACACAAGTAACAGAAGACTAGTAGGGAATTCAGACAAATTAGTTGGGGCACTGGGTGATAGGAACGTAGAGCTTTTCCCCCTTTCCGTAATGCTATGTTCCTTTTACAATTTAAAAAATATTTTAATAAGGTATAAAAGAAAGTGAATACAGGAAACAAGGCTCACTGAGCTTAAATCATGACACTGAAAGCCAGTAGAGAAACCCCAGCCAGGTACTACGAATTCTCAGCAGAAGACTATCAGTCCATAAAATAGACTCTGTGCTTGCATCCCAAGCCACCTGGATATTTAAAACACCCACTCTTTGGAAAGCCAGGTTCCCTGGAAATTTTCCATGATTTATTTTAATCAGTCATTTCCAAGAATTGTCTTCACCTCATTAGCTCTTCACCAGGTCAGCTGCAGAATGAGGTAGTCTCTGAGTGATGAGAACCGAAGGCCCAAGGAAGGTCCCTCCCTCCCTCCCTCCCACATGCACAGGCGCCTCCCGGAGCCCCTGGGGACCGCCTGTCACCACCAGGCGGGCCTGTCACACTCTTGCCTTCCAGTTTCACAGACAGATGGTTGGCGGGGCCGCGGCTCAGACAGAACATCTGAGCCCTGAGGCACCCACAGACCAGTGAGCTCCCACTGCCCACCAGAGGCCCCGTTCCTCTGGCCATCCCAAGTGCTCCCTAGATATTCCCAGGCAAGTACCCACAAGTACTGGGCAACTGACACTCCTATTCTCCTCCCTCCAGCTCCACGGAAGTACAAAAAGAGGCGCTTCATGCAGGACCCCTGACATATATCCAACTGCTGTCAGGAGGTCACATCGCAGCTGGACTTCAGAATGTCGTCTCCTGAGGTGCCTCCAACTGGGGTTGAGAGGGCTGTGCTGAGTTCTTCCAGAACCTTCTATAGCCATAGTGGGGAAAGCACTCTCTGGTCCATGTTCATACCAAAATCGACTTGGTGCTCCCTTTAACAAGCATTGATTATCCAGTGTGCAACTATCTCTGTGTTCACTATAAGCTACCTGTTATTATTTATCCAACCCCATCCCCCCAAAACAGTTTAAAAGAATTTCGTCAACCAAATGATGTTAAGCCAGAGTTATTTTCCCCCTTTCAAAATTCATTAAAGACACACTGATGTAACTACTGATCAGAGCTTCAGATCGACATGAGATACCAGAGCTACAGAGCGGAGAGGCTGTCATTCCAGCCCAAAGCAAAGAAATTAGATTTTAATTTGCCTTTGCCTCGTTTGGCTTTTGGAAATATTAATAATGGATTAACACGATACTAGGCAGCTCCTTCAAGCTCAGGAGCCCCAAGCTGGGAATCACAGCTGTGGCGGGGCGGGGGGCAGGGGGTAAAGAATAAAGGAAACACAGAGTTCCTGGCTTCCATAAACCAGGAGGACAATGTAAATATATCGATGCAAAACAGTTAACTATGTGAGCAGCTCCCAGCCCTTGTCCACTGCTGTTCTAACACATAGACCAATTAGGCTTTTCAACTCTAAAGGGAATTAATAATGAATGCGTGCTATCCCTCTGGTGAACAGAGCAGATACTTAATAAATATTTGTCAAATAAATGAGGGGTGACCTACTATTTTTTAAGACTCTTCATTTTTACAGTACACATTCCCGGGCAAGACTTCCAGAACACGACCTCAGGAAAACCCCCCCAGCACAAGATTAATCAAAGAAGTGCAGCAGCTGCCCCAGGGGGCCAATGGGGCTTGAGATGACAAGCCTGGCAGGGGGTTTGGGGAGGAGTTCACCCTCAGATGATCTCCCGGTAAGTGCTAATTCATCCTCTTCTCTTGGAGGCTTTCCCATCTCCGAACCCTCATCGGTCCGGATGGTGGTTACTATCAGCTGGAAACCGATGCCACGCCGATGATGCCGAAGTCCTAGAGCAGAGGTCGTTAAGGGCTGGGAGAGTGGAGGCGATGGTGAGGGCCGGATCCTTACAGGACAGAGAGTGATGTGGGTAGACAGAGAGGAGAGGAAAACACAATCATGATGGGGAGACCAGTTTAAGCAAAGGCCCAGAGCCAGAAATTAACCAGAGTGTTTGGCCAACTCCCCGGAAATTGGACAAACAAACCATAGTACTGAGGGTTTGGATGGCGTGCTTCCCGAGTCTACCCTAACTCACCTGCAAATCCACATCAACACAGACTCTATGCTCCATGCAGCATGGGAGCCCTTTATTATATAAAATCTCAGAACTTTTTAAAAAAATAAGTCATGTGTATTTGTAACCATTGAGAACATAAGCTACTTAAGAGTTTGGAAACATCTCACACTTTCTACCGACCGCAACACTTACTTCCTTGTGGGCAAAACCCTCAAGAACTTTATCAGTCAGGAAATACTGGAAGTTGGGCGCAGGGGAATGGCCTGCTCCAAGGAGGAGGTGGGGAAGAATCTAGAAGCAGAGGGTAACAGGGTTGGGAAGCAGAAAAGACTAGAGGCTGAAGGACCTTTCAGAGAACAGCACATTTCACAGGCAGAGGATGAGAAACACCATTCCTGGTGACACCAAAAATGTGCCCCGATGTCAAGCAGCTGGGTTTCCTGACTCATACCCGCTTCTTTCCCCAGAATAGGAGAGATGCTAAAATACATAAAAAGCTTCCCTTGAGTTCCCACTGCATGGGACTCAGACCTTCCTCATTAAAGGAAATCTGAACGGTCCAAACTTGTCCTTCCCCTGGGGATATGGTGGGGCTCATAGAGTGACCAACCATCCTGGTTTCAAAGGACTGGGGGGTCTCTCAGACACAAGACTTTTGGTGTTCTTCAGAACAGTTCTGGGTCCCTCCACATCACATCACACACATGAAGGGCAGCTGAAGGCCGTCAGTACCTGGCTCCTCCGGGTGTGAGCCACGCACCTGCAGCATAGGCCCAACTAGCAGCTCCCAGGTGGGGAGCCTGGGAGGGGTGCAGAATCCCAGCCCCCATTTTGACCTGATGAACCAGAACAAACAGTTAAAGCAGATCGCCCCCCCCCCCAGGGGGATGTTCCTATATACACTCAAGTGTCAGGAGCATGAGATTTTTGCATAAAATTTGTTCCTTAAACAGTCTGTGAGTCTGTGCATGCGCCGTTTCTTTTATTGTTTTAAATATCAGGGGAAACCATCCAAAAGTGGTGCCAAGTGAATTATAGCTTTTTATTAGCAATTACAGCATCACACAGCAGGAAAGCTGCAGAGCAATACTGCCTAAAGAACCATTTTATTTTCTCTCTTCGTTCTCTCCTCCAGATTTCAAGAAGGATAACGCAAGAGTCCAGCACAAGCATCTTGGATCCAGTGGTTGCTTTATTAGGCGGGCATTTTTCCACCACAGCCTTAATGACATTTGCCACTTCATTCTCTGCAGTGGGGGAAGCTGTGCTGTACATGGTCAGATGCTTAGGAGCACCTTTGGCCTCACCCCACTAGACGCCAGGAGCACCCCCTTGCAATGTGACAACCAGTAATGTCGCCAGTCATTGCCTGGCGTCTCCCCCCGGGGCCGAACAGCTCCCAGCTGAGAACCACCATCTTAGACAAAGAAGAGGCACTCTTAGGGCAACAGGAAGCTAAGGGAGATGGTCTGCCTGCTGGGGAGCTCGTTAGTCTCAAAAACCAGGCCAAGCTGATCCCTGCAGGCTCCCAGGGAGAACCAGCTGGGTGGCCTAAGGGCCTAGTCATGTCTAAGGCAAAGCTTTCTGTAGATGACACTAATGAAGACGAGCAGCCCGACTGCCATCAAGTTCATGCTGCCTGCCTCTCTGCTTACAGCTGCTCTTTATTATTTAACCGGCAGAGCGCAAGGAAGGCCTTTTTGCCTTTTTATTGGAATGCCATGCTGAATGATACTGGAGGGTTTCTAACAGCACTGTTAACAAAAAAAAAAAAAAAAAAAAAAAAAAAATGCTGGCTAATGTATGTTAGAATCACCACAGTAAATAAGCCATCTGGCCCAGTCCTCAGCCCTGGTAACATAAGGGGGACCCTACTGCTGGCAATGCTGTTTTCTGTCTCAGTAGCCCCAGGAGGCTTGGGGACAGGGGAGAAGCTCCCACCTCTGCCTCCAGGCCGGCCTGAGCCTCACCCTCACTCAAGGCATGTAGACAGGGCTAACTATTGTATTGTGTTAATTCTAAGATGCACGCACCACCGCCCCACCCCCGTTTTGGCCTCTCGGAAATCTGATTCATTTTGCCATCAGCCAGGTGGCAGGTGGGAAGCAGTCATCAAAGCCTAATCGTGCACCCACATTAGAAGCGGAGGCCTGAAACGCTCAGTAGGACCTTGCAGGTGGGGAAGAAGCCAAGGGGAACTCTTCTGGACCCTAGGAGATAGACGGTCAGGGAGCATAGAGGTGGGAAATCGGATGTCTTCAGTAACGTTCCTGGAGGGAGCAGAGTGGCCCAGTCCTACATCAGTCCCTGGATCAGCATATGAGCATCACCTGGGATCTTGCAAGAAATGCAAATTCTCAGGCCACATGCCAGACCGATTGAGCCAGAATCTCTGTGAGTGGGGTCCAACAACGTGCGTTTCCGCCAGCGCTTCAGGATATTCTGACGCTGTTCAAGCTGGGAAGCACTCCTCCACGCATTTGGCTTAAATATACAAGGTTGGCTTACATCAAGAGATTAGCCCCAATGGCTTTTATTTCTTTATGGATTCTTTTTTTATTTTATTTTATTTATATATGAGAGAGAGAGAGAGAGAGTGAGAGAGAGCACAGGCAGGAGTGAGAGAGAGAGGGAGAAGGAGAAGCAGACTCTGCTGGGCAGGGACCCTGACACGGGGCTCGATCCCAGGACCCTGAGATCATGACCTAAGCTGAAGGCAGATGCTTAACAGACTGAGCCACCCAGGCGCCCCTTCTTTATGGATTCTTTTAAGAAATGCTACATCAGCAACACTCTAGATAGGGACTACACTGTATATAAGGCGAAAAAATACATAACCTGAAAAGGGGCTGAGAAGCATCAGTCTCAAATATGAAGAAGTTTCAAGAAGTGATTCTCCTTGCAATTAATTTTAATTCGATTCCTTTATATGTACCTATAACATATATATAATGTGTATGTATGCATCTAGGTATTTTTTCCTTTATGTGTATTTATAATATAAAACTAAGCATAAAAGAGTTCTTTCAATAAGTAAAACTGAAAATTTCTCAGTATAAGTAAGTCATATTGGTTTTGGCAGTATGCTTTTCTTTTTCTTTTGTTTTAAAGGTTTTATTTATTTATTTTGAGAGAGACAGAGAATGAGAGATAGAAAGCATGAGAGGGAAGAGGGTCAGAGGGAGAAGCACACTCCCTGCTGAGCAGGAAGCCCGATGCGGGACTCGATCCCGGGACTCCAGGATCATGACCTGAGCCGAAGGCAGTCGCTTAACCAACTGAGCCACCCAGGCGCCCCTGCTTTTCTTTTTCTTCCCTGATGCATCCCTAGTGCATCCTTGGGTGACTGGAGTCTCAGGTTCAGTAAAATGCAGTATTGTGCGATCTCACTTTGCTTGGGCCACCCCAAATCTCTTATGATGCAGTGTAACCCTTTTCTTCAGCATGGCTAGAGCACAGGTAGTCACTACCTTCTGTACAATGATGTATTGCATGCTCAAAGATGATGGATGGACCTTTTCTCGCCTTTCCAATCCTTTGCTGGGCTCTCCCACAGAACCTTACATCAGTCCCATGTCCCCATCCTCGTAGCACTGCTGTGGCTTTCTCTGAATTCCCTCCAACCAACCGAAGCCCCTTTCAGTGACAGAGAGGCTAGAACAAAGTGTGCAGTGAGCTGCCAGGCCGAGTGAGTTAGACATCTGGAGCACAGCTGGGTGCTGCTGGCAGAGGCCGGCTTCCGCCCCTGAAGACGAGCTGAGTTGGGGCATCTGTGAGGGCCTGAGAACCAGGCACGAGCCCCTCTTTAGGACCCAGGACCCCAGAGTTGTCAAGTGAGTCAGGAGACCAGAGAAAGCACCAAGCACATCAGCATGATAAGTAGTCCTAGATGACATTTATGCAGCCAGCTATCTACTGCCCAAACTTTCAACCAGATTTCTCTCTTAGGGCCTGTGGGAGCTCTGAGGTCCCTTGGTGATCCAACAAGAATTGACTAGAGGCTAAGATAATTGCTTTACAGCCAGATCAGGACAACCTAGAGGGAACCGGGGCATGAGCCCAGTGGCTGACGTGTCACGGGGAGTAGCAGAGGGTTGACCATGCTGGCCTCGCCCAGAGAGAGAGGCGGCCCCTTCCTTTTTGCTGGGCTTCAGGGAATTAGGATGTTTAGCAGCAAGACAGACTTCAAGAACCTGGGGCATCCATCAGAGCTGGGGGCTCGGCAGAGGGCACTGCACATCATGGTGGACTGTAAATACTTAGAGGCGATCATGACATAGTCATTGAATGAAGGGAGCACGGATGAGGATGGGGATCTTGGGATCAGCCTACGAAAACTTAAATCACTTGCAACATGTAATTGATCTGTTTTCAGCTGTGGGGAGCCAGGGGAAGGGTTGTTGTTGTGTTGTGTCTGATTGGTGGATGTCTTCCTTATGAGAATCAAAGCTCCAAGCACACAGCCTTGTATCACCAGCACCTACGGAAATGAATCTGCACAGTAGGTGCTCACTAAATAAATTTGCTAAGTTCACCAATGAATTCATTGGTTCAAAGACCTCCTTCCGGCTTAGACTGGAGATTCTTGACCAGTCAGGTTGGGGATGGGGTGAAGAGGGCAGGGAGGTATAGCGGGACCATCTTGGGAATTTTTTTAAATTACATATAAGAGCTACCCCGTGACCTTGCACAAAGTGCCATCATAAGTACTCTACCCATCGCAATGTAGCTCGTCTTCAGAACCACCTTACGCAGCTGTACCATGCCCACTTTACGGGGGAGAGACTGAGACTGAGGCATGACCCCACACTAATGCCCAGAGTGACTGAGGTACCTCTTAACTCGCAAGATCCTGTAATTGAGAATAACTGCCCTGGGGACGCCGTTGGGGGCGGAGGGGCCACAAATCCTTTAGTGTGTCAGGGCAGAGACAGAGTAAGAACCACTGCCTTAGTTTATCCAAGTCAGGGGCTGAACCAAATCAGTGGTCACCTCTTGAGCTGCGTGGCACATCAAATGCACAAGCGTCCTCTCCATCATCCCCCAAAAGTCCATATAGATGTACATGTGTGTGTATGTGTGTGTGTGTGTGCGCATATGCAAGTACATAGATATATGAAAATACATATATGTGAATCTATATACCTACAGGTGCATTTTCATATATCTATATACTTACACAGATATATCCATACAAACATATATATACATATAATTTCAAATTATGTAACGTTATGTATATTTACGTGTATTTTCTTATATAAAAAATGTATAAATAGCATCTGGGTGGCTCACTCGGTTGAGCATCCGACTCTTGATCTCAGCTCAGGTCTTGATCGCAGGATGGCTAACGTCAATGCAGCTTCCTCTTTGTAGCTCAAGTCTTTCCTCTCTGTGTGCACAAACCATCTGCAGTTAATCAGTTCTAAGAACACACCCCGAGCCTGGCAGTAAATCAACGAGCCTTGGTTTGAAATCTTTTCCTTCTTTACCATTTGGAAAACACAGACAAAGGTGAACATCCCTGGTCTTTTGCCATAATCTCCCTTCCTTGTGTTCTTCCAAAATCCTGCTCAGCAAACCCACAATTTCACCTACAAGTCTGGAGGCATCCAATTCATCTAGGCCAGGAGCATAGTTGTTCAGGAATGCCAGCCAGAACTTGTATTACTACCTAGTGATTTCTGGAAATGACTTAATCCCCATTTCCTGCCCTCACACCTTCGCCCACACTTCTATAAATAAAGATTCGCAGCGAGATTTGCACCTGTTGCTGTCCAACTGCTAGCCCCCATCCCCAAATCCAGAGCCGAGACTCAAAGGGCAACACAATTAGCCACGTAACAACTGAAAGAACAGCCTCTGCCGGAGAGGAGGTCAGCATTAGAATTGGACAGGACCAAAGCTGATTTTTCCACTGGGTGCAGTGACCTTTCTTTCCGTGTTTATTTGGAAATGACCTTTAAGCAGCAATCAACAAAAATGAAATGCTTCAAAGGAATAAATTAGATAATGCAGATGTTCCCCAGTGGTAAGTTATGCCCAAGGAAAACAGGGCAACATAAAAGCAGCTCTGCCCTGGGAAGCCACCTTCCAGTCTGTCCATTAGACTAATAAGCAAATACAGAGTTCTCGCAACTCTTATCATTCAGACTGTTGAGGACCCGAAGACAGGCTGACCTGGGCAGGAAACATGATTGTTTCCAGAACCCAAACTACTAGTTGACATTTCATTTTGATTCTGTTTGGAGCAGAGGTAACTGTGTTACTTGCTTGCCCAACAGATGAGTTACCATCTCAGGGCGGAGAAATCCAATGGTCTAGGTCAGCTCTGCGTGCCCCATCCTAGCCTCAACACAGTTATAGTAATTGACTCGTTACTGAGCATTTACCACTTGCTGGATTTTTGCTGAGTGCTTGGGGAGGCTGAAACACTAGAGAAAAGTCAGCCCCCTCAAGGTCAAAGACGGAGACAACAGGGCTACTGAACCCAGGGAGGCATGACCCTCTCCACCATCATATGTTTCTCTTGGGTGTGTGTCTTCTCCTACTGTGCATGCTCTGTTCTTCTTTCTCTCCCAGTCTCCATTTTCCTCCTTCTGGCTTATATTTAACCCTGCCAGGGATGGCACTCTCAGGTGTCACCAAACAGTGATCCTTGGAATTTAACAAATCACTCAACCTTGAAACAATCATTTAAAAAGAGAAGCTCAGAACCAAGGACTTAGGCCTCCTCTGCCACCTGATTAGAGAATCCTAGAATCTTCTGAATCTCAATCTCAAGACAAATATCTCTTCCCTGTCCTGGGAAATCCACGGCGGGGCGAGGTGGGGAGGGAGGCGGAGATCCAGTACAGGGAGGGGAAGGGCGTGCTTTCCTCCAGGGGGAGGGGCTTCCACAACATCCGCTGGCCCATAACATCTATCACTGCCCCCAAGCAAAGGGTGCCTCACAAAAGGACTTATTTGGGGGCAGAGGTGAAGTCACCCTGGAGGATAGCCTGGTCCTACCTCCCATTCCCTTGGGAACCGCAGAGGGAAGTCAGAGCATCAGGAGACATCCAACCCCGCAAAGTCCCTGCAGAGGCTGCAGATGGGGACCAGGCGGCCAGAGTGGGCAGGGCCTTCTGGGGCTCCAGAATGGCTGACCGTGGATTGCTCTTCTCTTTGAGTGAAGGTGGCTTATGGGAGTTGGGGACTGTGTGAGGAAGGCAGGGACTTTTCAAGATTCCGAGCAGGAGGGAGAGAGTGAACACCAGCCCAGCCAGGAGGGAAAGGAATGGAAGTAACAGAAAGTGTAGCCCGGTTCCTGGTTTCCCACCAGCTCACTGGGGCGGCTCACGCCATTGCTCTGCTTCCTAACATGGGATGGAACCTGAGTGGTCACGAAGCCTCAAACATCTGTGATCCCTCCCTCTCCCAAAATGAAAACAGGCCCTCAGACAAATCCTTGTACATAGAAGTTCACAGCAGCACTATCCTCAGTAGCTAAAAGGTGGAAACAACCCAAGTGTCCATCAATGGATGAATGCACAAACGAAATGGGTCTATCTATACAATGGAATGTTATTCGCCTATTAAAAGGAATGAAGTACTGATACATGTTACAGTGTGTACGAAACTCAAGATATGAGGCTAGTGACAGAAGCCAGACATAAAGGATCACATGTAGTATGAGTCCATTTATTACTTTTTAAGATTTATGTATTTATTTTAGAGAGGGAGAGAGCACAAGCAGGAGGGGCAGAGGGAGAGGGAGAGAGAGAATCGCAAGCAGACGCGCATGGGGAGGTGCTGGATCCCATGACTCTAGGATGACAACCTGAGCCAAAATCAACAGTCAGTTGCTTAACCACCTGAGCCCCCCAGGCGCCCCAGTATGAGTCCATTTATACGAAATAGGCAGAGCAGGTAAATGCATTGACACAGAGAGCAGATTGGCGGCTGTCAGGGACCGGAAAGAAGGGGAATGGAGAGTACCTCCTTAATGGGCATAAGGTCTTGCTTTGAAACAACGAAAATGTCTGCACTGCCAGTGCACAACATTGTGAATGTACTAAGTGCCACTGAATTGTTCACTTAAAATGGTCAATTTTATGTTACATGAATTTCATTCCAATTTTTAAAAAAATCAACGATAAGTAGGTTTCCCATAGTTAAACTCCAACTGTAGGCTTCTGCAGATGCATGTATTTGGCTAAGGCAGAGTGGTAAGGGGGTCCACCCCCTCCATTTCTTTCCTGGAAGCCCCAGTGCCACTTCCCCCTACCAAACATGGCAAAATTAAACTTTTCTTTTATTTCACTAGTGGCAGCATATGTCTATTGTTTATTGACTCCACAACCAGACTGGAACACCTAGACAGCAAGGATTTACCTGGTCTGATACTGTACCACAGTGCCTAGCCAAAGGCAGGCTCAGCAAATATTTTTAAATAAATAGATAGACTATCCCACTTCCATTTTTTCCTTTCAAAAAAAAAAGCTCGGGCGCCTGGGTGGCTCAGTCAATGAAGCGTCTGCCTTCGGCTCAGGTCATGACCTCGGGGTCCTGGGATCGAGCCCTGCATCAGGCTCTCTGCTCAGAGGGGAGTCTGCTTCTCCTTCTCCCTAGCCTGCCACTCCCCTGCTTTTGCACTCTCTCTCTCTGTGAAATACATAAATAAAATCTTAAAAAAAAAAGCGATAAATATGTTGCTGGGAATGTAAACTGGTACAGCTGCTATGGAAAGCAGAGTGGAATTTCCTCAAAAACATAAAAACAGAATCAGCATTTGATCCAGCAAACCCATATATCCACTTCCAGGTATATGTCCCAAAGGACGGCACACAGGGTCTTGAAAAGATATTTGCACCCCCATGTTCACTGCAGCATTATTCACAACAGCCAAGACGTAGAAGCAACCTGAAGGTCCACCAATGGATGAATGAGTTAAGAAAATGTAGAACATACATACAATGGACTATTTTTCCAGCCTCTACATGAAGGAAATTCCCCAGGTTACCCACAACATCCGTCTGACTTGGCTGCAAATTGGAGCTCCCCATGACCTCCTCCCCCTTTGGGCTCATGTAATGTGCTAGAGGGGCTCACAGAACTGAGGGAAATGCTTAACATTTACCAGCTCCCTAAAGGATATAAGAAAGGATACAGATGGACAGTCAGGTGAGGAGACACATAGGGCAAGACCCAGGAGGGTCCCCAACGCAGGAGCTTCTGTTCCCATAGAGCTGGGTGTGTGACCCGGTACGAGGATGTGTTCCCCCCACCTGGAAGCTCTCCAAACCCAGTACTGTCAGGGTTTTGGGGGGGACTTCCTCACATTGACAGGATTGATCATGAATTCCATGCCCTGCCCCTCTCCTCTGAATAGAGAAGGGAGAGACAGGGCTGGAAATAACAAGCTTTTTTTTTTTTTTTTTTGAAATACCAAAGCTTTTAAT
Organism: Callorhinus ursinus; assembly: GCF_003265705.2. Taxonomy (NCBI): domain Eukaryota; kingdom Metazoa; phylum Chordata; class Mammalia; order Carnivora; family Otariidae; genus Callorhinus; species Callorhinus ursinus. The sequence continues at coordinate 1,103,912 of NW_027397112.1, read as the reverse complement.
CATGGCTTGGTCTTTCAAGCAACCAGCCTCCATCCAGGAGCCATGCAGAGCCCACCCAGAGTCACCTCATTAGAACGAAAGATCCTCCTAGTGCTTAGCACTTAGGAATTCACAAGGGATTCAGGAGCCCGTGTCGGGCACAGGGCCAAAGACAAACATTAGAATAAGAGATGCTCCTAGTGTTCTTATCATTCAGGAGACTATAAGGATTTTGGAGCTCTATGCCAGGAACTGGGGACAGATATCAAGATATATATTTTCTAATGGTAAATTTGATGTTATATGGTTTTTACCACAATTTTTTTTTCAAAGATTTTATTTATGTATTTGATAGAGAGAGCACAAGCAGGGGGAGCAGCAGAGGGAGAGGGAGAAGCAGGTTCCCCGCTAAGCAGGGAGCCAGATGCAGGACTCGATCCCAGGACCCTGAGATCATGACTTGAGCCGAAGGCAGACGCTTCACGATTGAGTCATCCAGGTGCCCCGGTTTTTAGCACAATTTTAAAAAGCTATAGACACGTATATAGATGAGCGTGTAATTACATATCTTTAATTTTTTTTCATAAGTGGGCCTTGGAGGGAGTGGCTACAGTTAAGAGAGCCCGGCTGCCTAGCCTTGAGTGCGGACCACCCTGGCTGGTGAGGTTTTGGACAACAACGCCCTTGAGTCTGAGCTCCATCTCCTGCCTCCAGGAGCCCATCAGCACTGATTGGAAAAATGTTATATCACTGGATGGAGTTGCAGGGGGACCATCCGAACAGGCTTATGAAACCAGAGTTGTTAACAAGAACAGTCAGCGAACACGCTCTTTGCCAAGAACTTGGCTACAAAAAATGCCACCCAGAAAGAGTCAGGATCAATTTATAATCAAAGTGGGTCTCTCCTAGAGGGCAATGGAACCCAGGAGGGACTGAGTGGGGGCCATGGTGGCATGCTGAATTGCACTATTTGAAACTTCCAAAGGGAGGGAGGAAGCAAGGGTGAACTGGGCCCTCATACACTTTAGTTCATGGGTGGGCATCCTACAGGTCACTGGCCAAATCTGGTCACCATCTGTTTTTGTAAATAAAGTTTTATTGGAACATAGCCACGGTCACTCACTTACATGTAGTCTGTGGCTGCTTTTGCACAAGGTAAGAGTGGGGTAGTTGCAACCACATGGCCCACAAAGATGAACATATTTACTCTTTGACCATGGACAGAAGTTGCCTGACCTCTACTCAAGGGAAAGAAATCAGTATGCTGTGGGAGGGGAGGGTATATGCTTCACTCCTTATTCCAAGACCAACAAGTCCCCTGCTCTCTTTTGTTTTCTCTAATGTTCCACGTCCTAGTTCAGCCAACTCCCAACTGTGCATGCAATGGCCCAGAAAATCCCAAGCTGCAGATAACGCAAAACATTTATAGTTGGTTTCAGATGCCAATAGGAGTAGCCCACCTCCCTCCGTCCCCCAAGCGGATTTATCTTGCTAATGATGTATGACTTAGGCTGATGTTAAGATGCATCTGCACTCCCAGAGCGCCCTCCACCACCCCATGGATTGCAAAGTGGGGAGGCAGAGGTGAACTCAGAAGGGAGCTGAACTCCAAAGGAATGGGCCGCACCATACAGGGCCCGGCGAAAGCTGAAATGCAAATAAGAAATAGGAGTTGTCCCTAAAAATAATCACTTAAACTTCTTTAGGTAGAGACTGCTTTGAAAAGCTGACAAAAATTATGGATGCGCTCTCCAGAACAGTGCAAACATATATACACATCCCAATTTTGCATATAAATTCGGGGGATACACGGTGCCTTGAAATGTATCCATAGACACCAACCAGATGGTTAACGCTTCATCTAGAACAGAGGCTTTAATTTTTCCTTTTATTCAGTCAAGCAACCCTTTCTTCAGTTAAGATGTCACAGAGAAGCTCAATATTCAAAGTATCTTAAAGCAGGGCTTCTCTCCCTCCTTCTGCTCCCTACACCCACCATGGCACCTTCTGAGGTCATTCCTGCCAGAGCCATACAGTGGGCTGACAGCTTTATGATCAGACCAGGGGAGGCTTCACAGCACCCCCCGCCCCGCCCCAGTGGATGCCCAGGGAGAGGAACACTGGGGGCGTGGGCGGTTGGAACTTATTCTTCACCCAAAGACCTGAAAGACTGGTGGGGTTTACCTCTTAGGAAATGCCCAGGCACCTCCCAGCTATTGAACCTGGAAGGGCTGTTTCTCAAGGACTGTGGTCCACGGGCCCTGGAATGCAGGAGGATTGCAAACAACGAGGAGAGACCACAGAACATCAAATAACAATGCAAGAGCTCAGAGAGAGGGGGAGAGAAACAAAAGAGCCGTGCCAATGCAGTCAATGAGAAATTGCCAACTAAGTCACCTCAAATCTTGTATGGAATGAAAGGTGTTAGGACTTTTTTTCCTAATGGCAAAAGGAGAGGAATTAACACATACCATGAAACCAAAGCAGGAGGAGAGGGCTTTTGGTCAGAGTAGCCCAAGAAGGCTTTCTAGAGAAGCAAGAACCTGGACTAGATCTTGGGGTGGGCAGGACACGTCCAGTTGCCACTCCCGACATCTGTGTCCATCTACTCGGTCACGGGTCCCACAGCATCACCCTTCAGAAGTTGTTCTGCTGGGATCCCTCAGCCTCTTCCCCAGCAGAGCTCTCCCAGACCTAGGAGCAGGGGCGGCAGCAGTGTAACTAGTCAACAAGCTCTGATCCTGGGCCAGGCCTGGCTCTTTACATGAGCTTTCTGGTCTAACCCTCTAATGACCCCAGAGCCCAAGTTTTATCACCATTCCTAGAACAGCATACAGCATATAGTAAACTCCCAGGGAATATACATTTGTTTGTGAAGCTGAATAACTTCCATTTTACAGTTGGGGAAGGGGTTGATGGGGTGGCTAGACAGAGCAAATAAAAATACAGGACTCACAGTAAAATTTCAATTTCAGATAAATAACGGGTTTTTAGTATAAGCATGTCCCAAGTATTGGGACACCAGGTGTCCTGTATTTTATGCAGCAATGCTAGGAAGCAGGGGTCGAGTCACACAGCTACGAGATGTCAAAACAAATTCAAGCCCAGGTGGTCAAGTCTGAATCAGGTTTTGTGGACCTCTACCCTATTCCATGCTGCCTCTCCCTTCTTACCTTCCCATACTCTTTTGAATACATCACTAGTAGCACATTTAATACATTGCATGGCAGTCAACAAGTGTACGTGATGATTTCCTTCCTTAGGAAAAAAAAAATCATTCTGTTCTTTGTTTAGCTGTCTTCAGGAATCCTTTCTCCTTTTTATCCTCAGTTAGAAAAACCCCAATTCTGGGTCACATGGGTGGCTCAGGCAGTTAAGCGTTGGACTCTTAATTTCAGCTCAGGTCATGATCTCAGGGTCGTGAGATTGAGCCCCACATGAGGTTCCACGCTGGGCCTGGAGCCTGCTTGGAATTCTCTCTCTCTCCCTCTGCCCCCACCCTCAAATAAATAAATAAATAAATAAATAAGCTCTTAAAAACAACAACAAAAAAGAAACGCCAATTCTTAGCTGGGAACATGGCCACCTGGGATAAAGACTACATTTCCCAGGATCCCTTGCATCTACGTGAGCTCATCTGACTATGCTCTAACCAGGAAATGTCCTGAAAGGAGGAAGCTTCCTCTTTTCCTGCCGGTGGAAATGCAATGCAATGGCTGTCACTGTGGCAACTCTCTTGGACCACAAGGGACTTCAGGGTTGAAAGCACCCCCAGCAGAGCAATAAGACAGGAGGAGACTGGATCACTAAAACTGTGGGACACAATATCAGCCCTGGACTACTTGTAGAAAGACCTTTTTCTATCTAATTTAAGCCACTGTTCTTTGAGGTTTCTATTACTTGGAGTTGAACTTAATCATGTCATGCCTGACCTGAGTACCTAGAGCAGGGAGGTGCTGAGGCATTCGAGAAGGACTCAGGGGAAGTTTGTTGAAGGGATGCTTGCTGCATATACGAACAACTCCCTACATTCCAGAGTCTAGCCCGTGAACATCCTCCCCTCACTAACCTCATGTAAAACCCCAATAAAATCATGGTTAAAAAAAAACTCACAAAATCCTTGACCTAAGTACACCTAAATGTAATTTTATGCTTTTGTAAGGGAAGGAGAGGCTAGCTAGGAAAAGAATATGTTCTTTTTCTTGGATATCCCCCAGATACTGAGATCTCAGTGGTGTGCAAGGATGAGTTATTAATAATACGGTATTGGACTAAATGAGCTGGCATTGCAGCAACACAGAAAATCAAAAGACTTCATCACAAAACTCCCACTATTATGTAAATGCACCACCACTTGGGAAAATGACGAAGTATGAGATTCATTATAAATAATGTTTTCATCCCAACCTTCATGGCTCTTGGAAACTTTCAATACATGACCCAATTTATTAGCTAAAAGAAACAAGATCCCTCTAGAATACTTTTCAGTGACTACCATAAAATCTTAAGCTTAAATCACTCAAAAATTATAAATCATGCCAATATCTCTTATTAATTTTTAAGGCTCCAAAATTCCAAAAAAACTCTCTTGGTCCTTAATGCATTTCCCCACTACCATTTTATTGCATAAAGAAAGTATTAGATTAAAAATATACACGGTAAATATATGTAAGTAAATGGTAGCATGTGTGTATCCATCAGAGTTTTTATTTGCATGTAACAGAAACTAACTCTGGTTTACTTAAACAGAAATAAATTTTCTTGAATGGTTATTGAGTTGCTGGCAAAATCCTCAGGAGGAACAAAGATTAAACAGCCAGGCACAATCCAATAATTAGACTATAGAACTAACCCAGTGAGGACAGCCATGCTGCAACCACCAGGGGTTGGACACTGCCATCTGTATCACCAGAAGAGCCCTGGACACCATTTCTAGACCCTGGACATAATCACTGCTGTTGCTACCACCCTAACAAGAATGAATTCAGCATGGTCCCTGCTTCTTTCCGGCACCAACTTCTCATCCAAACCCACGTGTAGGTGCATATGATTAGCATTTCCCATATCACGGCACCCATGCCCCAGTCCCAATGAAGTCCCATACTTGGTTATTCCAGAGGTGAGCTCTGTCTTGTAAGGCAGAAAAGTCCCCATACACAAAGCAGTTCTCATGGTGGACAACCACAAAAACAAGTATCCATTTCAATGTGATTTGGATATATTTGAATATAATTTTCTCAGGATAACAATCTGATCCAAATTACTGCCCAAAGGCCTCCCAAGTATTAGCAATTCTGGAACACCCTGAAGTGGTTTTATGATATTTTATAACATTTTATTTTTTCTATAATTCCACTTTTTCTTACTTTGTGGTTTTTTTTACTTCTAATCTATTTCCAATTCATTATTTCCAGCTCTGTGTACAGAACAGGGAAAAGTTACAAACAGACTAATGTCCATCAATTCCTAAAATCAAATTAGGGTATGTGACAAAGTAAGATGTATACCAAGATAAGATATAAACACATCCTTGGTTATTGCAATAATTTTGCAAATTTTTAAAACTGACGGGGCACGACCAAAACAATGAAGTATGAATAACTGGATGAAACTGGGTTGGAAATTTTTAAACTCCCCCTGGTCCAAAAAACTCAAACTCCTTTTTTTTTTTTTTTTTGAAGTAGGCTCCATGCCCAGTGTGGAACCAAAAGTGAAGCTTGAAATCACAAACCAGAGATCAAGACCTGAGCTGAGATCAAGTATCCGACACTTAACCAACTGAGCCACCCAGGCACCTCAGATTCTTTTTTTTTTTTTTAATATTTATATATATTTTGGGATATTTTTCCCTATTGTGGAAGCAACATTTGCATTTAAACGTAACAAAATACAGACGAGGGGGAGGGGAGCAAGATGGCAGAGGAGTAGGAGACCTGGATTTCCTCTGGTCTCAGGAATTCAGCTGAATAGGGATCAAACCATTCTGAACACCTACGAACTCAACAGGAGACCAAAGAGGAGAAGAGCAACAACTCTCTGAACAGAAAAGCGACCACTTTCTGGAAGGCAGGACGTGCGGAGAAGTGAACCCGAGGCGATATTCGAGAGGATAGACAGCAGGGGAGGGGGCCTCCGTCGGCCGCTTCTGGCAAGTGATAGAGGCGCGGAGCACAAAATCGGAACTTTTAGAAGTCGGCTCTGCTGAGGGACGTTGCTCCAGTGGCTAAGCAGGGCGGGGGGGGGATGGAACCCTCACGGGACAGTGTGGTCTTAGGACCCTCAGGGTCACAGAAAGACCGGGGGTGCCTGAGTGCGCCAGAGCTCCCAGGTATCGGAGCGGGGAAGCCGGCTGCAGAGACAGAGCCGAGGCGCGGGCTCTCAGCTCGGGGTGGCCATAAACTGTGATCGGTGACAGTCAGGCCCCTGCTCCTCCAGCAGGGACCCAACAAGCGGCAGAGCTGGGGAGACTCCCCTTCCTCCCCCAGGAGGAGTGGCATGGGAGCGCACCGCAGGGATCTGCTGGGTTTGGAGACTCCACACGGGGTCAGGTGCCAGAGATAGAAACGCTCGGTCACAGGCCGGGTGAGCGCGGAGTGCGGCCGGAGACCGGGGACACGGGAGTGACTGCTTTTCTCTGGGGGCGCACTGAGGAGCGGGGCCCCGAGTTCTCAGCTCCTCCGGGCAGAGATCGGAAGGCCACCATTTTCACTCTCATCCTCCAAAGCAGTACCGAGAGCTTGCAGGGAACAAAAGCTGCCCAGAGCGAACCCGAGCAGCTTGCTTAGCCCGGACTCACAAGGGCGGGGCAATTCCGCCTCCGGCAAAGACATTTGGGAACCACGGCAACAGGCCCCTCCACCAGAAGATCAGCAAGAACCACCAGCCAAGACCAAGTTTACTGATCAATGAGAATGGGAGAACTCCAGTGCTAGCGGAATACTGCACATAGAATTCATGGCTTTTTACCATGATTCTTTAGTTTTTCAAAGTTAATTTTTTTAACTGTTTTTTTTTTTTAATTTTTCTTTTTCCGTTTTTCAACCAACATCTTATCAATCCCTTTTGGAAAAAAAAATTCTTTCTTTTTCATTTTTAGAGTCATATTCTATCCCTTCATAGTAGTTACCCTTATTTTTGGCATATATATATATATATAAGTTGTTCCCTCTTTAAAATTTTGAGATACAGTTTCTTCTAACAGATCAAAATATACCCTAAATCACTAGTGTATGGCTTTGTTCTAGTCTCCTGCCTGATCACATTCTCTCCCTTTTTTTTCTTTTTTTTTTAATCTTGTTTCTTTTTTCAAACTTCTTATCGATTCCTTTTATAAAATCTTTTTATAATTTTCATCTTTACACTCATCTTCCATCCCTTCATTGTATCATCCCTTATTTTGTACATATATGAGTCTTTCTTTCTTTAAAATTTTAGGAGGCACGTTCTTCTAACAGACCAAAATACACCCAAAATCTACTGTGTGGCACTGATCTATGCACTAGCCTGATCATATTTGATCATATTCTGTTTCTTTGTTTTGTTTTGTTCTGTTTTTGTTTGTTTTTATCTTTTTCTTTTTTTTCTCCCTTTCTTTTTTCTTTCCTTCCCTTTCTTGTCCCCTGGTTTCAGGTCTTTTCTGATTTGTATACAGTATATTTGCTGGGGACGTTGTAAACCTGTTAGCATTTTGTTCTCTCATTCATCTATTCTCCTCTGGACAAAATGACAAGACGAAAAAAATCACCTCAGCAAAAATAACAAGAGGTAGTACCGTCTGCCAGGGACCTACTCAATACGGACATTACAACGACGTCGGACCTAGAGTTTTGAATCATGATTTTAAAGATACTAGCTGGGCTTGAAAAAAGCATGGAAGTTATTAGAGACACCCTTTCTGGAGAAATAAAAGAACTAAAATCTAACCAAATCGAAATCAAAAAGGCTATTAATGAGGTGCAATCAAAAATGGGGGCACTAACTGCTAGGATAAATGAGACAGAAGAGAGAATTAGTGATATAGAAGACCAAATGATGGAAAATAAAGAAGCTGAGAAAAAGAGAGATAAACAACTACTGGATCATGGGGGCAGAATTCGAGAGATAAGCGATACCATAAGATGAAACATTAGAATAACTGGGATCCCAGAAGAAGAAGAAGAAAGAGAGGGGCAGAAGGCATATTGGAGCAAATTATAGCAGAGAACTTCCCTAATGTGGGGAAGGAAACAGGCATCAAAATCCAGGAGGCACAGAGAACCCCTCTCCAAATCAATAAAAATAGGTCAACACCCCGACATCTAATAGTAAAACGTACGAGTCTCAGAGACAAAGAGAAAATCTTGAAAGCAGCTCGGGAGAAGAGATATGTAACCTATAATGGTAGAAACATTAGACTGGCAACAGACCTATCCACAGAGACCTGGCAGGCCAGAAACGAATGGCATGATATCTTCAGAGCACTAAATGAGAAAAATATGCAGCCAAGAATACTATATCCAGCTAGGCTGTCATTGAAAACAGAAGGAGAGATAAAAAGCTTCCAGGACAAACAAAAACTAAAGGAATTTGCAAACACGAAACCAGCCCTACAAGAAATACTGAAAGGGGTCCTCTAAGCAAAGAGAGAGCCTAAAAGCAGCAAAGATCAGAAAGGAACACAGACGATATACAGTAACAGTCACCTTACAGGCAAACAATGGCACTAAATTCATATCTTTCAAGAGTTACCCTGAATGTGAATGGGCTCAATGCCCCAATCAAAAGACACAGGCTATCAGATTGGATTAAAAAACAAGACCCATCAATATGCTGTCTGCAAGAGATTCATTTTAGACCCAAAGACACCCCCACATTGAAAGTGAGGGGGTGGAAAACCATTTACCATGCTAATGGACACCAAAAGAAAGCTGGGGTGGCAATCCTTCTATCAGACAAATTAGATTTTAAAACAAAGACTGTAATAAGAGATGAGGAAGGACACTATATCCTACTTAAAGGGTCTATCCAACAAGAAGATCTAACAATTGTAAATATCTATGCCCTGAACATGGGAGCAGCCAATTATATAAGGCAATTAATAACAAAAGCAAAGAAACACATTGACAACAATACAGTAATAGTGGGTGACTTTAACACCCCCCCGACTGAAATGGACAGATCATCTAAGCAAAAGATCAACAAGGAAATAAAGACTTTAAATGACACACTGGACCAAATGGACTTCACAGACATATTCAGAACATTTCATTCCAAAGCAACGGAATACACATTCTTCTCTAGTGCCCATGGAACATTCTCCAGAATTGATCACATCCTAGGTCACAAATCAGGCCTCACCGGTATCAAAAGACTGGGATTATTCCCTGCATATTTTCAGACCACAATGCTTTGAAACTAGAACTCAATCACAAGAGGAAAGTCGGAAAGAACTCAAATACATGGAGGCTAAAGAGCATCCTACTAAAGAATGAATGGGTCAACCAGGAAATTAAAGAAGAATTAAAAAAAATTCATGGAAACCACTGAAAATGAAAACACAACTGTTCAAAATCTTTGGGATGCAGCAAAGGCAGTCCTGAGAGGAAAGTATATAGCAATACAAGGCTTTCTCAAGAAACAAGAAAGGTCTCAAATACACAACCTAACCCTACACCTAAAGGAGCTGTAGAAAGAACAGCAAATAAAGCCTAAACCCAGCAGGAGAAGAGAAATAATAAAGATCAGAGCAGAAATCAATGAACTAGAAACCAAAAGAACAGTAGAACAGATCAACGAAACTAAGAGCTGGTTCTTTGAAAGAATTAACAAGATTGATAAATCCCTGGCCAGATTTATCAAAAAGAAAAGAGAAATGACCCAAATCGACAAAATCATGAATGAAAGAGGAGAGATCACAACCAACACCAAAGGAATACAAACAATTATAAGAACATATTATGAGCAACTTTATGCCAGCAAATTAGATAACCTGGAAGAAATGGATGCATTCCTAGAGATGTATCAACTACCAAAACTGAACAAGGAAGTAATAGAAAACCTGAACAGACCTATAACCACTAAGGAAATTGAAGCAGTCATCAAAAATCTCCCAAGATACAAAAGCCCAGGGCCAGATGGCTTCCCAGGGGAGTTCTACCAAACATTTAAAGAAGAATTAATACCTATTCTCCTGAAACTGTTCCAAAAAATAGAAATGGAAGGACAACTTCCAAACTCATTTAATGAGGCCACCATTACCTTGATCCCAAAACCAGACAAAGACCTCAACAAAAAAGGAGAATTACAGACCAATATCCTTGCTGAACATGGATGCAAAAATTCTCACCAAAATACTAGCCAATAGGATCCAACAGTACATTAAGAGGATTATTCACCACGACCAAGTGGGATTTATCCCTGGGCTGCAAGCCTGGTTCAACATCCACAAATCAAGCAACGTGATACAATACATTAACAAAAGAAAGAACAAGAATCATATGATCCTCTCAATAGATGCAGAAAAAGCATTTGACAAAGTACAGCATCCTTTCTTGATCAAAACTCTTCAGAGTATAGGGATAGAGGGTACATACCTCAATATCATAAAAGCCATCTATGAAAAGCCTACAGCGAATATCATTCTCAATGGGGAAAAGCTGAGAGCTTTCCCCCTAAAGTCGGGAACGCGGCAGGGATGTCCACTCTCACCACTGCTATTCAACATAGTATTAGAAGTCCTAGCCACAGCAATCAGACAACAATAAGAAATTAAAGGCATCCAAATCGGCAAAGAGGAAGTCAAACTCTCACTCTTTGCAGATGATATGATACTTTATGTGGAAAACCCAAAAGACTCCACCCTAAAACTGCTAGAACTCATACAGGATTTCAGTAAAGTGGCAGGATATAAAATCAATGCACAGAAATCAGTGGCATTCCTATACACCAACAACAAGACAGAAGAGAGACAAATCAAGGAGTCGATCCCATTTACAATTGCACCCAAAACCATAAGATACCTAGGAATAAATTTAACCAAAGAGGCAAAAGATCTGCATGCAGAAAATTATAAAATACTCACGAAAGAAATTGAGGAAGACACAAAGAAATGGAAAAACGTTCCATGCTCATGGATTGGAAGAACAAACATTGTGAAGATGTAAATGCTACCCACAGCAATCTACAGATTCAATGCAATCCCCATCAAAATACCATCCACTTTTTTCAAAGCAATGGAACAAATAATCCTAAAATTTGTATGGAACCAGAAGAGACCCCAAATAGCCAGAGGAATCTTGAAAAAGAAAAGCAAAGCTGGCGGCATCACAATTCCGGACTTCCAGCTCTATTACAAAGCTGTCATCATCAAGACAGTATGGTACTGGCACAAAAACAGACACACAGATCAATGGAACAGAATAGAGAGCCCGGAAATGGACCCTCAACTCTATGGTCAACTCATCTTCAACAACACAGGAAAGAATGTCCAGTGGAAAAAAGACAGTCTCTTCAACAAATGGTGTTGGGAAAATTGGACAGCCACATGCAGAAGAATGAAACTGGACCGTTTCCTTACACCACACACAAAAACAGACCCCAAATGCTTGAAAGACCGAAACGTGAGACAGGAGTCCATCAAAATCCTAAAGAGAACACAGGCAGCAACCTCTTCGACCTCAGCCGCAGCAACTTCTTCCTAGAAACATCGCCAAAGGCAAGGGAAGCTAGGGCAAAAATGAACTATTGGGATTTCATCAAGATAAAAAGCTTTTGCACAGCAAAAGAAACAGTCCACAAAACCAAAAGACAACCGACAGAAGGGGAGAAAATATTTGCAAATGACATATCAGAAAAAGGGCTAGTATCCCAAATCTATAAAGAACTTATCAAACTCAACACCCAAAGAACAAATAATCCAATCAAGAAATGGGCAGAAGACATGAACAGACATTTTTCCAAAGAAGACATCCTAATGGCCAACAGACACAGGAAAAAGTGCTCAACATCGCTCGGCATCAGGGAAATCCAAATCAAAACCTCAATGAGATACCACCTCACACCCGTCCGAATGGCTAAAATTAACAAGTCAGGAAACGACAGATGTTGGCGGGGATGCGGAGAAAAGGGAATCCTCCTACACTGTTGGTGGGAATGCAAGCTGGTGCAACCACTCTGGAAAACAGTATGGAGGTTCCTCAAACAGTCGAAAATAGAGCTACCATACGATCCAGCAATTGCACTACTGGGTATTTACCCCAAAGATACAAATGTAGCGATCCCAAGGGGTACGTGTACCCCAATGTTTATAGCAGCAATGTCCACAACAGCCAAACTCTGGAAAGAGCCAAGATGTCCATCGACAGATGAATGGATAAAGAAGAAGTGGTATATATACACAATGGAATATTATGCAGCCATCAAAAGGAATGAGATCTTGCCATTTGCAACGACGTGGATGGAACTGGAGGGTGTTATGCTGAGTGAAATAAGTCAATCAGAGAAAGATATATATCATATGACCTCACTGATGTGAGGAATTCTTAATCTCAGGAAACAAACTGAGGGTTGCTGGAGTGGTGGGGGGGGTGGGAGGGTTGGGGTGGCTGGGTGATAGACATTGGGGAGGGTATGTGCTATGGTGAGCGCTGTGAATTGTGCAAGACTGTTGAATCACAGATCTGTACCTCTGAACCACAGATCTGTACCTCTGAAACAAATAATGCAATATATGCTAAGGAAAAAAAAAAGAAGAAGATAGCAGGAGGGGAAGAATGAAGGGGAATGAATCGGAGGGGGAGACGAACCATGAGAGACGATGGACTCTGAAAAACAAACTGAGGGTTCTAGAGGGGAGGGGGGTGGGGGGATGGGTTAGCCTGGTGATGGGTGTTAAAGAGGGCACGTTCTGCGTGGAGCACTGGGTGTTATGCACAAGCAATGAATCATGGAACAAACACTACATCAAAAACTAATGATGTAATGTATGGTGATTAACATAACAATAAAAAATAAAAAAAAAAAGAAAATACAGACAACAAGACAAATATAAAAATGCTCCTAATCTCACCGCCCAGTGACAGGCAGTGTGAGCTCGAGGACAGTGGCTTCAAGCCCACATTCTAGGTTTCAACTGCCTGAACTAAAACCCCCACAACCTAAGGCAAATCCCTTGACTTCTCTGCCCTCCATTTTCCCATTTATTATTAAAAGAGAATATTCATGTCCTTTTCCTCACAGGACTGTATGGGTTAAATGAAGTAAGACCTGCCAATCCCTGAGCAGACACCGGTATAAAATAAGTTTCCAAAACACTGGCTGTTATTTCAGAATCTTGTTCATGCACGGATCTAGTTATTTTTTACAAAAATGGCACATTTCATCAACCCTCTGTTATTGAACACCTAAGGGTCTCCACGTATGATGATTACCAACAGCACAGAGCAGAAGTTATATGCCCAGAAAAACCCCAAATTATTTGTAACCAGAAATTTTTAAATAAGGAGGAAATCACTTAAAAAACCTCAAAAGACAAAAGTCTTTTTCAGAAAAGCTTGTAAAATATTGTGAACCTGAGACCATGGTCCACCAAATTCACTGATTCAAACATGTACCACATATATCACCCATAGTACTTGGTGACGATAATCGTCCTGTTAATCAAATTGTTTCTCGGGGAGCCTGGGTGGCTCAGTCGGTTAAGTGGCTGCCTTCGGCTCGGGTCATGATCCCGGGTTCCTGGGAATTGAGTCCCGCATCGGGCTCCCTGCTCCGTGGGCGGGGGCTCTGCTTCTCCCTCTCTTCCCTGCTCTCTCTCTCACTCTCTCACTCTCTCTCTCAAATAAATAAAATCTTTTAAAACAAAGAAAAAAACAAAGTGCTTCTGACCACATGTCCTGTGATCAGTTCAAGGAGTGGAGGAGGCCTGCTGTCTCTGAGCTGGCATAGAAACAGGCCCCGCAGCACACTGGATGGAGATGGGGCTTTGCAATAGCTGAGTTCAGATCTGTGGGAAATTCCTCCACCCTTCGGGTCCCGCAGTCACCTGCTGGCCAGATACATGGCCAGGGCTTGCATTTGCAAACAGCAGCCTGGCACCACGAGCCACAGGAAGTGACCCCACAGTGAGTGCGGGTGGTGGTGGGGGCAGGAGGATCACGGACTGGAGACGCAACCCTCAGAGCCCAGCAAGCCAACACCTGCCTGACTTGGAGTTCTCCTGCTGCCCTCTCTACCCCCATGAAGCCCCACCATCATCTGGCAGTTGGGGGGTGCGGGGGAAGGGAGGAGAAGAGTGAAAAGCAAGTAAGTTCTGGATGCTGCATTTCTCTCCTCTCCTCATTTGGCCTCTTTCCAGCCTGGGGCGTGTTTTCCTAGTGACAGCTGGTCAGGAAGATGAAGTTGAAGGGGCGCCTGGGTGGCTCAGTTGGTTGGGCGACTGCCTTCGGCTCGGGTCATGATCCTGGAGTCCCGGGATCGGGTCCCGCATCGGGCTCCCTGCTCACTGAGGAGCCTGCTTCTCCCTCTAACCTTCCCCCCTCTCATGTGCTCTCTCTCTCTCTCATTCTCGCTCTCTCAAATAAATAAATAAATCTTTAAAAAAAAAAATGAAGTTGAAGTGAGGCCTGAGCCATCTGTTGGCCGGCACCCCACCAGGCTCTGGCCCCCTCTTCCTGGGCACTGCCCTCCTCTAGAAGCTCCTCTCAGAGCCCTTGAGGGGTCTTAGTCGCTTCCTGCTCTGCTTCCTGAAAACCCCGCTCTGGCCCCAGGTAGAGTTGGGGCCCTTGTTTTGAGATAATAGCATCCTCTCTGAGCTTCTGGGGTAACCTTGACTCTCTCTCTGGGCTCCATCCATCAGGATCAGGGGAAATGAGCAAGAGCATGGGAAGAGAGCTCCAGCTTCGGCGTCGAGCGGTTCTGACTGCACCATTATTAGCTGCAAGAACTGAAGGGCAGGCACTGACCTCTCTGGAGTGGGATGGGGCGTTCATTTCTCCCGGGGCCATAAGTCCCTGTGTTGTTTTGAGGATTCGCCGGTCTTCTGCGCCTAAAACAACATCACTGGGGGAGGTGCAGAGAGAACAAGAGCAGAATTCGTATCTCCTCTTCCTTCACCCGGTCTGTGCCCTTCAGAGTTGGGAATCCGTAGAGCCCTCATTCTGCCCACTCTGGAAGGGCTCTTAATGTAGGGATTTAAGTATGACTTCAAAATACGGCTTTGCAGACAATGTGGAGAAAGCAAGAGAGCCAGTGGCCTGCCTGACCTTCTACAATCCCTCACCACCCCGCCCAGTTTCCTGCCTCCCTGCCACTTCGTGGTTCAACAGCAGTGGCCTTTCACCCAAATCCTTGAGACACAAACCTTTTCGAAAGCCGCTTTGATCACTCCCAGGATAACTCTGAAGAATGTTCTATCAAAGGGAGCAATTTGCTGGGAAGAGCAGCCCCCATACTCTGTCCTGGCAGGTTTTTATGACAAACTACATTTGCATGGAAACAGGATTTGTTCTCGGTTCCAAAGCAGCTCATGTTTATTACCCCCAAATAAAACCATAACTCTCTCCAGGCACTTGGATCTGGTGACTTGATGGCAACATCAGATACAAGGATTGTGGGGGCGGGGGGTGTTGGCCTCTGTGCTCTCAACAAGAGATTGGACAGAGCCTGTGTATAGACTTTAAGAGGACAGCTCTGCTAACGGAAGAGAAGGACAGAGGGAACCCCCCTGCAGAGAGGTTTAATTTTCAATTAGCAGAGGGAATACCTAGGTCTTTGACCTTTTTCACTTGCTATGACAAAATTTTACAGGATTAATATAGAAGATGTCTCCCACCCCCACCCCCCAGTCCATGGGCAGGGAGGAGGAGCACAGGAGAAGGGAAGACAGTGTATCAGGTACTGTCAGTAAAGCACTTGGCATCATCAGCTTGCAACGTGTTCCCCAAAGACAGTGATTCCTATGGAAGGAGCGAGAGAGCAGGGGAGCAGGCAGCCGGCGGATGGCCCAGATGGGTCTGAATTCTGGAGAAGCGAGTGGGGTGCTAAGGAGAGTGGGGAGGCTGGGGAAACCGAGCTGCTGGATGAGCTTGGAGGAAGAGGGTGTGTTTAGGTGAAGCTACACCGTGCACGGAGAAGACTGGAAGGCCGTGCATGGCATTTTTACAGAGGTTGGGTTCGGGCAAGAGGATATCCAGGGTTTCTTGGTTTGAGTTTTTTACTCTCCTTTTCTGTGCTTTTAAGGTATTTTCATTGTGCACACAATTCCTTTATATTTAAAAATTAATAATAATTTGTTTTTGTATTTTTTTTAAGAAGAGATGTGCTCCTATGAGGAAACAGGAAAGTGAGTATGGGCGGGAATCAGGGCTGGGAAGGAGGAGGGCAAGCAAGGACTCTTTTGGAAATGTACATGAGGGACAAAACATAAGACTGGATTTTCCCACCCTATCCCCCAAAAATGGCCCAAAGCTTCATTCCCACCTGGAGTGGTACTATGGACTCAATATTTGTGTGCCCCCCAAATCCACATTTTAGTCCTAACCCCCAATGTGATGGTATTAGGAGGTAGGGTCTTTGGGAGGTGATTAGGTCACTCCCTTCAGGAATGGGACCAATGCCCTTAGAAGAAGAGACAGAAGAAAGATGGGCTCTCTCACTGTGTGAAGACATAGTCAGAAGGCAGCTGTCTGCTTGGAGTCAGGAGAGTCCTCACCAGACACCGAACCTGCCAGCACCTTGATCCTGGACTTCCCAGCCTCCAGTGCTGTGAGACCATAAATGTCTGTTGTTTAAGCACCACCACCACCACCCCCAGACACACACACTGTGGTGCTTTCTTACAGTCCAAACAGACTAAGACAGGCGGCAAGATATGGAAACAGGACTGGGTGGAATGGAGGCTTGCACCCCACCCACAAACGGGAACCGATGCAAGCATGGCTCACCCACCCAGCACCCACTGCCTACTGCAGACCAGGAGCCGGCTGACCTCAGAGAAATCACCTGGGGAGACGATTTAAATGCAGATTCTTGGGCCCCTCCCTGTCCACTCAATTAGGTCTGAGCTAGTGTCCCAGGCCATTCTTGTGCAACACTGATGTTTGAGGACTAGCGGAGAGACAAAAGACACGAGAAACAGCCTGTTGTGAAGGACCCAGGAGCAAACCTTGCTCCCCACACAAAAGAGGGGGTGCATTTCTGTCATGAGGGGTCAGAAAGGCTTCTCTGAGAACTGGTGTGCGTGCTTCAGGGACAGACAGGCCTGGCTCTGTCACTTACTAACCACTAAATTCACTCATATATCTTTTCAGACATTTTTAATCTACAGATTTCCCCTCCATCTTGTTCTTGTATTCCTCGTAGAATATTTGTTGAAACAGATTGCTTGTCCCGTAAGATAGATGGCCTTTCTTAGGCACTATCTGATGGCATTACTCCCTTCCTTCAAGCCCTTCCCTGATGCCCCATGAACACAGTCTGGAATTTCAGTGAGCGGAAGAATCACCCAGGAATCTTGCTAGAATCCAGGTTCTCCAGCAACCCCTCCAGATTTCCAGTTCCAAGGGTTGTGCAAGGGGCCTGGAGTCAACATCCTTAGGAAGTCCCCTGGTAAGTCTAAAGCAGGTGGCCCACAGACCACATGCATGAGAAACTCTGCCCCTCCCCAGTTAACATGCCATTGGATACCCACAGTAGTTTCCTAGAGCTGCTATAATAAGTACTACAAACTGGTGGCTTCTAGCCCAAGAAATATATTTTCTCATGGTTCTGGAAGCTAGAAGTCTGAAATTAAGGTGTTGGCAGGAACATGATCCCTCCAAAGGCTCTAGGGGAGGATCCTTCCTTGCCTCTTCTAGTTCCTGGTGTGGCCCGCAATCTTGGTGTTCAGGGCCATCCTTCCTCCTATGTCTTCTTCAATCTCCCTCTTCTCTCCCTCCTGTTACATTTAATAACATTTACCCCCTAAAAAAAAAAAAAAAAACACACACTCTTTTCAGCCAGATGCTTTCCTCTTCCCAACTAAGGTGCTGAAAGAACGGAGTGCACCTGTCATCTCTACCACCTCTCCATCCACGCCTCCTCCCTCCTCAACATGCTGCCATCTGCCTTCTGCCCACACCACCTCCGAAGGCACCAATGACGTCCTAGGTATTCAATCCAACATGCATCTTTCAGTTCTCCTCTTCATAACCCTACTTCTTTAGCCCTCCCTGCCTGGGAGACTCTTTTCTTTACATCCAAGACAATGATTAGGCTCCTTTCCTGCTTTTCTCTCTGGCGCTCATGCTCCTCTCCCTCCCTCCCTCCCTCCTTCCTTCCCTTACTCTCCTGGAGGACTTGTCTCTTAAACACTGGCGTTCCCCATTCTCTTCTCGTCTCATCCCTATATTCTCTCTGGATGACCTCATTTACTCCGCCACTTCTGACTATCACCTTAGAGAATAACTCTCAAGTTAAATGTCTAGCTCAGTTTCTCTCTCCCAGGGTATCTAGACTCACAGATCAAATTAATCACTGGGCACTTCATCACCTGTCCCGTAGGCATTTCAAACTGAGTACAACCAAAATGGAACTCGCTCTCTTCTGCCCACACTGTGCTTTCCTCCTCTATTCCTCTTCCAGTAACTGGTACCATCATCCAACCAGATACTGAAACCAGAAACCTGGGATCATCTCCCCATTGCACCCCCCACTCCCACATTCCCTAAACCCCTATATCTCTAGCTCTCCAGAGTCTTCCCTCCTAACTCTCTCCTCTGTAGGCCTGGTTTCACATTATTTGTTATCGTTCAAGCCCTGAACAACTCTGTCCTGAATCCCCCCAAAAGACTTTTCTGGTACCTTCTCCCCCAACCAGTGTCATCTACCCTTGATCTAAGACCAATTGTCTCATCACATCACACTCATAGAACCCCCAACACCCCCATTTCCTTCAGCATAAAATGCAGACTCCTTAGCATGGTGTGCATAGCATGGGCACCACTGCCTCTGTGAAAACATCATGATGTCAGTGTTTGTACCTTATTCAGACAGGACCTGGCACATAGCACATGCTCAGAAGTACTGATTGAGTGAATAGATGAACAGATGAGGGATCAGGGAGTCAGGAGAAAGAAAACAAGAGAAGGTAGCTAGCTGGAAGGACAGTTCAAGGAAGAGAATTCAACAAGTAGGCGCTGGTCAATTATATTCTTTGGTCCTGAAGACCAGTTGACGATCATCTACCATGTGGTGATATCCTAATTAGAACAAAGTTACATTTTCACAAATCTGAGGGAGCCACTCCACTTTGCTAGTCATAGTCCCAACCAACCCCAGCAAAGGATATTTTCATCAGAGGCTAAGTCAGTCCAAAGGGAAAAAGCACCGTGGACACCATAACTTCTACTCTGGGCTGGAGGCTTCAGTGGCCACAATCTCCACCACTACCAGATGAATGAATGAATGCAGAACAGAGTGGGCAGCGAGTCATCCCATGGGTGAGGACCAAGCAGGGAGCTGATCCATGATCAGTAACACTCAGTGAACCACAGCAATAACCAAGTCCAAAGCTAACCAAGTCACTAATACTTAGCTGGTTAAAAATAATCAAACAGACAAGAACGAAAGACATTCACATATATAAACAAAATAAAACCAAACAAACAAGCGAACAAAACTCCAGTGCAGACTGCCTGTGAAGGCGTCTGGTCAAACATGGCAGATTAAACACATGCAGTTCCCCTCTTCACTTCCCAATTCCCCTAAAGTGATGGTAAAAAAATTTTAAAAAGCAAAAGTTTGCAAAGAGAACTACAGTGGAAATGACAATACACAAGAAAATGACAATACACAAGTGGAAATGACAATACACAAGAAAATGTCAAAAAAAGGAAGTTGGAAAGGGGCCAGGGAGGTAACTGACTCTATAGCATAGAGAAAATGAAATGTAACCTTGAATGGGTAAAGCCAACTAGAAAGAAAGCCAATTCAAGCTGCCGATCTCCAGAAAGATCCAGTAGTCAGAGGCTCCAGGTAGGGCTGGAAAGAAGAGGATGGTTGGATGACTTTATAAGAAGTGTTTAGACATTACAAAAAAATTTTTTGTATGGTGATGGATGTTAACTTGACTTATGGTGGTGGTCATTTTGCAAGATCTCCAGATAGTGAATCATCATATTATATGCCTGAAACTGATATGTTATGTCAATTATAGCTCAATAAAAAAGTGCTCAGAACCTTAGATCCCTTCCCCACCACTGTACAGCCTCCTCTACTCCAATTAAAAAATAAAATGATGATGTTTAGCCAGGGAAGTGGCTGAAACAGCCAGGCTCTGGATTTGGGGACATCAGGTCCACAGAAGGGTCAGGATATGGTACCATACTGCCAACAGGGAAACTAAACAAATGTCTGAATGTCTAAATCTTAGTAAAATCCTCAACCATCTCCTTCATGGCTCTTAAGAGCATGGTTGCCAGGCTTATAAAGCCCTTAAGATCTAGCTTGGGGTCTTTCCAGAAAGCTGGCAGGCTAATGAAAACAATCTATAGATTAGGGGAAATCCTCAACCAAGTGACCTGGTCTCCCCCACCTGAAAATTCTACAGTGAATCCACCACTCGACAGCCATGCCTGTGTACTGAGAGCCTTCAATAGGCATTTTAATGTTTCACTCTGAAATATAATCAGTAATCACCAGGATACCTGCAGAAAGCCTTGAAATACAGATAATAACAAACAAGGAAAAGGAATCTAAGAGAAACAAATAAGCAAGAAGTAGAAGAAAACTGAAAATAAATAAAATCCTTAGAAACTTGAGAGTAAAACATTGCACCCATGAACCACGAACAGAAGGCTATTAAAGAGAGCATGTTCAGAGAACAGGACCAGCTCCTAGAAATTAAAAATACAACAGTTGAAATAAAAGATTCAGCGGAAGGGTGAGAAGATAAAAGATCACTCAGAAAGTAAAACAAAAAAAACAACAAAGAGATGGTAAATAGAGAAATACCAAGAGAATTGGAGAAATAGTCTATCTGAATAACAGAAGTTCCACAAAGGGAGACCAGAGCCAACAGCAGTGGAACAACTTCCAAAAAACAAGTGTAACAGCATCTTTCAAAAACAGGAACATGAGTTTTCAGATTAAAGAGGCTCGCTGAATTGAGGCCAAACACAACAAATGGTAAAAACAGAACTGATTTACACCAAAGCATAACCTTATGAAATGTCATAACACCTGTAATGAAGAGAAGATTCAAAACAAAAAAGTTTTGGGGAAAAGTTGGGCACATTGACATCCACCCTGGAAGCAAGGACACGATATAGGACTGCCTTCAAAATTCTGAGAGAAGGGGACTTCCAGCCGTAGAACAGAGTTCTACACCAGTCAAATCGTCAGCTGAAAGTGAGGATAATTTTAAGATAAGCAGAGTATCCACAAAATTTACCCCTGTCCTATCTACTGCTGCAAAACAAATCACCCAAATTTAAGTGGCTTAACACAATACACATGTAGAGTCTCCTACTTTCTGTGAGTCAGGAATTTGAGAGTGGCTGAGCTGGGTGGTACTGGTGGGGGGGGGGGTTCCCATGAAGGGACTGTGAAGGTGTCAGGTACACCACAGTCATCTGAGACTTGACTGGAGCTCACTCATAGGGTTGTTGTTTCTCAACACGAAGGACTGCTCGTGACATGGCAACTGGTTGTCCTCAGAAAGAATGATCAGAGAAAGGGAGACAGAGGAAGACGAAGACAAACAAGAAGGAGGAGGAGGGGAGGGAAAGGGGGAGGGGAATGAGAAAAGGGGAGGGGAAGGCAAGCCAGTCGCCGGAATAGAAGCCACAGTGTCTGGTATTGCCCCTAACCTCCTGAGTGGCATACCGTCACTTTTGCCGTAGTCTATTGGTCGCGTAGACCAATCCCAGTACCACGTGGGAGGGGACCAGGAGATGGGGATTATTGGGGGTTGTCTCAGAGGCTGGCTACCACATGCCCTTTCTCAAGAAGCTCCTGGAAGAACTGCTCCACTAAAATGAAGAAGCAATCCAGACACAGAGCTGGGGAGAAGAAACAGAACCAACACTAGAAAGCAAGAAATTTTCTTGGGAGCCAGGCGACCGACATCCGGGACAATCGGTCCAGACTGAGCAGAAGGACCAAGAGATGCAGGAAGGATGCCTCCGAGCCAAAAATAAAACCAATAGGCCAAACACCTTGAGGGAAGACTTTCAGTTCGGCCAGAATTTGAGGATGTTATGGACAGTTACATAGAAAAGTGAGCAAGTTTTTTCATCCCTCTTAAAAAAAAAAAAAAAAGAGGTAATCATTAACTCCAGGGAAAACACAGGCCCTACGAGAAAGGAGGGACTGGCAGAGAATAGTGCTTGGGTCAGCTTTAAGTAATGTTTACATAGTTATAACAATGCAAACACTGACCATGATTTGACCAAAAGGATCGTAACTATACCAAGAGGGAAGGGGGGCGGAGGGAAATACATTGTTTAATGGTGACTTGGGGATCTTTCCTCAGAGGAAGACAAAAGAATCTAAAACAGGAAAATCAAGAAACAGAAGGAAGGGTGAGCGTGTCATTTGTAAACGTGGAGGTAAATAAGTAGGGGGAAAAAAAAGCCAAGAAGGATTGAAAGCGGTCGCCCCCCAGCAGAGTATGAGAAATGGAAAACGACAGAGCAGCAATCAGTTATCCTACTTTAGAAGCTTACTCCTACCACTTGACTTGTTGACCACGTACGTATAGGACTTGACAAAAATTAAATTTAAAATAAAAAGATGTTACCGGCTGAACAAATCCTTCTACCACCTGGAACCAAAGATCAGCCTATTTTGTCAGCCTATCTTTTACTCTCTGGACCTCAGATTATAGGCAGTGATATCATTTTGGAAGAAATTACCCAAGATGAGTAACTCCAGCCCACTAGGCAGCCTCTGTCTGCTCAGGGCTCCGGCGCTGCAGCCCCCCCCCCCCCCGCGGGGCCCGATCCACTATAGAAATGCATCACTAATTGCTTTTTGATGGATTGCCAGCATCGTGGCAACATGCCAAGAACGGAGACAAGGACGGTTTTCGCCTCTCTCCTGTGCGGGATATAAGAGACCATGAAAAAAATACCTGATTTCCAAAAGGTCCACAGAGGCACCTGAAATGCAATTCTTGCCCCGCATGCTTTTTGAGCACTTGCTAAGGAGCGAGGGCCTGAGGTAGGCGCTGCTGAGCTTCCTCACCATGAGAGGACACAATCAAAAGTCTGATCACAGAGCTTGGGAAACAATCTTTCTCCCCTTTCCTCTGACTGGCTCTTTTTGTTTATTGAATGAATGGGTGGACGGAGGGATGAACGAGTGAATGAAGGTGTGTATCTGTGTAGCAGGTGCACCTGCAGGTATAATCTTCAGAAGCATGATCACGTGGCCAGTGCCAACCACATCAGAGCTGAACACCAAAGTGAGGATTGGCTATTCCCGAACAGTCTAACAATCTAACAGAGCTGAGAGGTGCTCCTCTTGGAAAACTAGACACACTCAGTATCACCACTGCCAAGCCATTTTTGGAAATTTTCTTTGAAAATTCACTTTGGAGTCCAAAGCACAATGTTTTTTTTGTTTTGTTTTGTTTTGTTTTTTAAAGATTTTATTTATTTATTTGACAGAGAGAGACAGTGAGAGAGGAAACAGGAGCAGGGGGAGTGGGAGAGGGAGAAGCAGGCTTCCCGCTGAGCAGGGAGCCCGATACAGGGCTCGATCCCAGGACCCTGGGATCATGACCTGAGCGGAAGGCAGGCACTTAACGACTGAGCCAACCAGGTGCCCCAAAGCACAATGTTTAGAAAAGACCTGCTGGTGCCAAATCATTTTTTTTTTTAGGGATGGTCTGATATTTGGAACCAGCAGTATTTTGATAAGTAATTAAAATTTGTGTACACCGTGTATACACAGAAGAGTTGTATAGAAAAAACACTTCTGAAGTTCTGTTTAAATGAATCCATGATTGAAAGAACCCTAAAGTGAGTTGTTCTGTAGCATCCTCTGGTGAGGTCAAGTCCTATCTCCTCTGTCACCGGCTCGGTCTGGCTGGGCTCGGGCCCCACCGTGGACTTGCCCACCTCTACCAGGAGCGAAGCCCCCTCCTAAGCCCTGACTCCGATTACTCAAAAGGGTTCCATGTTCCAGCAGGCTAGAAACAAAACCCAGGAACTGTCACGCTTCGCAACCCCTAATAAAAAGGTCTTGCCAGGGAAGAAGATGGAGTGTCTAAAGTGGCACTGAGAAATTAGTTTTTGGCGGCAGCCGCAGGGACAATCTGTCAGAGAAGAGAGCTGGCTACAGAAGGAGAGAAGGGTGGGGGAGGTGGGGAAGGGAGACGGGGCAGAGGCAGCCACTGGCGGCTATGCGGGCGATGGGGGCGGGGGGGGGGACACACGCTGTCTCGTGGGGGACATGGAAACCCCCGGTCCCCCGTCTCCAGCCCAGCCATCTGCTCTGCTCCGACAGGCAGGCAGGCAGGCAGGCAGGCACCATGAAGCTTGGGGACTGGCAGCGGGACCAGCAAACAAAACCAACAGGCCACCTCCCCCCACACAAGGGAGAAGCCCTCAGTCAACTCTCGCTTTCGGGAAGTGGCCAAGGCTCATCGTTGGGTCTTCACCCGGCTCAGTGAAGCTCCCCCTGCCCTTGCAGCTGAGACCCCTGTCAGTGCCCACGAGCCTGGGAAGAGGAAGGACAATCTGTCCTCTTTGCCTTGCAGAAACTTTTGCGCCGCTCAGTGACAGCCTCACCTGGGGCTTCAGCACGCAGCCCAAGAACAGACACGAAGCTCCACAGGACAGCTCTTCAAGATCCTTTTCCAAATGCATTCGTTCGGCTGTAAAAATTCCCCGGGGCGCAACCTGCAACTGGCCCTCAATGCCTCCTCATCTCAGCCCAGCCAAGGCGGCAAGAAGCTGTGGCTGCCTCGCTCCCAGCCAGGCTACCCTGATCTGGCACAGAGGCCACAGAGAGAGATTTTCCTTGTCAGTGATGCCGGATGGGACACACCTATCAGGGGAAGGGGACACGGCGAGGCTGCCTCTTCCGGAGGGCTTCAGAATCTGCGGCGAACGACGGGGGTCCAGGCTCTTCAGTCATTTTGATTCTATCCGGGCTACATCCCCTCCCCGGATTGGAGGAGGGTGCAGAGGGGAGGAGGGGTGTGTAAGAAAAGTGGAGAGGTGGGCTTTGGGGCCCATTTCTGCAAGGCCTGGTGCCGGCGTGCACAGAGGCCCGATGGGGCGGTGAGTTCTGTGCGCTCACCCCACCCTGAGGCCATCCGAGGAACTGCAGCCTTTCTGGAAACAGGATTTAAATCTATGACCCGCAGTTACTGGATTAACTCCAGGCGGCTCTTGCTTCTTGGGGAACAGAGGCCCTTGGGCAGCAGAAATGTCTGATCTTAGAAGAGAGAGCTACTGCTTTGCCGTCAGAGATGCTAGGAGTGAAGACCCCGCTGCCAACATCAGGCCAGATCTCCACTCGGAGAGCCTCTCCTATAGACCTGTGCCTCCCCCAAACCCTGTTAAAGTGTAAATATGCTATGCCCCATTAAGGAAGAACTATCATTTTAGCCACTAGAGCAGAGAGAAAAGGACAAGGAGAATGTCCAGGGCTGGCAGGAGTTATCCGTGCAGAAAGGACCCGGTGGGATTCCTCGGCAAGGTCCCTGGCTGCTCACAGGTGCACAAACCCTGCTAAAGAACATGCCAGAAAGAAGACTGTGATTCAGTGCAGTGATTCTAGCACTGTGGCCAGGATGAAATCTGGCTCTGATCTTCCCTGCTTTTAATAAAAAAGAAACCAATGAGACCCATTTGCTGGTTCTGGCCCATTTATGAAATTGCTGCCCACCTCTCATAGCTGCAGAATACCCACTCCTACACGAGACAGTGCGTCTGCAATGGACACTTGCCAAGGGGAACAGAGGTGCTTCCCCCATCTCACCCCGACATCTCACTATGGGATGAGAGCTTTTGCCACCCGAGAGGGTTTTTCCTCATGAGAAGGACAGCTGTGATCCCATCTGCCGGCAGAGCCGAAGCTCCCAGGCCCGAGCTTACACAAACCTTGCCCGGTGCTTCCTCTAGCCACAGAGCAGGGTTCCTGGGCTTGGGGGTGGGTCGTGAGTCCACAGTGGCTCTGGAGTAAAGAGACCGAGTCGGATGTTGTCTGACCCAGGACAGACTTTTCACCCCCCCGCCCCCCCCCATCCAAAGTTCCTCTACCTGTGAAATGAGAAGGTGGTATTATCCATGGTGCTCAGCTCTAGCTGACATTAAAATCATCTAGGGAGCTTTGAAAAATTATCTGGGCCCCATCCCAGCTCCATTAAATCAAAATTGCTTAGGATGGAGCCAGGGCATCTTTAGTTTTTAAAACTCCCCAGATGATCCTGGTGTGCAGCCTGGTTATAAAGCTCTGAGCTAGGTGCTCTCCGAGGGCCAATGGGCTTCTGTGAGTCTATAAATCCAACCCTAAAGGCAGCTCCCCTTTGCCAGGAAAGGGCTGCCCCAGGAGCAGGCTAATCGGGCAGTTCGTCATGGGGAGCCAGGTCATGCACCAGAGAACACCAGATACCCGTTGTTACCTGGCTCTGTCTGGAAGACGAGGAAAAACGGGTCCTTGGAGGACTGGATGGTTGTCAGGGCCTCAGAGAACTTGGAAGAACTCACCAACATACATCGCGAGATTGTGGCGGCGGCGTTATACTGAAGGGGAAAGAGCTTAAAACAATCAAGGCTATTCATGGGGGAAGGAGAAGTCCCTCCCCCACCTTAATCAGCCTCTGAGAGTGACTACAGGTGGGAAGGAGCCCCTTCTCCAACACGTGTGGCTCTGCATAACCATGCCTCAGCACTTGGGAGGGCAGAGTGGTTAAGCTCTGTCACTTGGTAGCTGTGTGGCCTCGGGCAGGTTTCTTAACCTCTCTGAAACTTGGTTGCTTTATTCACCAATGGGGATAGTAATAATGGTGATGTGCTTCATAGGGTTGCAGTGAGGATAAATGAGTAAATAACAAAGTGTCTAGTACAGTGCCTGGCACACAGTGAACACTTAATTAGTGCTGGAAATTATTCACAGGGAAAGTTCCCATGGCTAAATAAATTGAGGCAACACGGAGCTTGAGATAGATAGCCTTCTTCACTGCAAGCTTCTCAAAAATAACAATATTAATAATAATGATGGTATGCACCTCAAAAATTGGGAGGATTAAGTGAGATAAAGAATGCACGAGACCCTCAGCCCCCCCCCCATGCACACAATGGGTACTTAAGAAATGTTACTTATGAGTGTCATTAATAAAGCACAGTGGATCTTTAAGAGAAGGAGGAGCATCTTCCAGACTTGGGCTCTTTTTCTACAGAGCATCTTGCCGAATCAATGCTCCAGGAAACATTCTGGAGAAAAAAAAAAAAGCACAGAACAGGGTGGCCACACGTCTTCCAACCCTGTTGCCAAGGGACTGAAAAAGAGGAGACCGGCCAGGGTGCAAGCCGCAGGGATTTGGTCATCGGGAGTAATGTCCTGCTGGAAGGGAAGAGCTGGGGATCGTCTCTCCAGCTCCCACACACCGTGTGGGGTGGGGTGCCTGGGGAAGGGGCACGTGTCTGTGACCCAGAAGAGCTGATTCAACTCGACTCTGCCACTCTCTAGCCGGGTGAGCCCGACAAGTCACGGTGCTTCTTGGAGACTCGTATCTTTCCCTGTATCAACATGGGAGGTGGGCTATAAACTTGAGAATTCCTAAACTCCCTTCTGGGTCCAGGATTCTGTTTCTGTGCATTTCTGTCAAAATGGAGGAGGCATGAGAAAAGGGAATAATGTCTAACCCGTGGTGTCCTCTACCCTTGGTCCCTGATGCTACATTTATTTACAGTGGTTTCCACGGAGGTTCTGATGCCTGCTCACTCACTCTGCCACTGTATTCCTTATGGACTGAGGATGTGAATAGACAGAAAGGGTGAAGTGTCGAGCCAAACTGCACCTGTCAAGGGGTGGGAGAGAGAGAAAAACAAAGACTGGTCCTCACGTTGACCCCTTCTGTGTCTGAAGAGACCATGAAACCCGCTCTGCCAAATGGCCAGATTTTTAAAAGACATCTGGTGACCATATTCCATATTTTCCAAACTAAATGTCAGGACCACAATGTCAGAAAGGATTTTTTTTTTTTTTTTGGCACCCGGTAGAAGATGGAGTCTTAGCAACAGGATGTGGAAGCTGACATAGCAATTTTGGGGGAAAATGCAGTTGGTTTAGGGGTGACAAGGGACAGAACAGCTGAAAACAGGAGTGTCCCTCCAGGTAGTCAGGGTAATATGATCTTCACACCCAGGACCTTCTCTTCCTCTATACATCATTATGTTCCCCACAACAGGAGTGTTGATCTTTCCACAGCAATAGAAACGGCAAACTTCATCCTCATCATTCCCACGGAGATCATAAAAACCGTACTGGATGCTTGGATTGGCATCCACCACTCCCAACCAGGTCCAACCCTTCTATCTCCTACTTCTCCTCCAGGTTTCATTGAGAGACTTCCGTCCATTAGACTGATTGCAGAGGAATAATTTCCCCCATTTAACTTACTAAGCCGCTAAGAAACATCAGTGACCTACTTGGGATTTGCATCCACGACCGTGTTCCTAGACTGTGAACTTCTCACCAAAACAGCGAACGGAGCAGCATCTCCCCAGGTTACAGCCTGAGCACCCGCCTGGCCCCTTGTCCTGCTTCTGTTCTTGATTTCCTGTTGTCTATTGTCTCTCTGATAAGTGCTGACAGAGGGAAGGGTATTATTTAATTGCTTTAAAGATATCAAACAAGCCAGCGCCAGGGTTATCTCCTCCCCACTTGCTCGGTGTTCCTGGCTCAAGGTTCTGTTACTTAGTTACTAACTGAGCTGCAGAGAAGTAGAGGCAGCCCCAGCTGGGGCCAAGCGGACTTCATTCAGCAGATGGGGGGGAAGTCAAAAGAATAGCCATTAGGAGTCAAACAGGGAACCAGAGCTTCAGGGTGGCTGCCAAGTACAGGTGGCAGCAAAGCCAAACAGGTCTTTCGAAGCATTCAAAGCGGGGAGGGGGAGGCGTCCATTATCTAGACAAAATCAACAATCATTCTTGATTACACGTTTTCTGCTGTCAAGGTCAATGCTATTCAGTCCCCATTCAGCCTGCCCTACAGAAGAGACAGGTGCACCTGAGATAGATCGGGCCAGTATTTTTTCCAGGACCCAACCTGACTTAGGCAAGGAGAGGAGACATCACTAGGAAAGGACTGGAAGGGGCATTTCACGGGTCCATCTCTGAGATAAAGAACACTGCTGGAGGAGGTAGGTCACCGGGAGGATGTGACTGCCTGTTGACCAGAAAGCTGGCCTCGGGCAACTGGAGGCCCATTACCCTCCTTCCCTGTCCTTGGAATGTACATTCCACACATTGTTCCCATACTAGGAGCCACTTCCAGGATGCAGCCTTGAGAGAATAACGTATCACTGAGACCATCTGGCCTTTAAAGCCTCTATATAAACATCTAAGAGTCTCGTCATGGGTGCAGAGATGTACTCATCTCGCAGTACCTGACAAGCCTCCTAAGTCAATTCTGTTGCTTCCGAAAACCGCCACCTACCAATCTGGAGCAGCCTGCCTATTTCTTCAGTTTCTCTTTGTTCTCCGTGTACAGGGACCAGTTTCAGATGTCACCCAGGGAACTCTGAGGTTGCAAACCAGCAAGCACACGGAGGGATGCCCATGAACCACCCAAGCAGCCTTGAAGGAAGATGATCTTGATCTTTTGGGAGCAGTTTGCTTTTGCTAGTATCGTACTCATACTAAAATAGAAATAAAAACAAACCAAGCATCGTCCCATCAGGGTCACTTTGGTGGGGGGGTGGGGGGCTTGGGGAATCGAAGGCCAGTGGTTCATTTCTTGTGCAGGTTTACAAAACTGTGCTTATTTTAAACAGCAACAACAACAAAAGACATGTTCAAGACTTTTGAAAAGATAATATGATCACACGGAAAGACATCTGAGAGTGGAGTGGGCATTTTGTGGGTCTTCTTTTTCCTCGAAACCAGTTGGGTCACTGGTTTTTTTAAACTGGAGACGACAAAAGGTATTGCAGCAGTAACTGTGTGCCCTGAGCACGTGGAGTTCTGAGCCCAGTTCCACTCTGCCCTGCTGGTACTCTCACCACCCCATCTCTCCCAGCCGCTCGAGAGCGGGGCAACCCCCTCTAGTGAGCGACCCGCCCCAGCCCCTCCACCCCACACAGAGGAGTCTAAGGAGAAGCTGGCTCCGAGATGGCTTGGAACATGAAGCACCCACTGGCTCAAATTCTGTCTAGCTCCTCAGCTCCAGGATGAGGGATGCAAGCCCCATCATAACCAACATCTCAGAAAGAGACAAATCCAATGAAAAGCCCTGATCCCCAGCCCCAGCAGTGGGTACCCCAAGACACGGAGTAGCCTAGAGAGAAAGCTGCAGCTGACTGCTACCTTCCCTGGTGGTTTCTTTCCCAGGTCACTCACCCATCTCTAGGGCTCACTCTACCTGCTAAACAGCCCCTGGACTTTAACTTTTAACTGGGGAATTTGGAAGTCAGATAATAGGATGGAAAGTCCAAGGCAGCTCAGCCTATAGAGAAAACTGTAATCGGTGTTTGCTTTCCGTTCCCCATCTTCTAAAACTGGACCCAGGATGGTGAGTGCGAGCATGTTACGTGGAGGTGGATGAGGAAGGAGAGGCTGCAGGATTATGATTTATTAATCTATTGGAACAGAGGCTGAATCATCGCAGTCAAAAATGAAATCGCTTTAACTGGGGCGATTCAGCTCCCACTTCCCGCGTGTCCCCCTTTGCTCGCCCACAGCACATAGCAGGGGAGTCGAGCTGAGTCGCACCAGCAGGTGCCGACTAACAGGCTTACAAAGCCGGGCGAGTGGCTGTATGGCCGCTGCACCTCTGAGCATGGACAGCTGGGAGAGGGCAGGAGTCGCTGCTCTGCTGAGCCTCTGGCTGCTCCCTGAACCGAATTCTGGAACCCATGTGCGGCTTCGCTCACTGGGTGGGTGGGGAGGGGTGCGGGCCACTGCACGGAGAAGTGCTTTCCCCCAGACCCATTTCCTCCCTTCTCTCCCCCAGCCCTGCGTCCTGGGACGACCAGCGGCAGACACAGCTTTGCCAGCTCGTCTGGCGGAGGAGATGGCAGGGGTCCCGGCGCGAGTCTGGGTCCCCCGGGCCGCCACCCTAATTGCCTGGAATACGCTGGGTGAAACACAACCGATTCTGTGAAAGCGGTAAGAGGGAAAGCAGCGCGTGTCCCTGCCACGAGCGTGAGTGTCTGGGCGGCCGAGATCGCTGACCCTGCACGCCCCCCGCAGCCCCCGGCGGATTCTCCACGCGGCTCAACCCGGTCCTCCTACGGACCGGCGGGCGGAGCGAGGCTGCTGTGACGTAACCCGGGGGGGGGGGGCGTGGGGAAATGTGCCGAGGGGCCGGGGCTCCGCGGGGCCAGTCCCGGAGACGCAGCCACCCGCGCCTCGAACCCCAGTCCGCGCTCTGCGCCGGGGGTCTGCGGGCCCTTCGGGCTCCGGGCGGCGCGAGGGGAGGGCGGGAGCCGGCAACGCAGGACGCCAAGCGCCAGGTGCCGGTCAAGCTGCGGCGCGCCTGGGCGCCCGGCTGGGTTGGGGACAGTCGCTGGGTGCCGGCGAGCGGAGCTAGCGAATTGCAGCGGAAAAGCAAAGGTGAGGCGTGTGGGAGTGTGTGTGTGTGTGTGTGTGCGTGCGTGCGCGCGCGGGCGGGCGCGTGTTGTGTGTGTGTGTGTGTGTGTGTGTGTGTGAGAGAACGAGAGACGCACTTGAGCCCCCCGGCCGCATCTGCGCTGCATGGTGGTGCGCGCCTCGGTGTGCCCGAGAGGAGGTCCTGGTGCGTGGTTCTCGGCCCTGTGCCTTTTGCGGGGTGATTTTCGTGGCAACGAACGACAGCGGCTGTCCCGGCGTGAGTGGGGGCTGTGGGTCGCGTGTGCAGGAACGGACGTGTCCGCACCACCACAGGCTGGTGTGCGCGGCATGCGCCCTTGTCCAGTCCTCGTCCCCCAGCTGACTCGTCCAGGTGGTAGCTGCGACAGGGACAACTTCTCTCCCAGCCACCTGCAAAAGAACCTCCACGCGAGGAGAGCGAGACTGGGCTGGGGTGGGGAGGGGGGGTGTCCCTGCTGGGGGCTTCTGCCGTGCATCTGGAGATCGGAGCCTGTGAGGGGCAGGCGGTGGAGCAGAGAAAAGGGAGCGCTTCTCTGTTCCTCCTTTCCCTGCCTGGGAGACAGATGCCCAAAGGTCTAGGGTCCGCTCCCCCAGCACCCAGAAGGAGAGGACAGTTTGCCTATCTTAGGAAAAACCGAATCCCTGAGTGGCCCGTGCCCCCGAGGTGCTGGCCAAGTCCCCAGGCGGCTGTCCCCTGCTCCCAGCTGTCCCTGATGTCTCGACACCCCCCCATCCCGCGATTAGAAACTGGGGAGCTGACGGTCTTTAATCTCCCCCATTGTCCTCCTGGAAACAGGGAATTCTTTAGGAAACCCTTGGATCTGAGAGCCATCGAGTTGAGTGATGAGGATTTTCTGTGCCAGTCCGGGGAACTGAATGAGTCTCACCACTCCCCCATGCCCTTAGCCAGCGCTGCTTGGGCTTTCCTTAGGTGCTCTAGCGCCGCGGTGGCCCACACCTGGCTATTGTCTCTCCGGCTGGTGGGGCTCAGCTCTGGCGGCGGCGTGAGACCTACTCGGTTTAGCAGGCCACTGGAAAAGTGGCGGTGGGGAATGAATGGGGGTGGCGGAGGGATGCGGGGTTGGAATGCCGGAGAGAAAAGAAAAGCTAAAGTCGAACAGGATTTAGCAGGGTTCCTGATACCCAGTCCCCATCCCCATGCTCAATTCTTCGGCTCTGGGAAAAGGAAGGGATGCTCCAGACCATTCTCACCCTCCTCTCCAACACAGCCCAGACTCAGTTCAGAGAAGACCAACAACCAGCCATTTCCAGGGTCTGTAACTCTTAGGCTTGAAAAATAAAGCAAGCAGAAAACCAAACTTCCTTGTGCATTTAACTGAACCACAATCCAACAAGTATTGATTGCCTGGCATTGGGCTCCACTTTCACTGGGACCCAAATGAAGCAGAAGTCACCCAGAGACCTCAGGCAGCAGGCTTCATTGTTAATGAAATCAGAGTCACTGTGATTTAAACTCATTTCTTCCTTGGAGGAGCCTCCCCACTCTGGACTGGCTTTCCAGCTTACCTCCTCCTCCACTTTCACTGAGCTCTGTACGCTGTCTATTGGTGCTTCTCAGCCTGTTTAGAAAAACATGGACCCCATGCAATTCCATGCCACCGACTGAGACTCCAGCCAAAAAGGTAGAGTTAGGGTTGGAGGTCAGCATTTGACTCTCCCTCACCCACCTGGACCATCATCATCCCTATCCCCAAAGCTCTAGACAGAGCTTCTGCCACCCAGGGTACTTCAGACTCACCCAGATATTGGAGTGTGACCTTGCATGTTACATAGACGGGACCCTGGAAATGCTTGTGATTAATGTGCACTCCAGTGCAGGTGGCTTCAGTGGGATTCTGGGTCTGTAGAATTAAAGTACTGAAAAGACAGAAAAATAGTGGGAACAACCCAAATTAATCCAGGGATACCAAAAATGGTTTCTTTACACCTTTTCTTTTTGATAGCTGCCAGTTTATGCTTTTTACCCAATGCAGACATTAAATCCTGGGTCCCCAAAGTACTTAGCAGAAAGGTCAGCCATAAAGCCCAGACCCCACTTTACAGACGGTTGTCTGGTAGGGAAATTAGCACAGAGAGGGTAAACAATGCGCCTGGCAGTGCAGAATGAATCAGAGGCAAAGGTGGGCAAGGGTCCTCCAGTACTTGTTGCTGGCGAAGTCCCCCCTCGCTAATTAGCAGTCTCTCCAAGCATA
Organism: Callorhinus ursinus; assembly: GCF_003265705.2. NCBI lineage: Eukaryota > Metazoa > Chordata > Mammalia > Carnivora > Otariidae > Callorhinus > Callorhinus ursinus. The sequence goes on along the minus strand of NW_027397112.1, from coordinate 1,069,957 downwards.
AAGGAGCAATCTCTAACCTTCACTTAGGCACCGGGGAAAGTGCCCTGCTCAGGGGAAATGTGTCCGCCAAGTGAATGAGCTAAGGTCGTGTTTGGAATTCACTTCTGTGAATGAGCCTGCCTCCCTCACGCCTGGTTCCTGTTTTCCTCCTTTGTCAGGGGGATCCCAGGCAAATCCTCTGGAGTGTTAGAAGATGAGCGTCCTGGAGCAGCATCCCCCTGAGGGACTCTCTGAGGCATGCGGAGGTCAAGCACTGGGTATTGGAGAAACAAAAACAGAAGAAACAAAATAAACTAAATCATGCCTTTTAACTATAAGAGCAAGCCAGATTTTTATTTTTAATATTTAAGACCATAAATTTGCTCATTCTGTGGGCAGCTTTCAGTCGATTACAGATAAATGAGATGGTAGAGGAGAAAAGGGGGAAATATGAGATTTGCTTAGTCCTGATTATGAGCCCTGCACAATGCTAGGCGCTTCCACATATATTTCATCCCTTAACCTTCCGGTTGCCGGTTAAAATGCCACCATTTTAACCAATGAGAGTCAGAGCGGTGAAGTGCCTGGCACAAGGTCACACGGGCTTCCTGGTGGAACCCTGGTTTGTTTTACCTCTACAGTCTGGGATTTTTCCACTCTGGGGCTTTCAGAATGGAAAGACTCTGAAGCAGTCGGCAGGTCAGCAGAGATGTCCTCACGGGGAGCAGGCCAGGAATGCTGGTGTCAGATCCCTCTGAGTCAGGGGCTGGACCAGTCAACTTCTTAGGAATCAAAGTACGGGTTTTGTTTTTGTTTTTTAGGTTTGTTTTTTTTTTTTCCCCAGCCACAGCCATCTCCCACATGTGCGTCACCAAAGATGACAAGATAAACTATGATGACTTAACCCAAACCCTTCCCCCCCATTGGAAAAACAACTCAAACAGTCTGCACACTGATGAGAGTGGGCTGGTGGCTCTAACGCTGAGGTTGCAAGATAACACACGTTTCAACTGAAGAGTCTGTCTGAGAGGGTAAACTAGAAACACGGAAGGCTGGTGAGAGCTTAGGTAGCCTCTGACTGATAGGCCCATCTTCCTTTTCTCCTTGCAGATGTCACAGTCGATCCTTTGCCTCCAGGATACATCAAGGTGAGAGTAAGATCTCTGGCTGACTGGAATTAACCTAAGAGTGTAAGGCAGCCATGGATATGGAGTATGAGCTACTCAATGAGAGCCACACTTGGCTTTCCCCTCCGTTTGACCTTGATGGCTCTGTGGTGGCAGCCAATAGCTCAAACCAGACAGAGCCATACTATGATCTGACCAGCAATGCAGTCCTCACGTTCATCTATTTTGTGGTCTGCATCATTGGATTGTGTGGCAACACACTTGTCATTTATGTCATCCTCCGCTATGCCAAGATGAAGACCATCACCAATATTTACATCCTCAACCTGGCCATCGCAGATGAGCTCTTCATGCTGGGTCTGCCATTCCTGGCCATGCAGGTGGCTCTGGTCCATTGGCCCTTTGGCAAGGCCATTTGCCGGGTGGTCATGACTGTGGATGGCATCAATCAGTTCACCAGCATTTTCTGCTTGACGGTCATGAGCATCGATCGATACCTGGCTGTGGTCCACCCCATCAAGTCTGCCAAGTGGAGAAGACCCCGAACGGCCAAGATGGTCAATGTGGCCGTATGGGGAGTCTCCCTGCTGGTCATCTTGCCTATCATGATATATGCTGGGCTTCGGAGCAACCAGTGGGGGAGAAGCAGCTGTACCATCAACTGGCCAGGTGAATCTGGGGCATGGTACACAGGGTTCATTATCTACACCTTCATCTTGGGGTTCCTGGTGCCCCTCACCATCATTTGTCTTTGCTACCTGTTCATTATCATCAAGGTGAAGTCCTCTGGAATCCGTGTGGGTTCCTCCAAGAGGAAAAAGTCTGAGAAGAAGGTCACACGGATGGTGTCCATAGTGGTTGCTGTGTTCATTTTCTGCTGGCTTCCCTTCTACATCTTCAATGTCTCCTCCGTCTCTGTGGCCATCAGTCCCACCCCAGCCCTTAAAGGCATGTTTGACTTTGTGGTGGTCCTCACCTATGCTAACAGCTGCGCCAACCCTATCCTGTATGCCTTCTTGTCTGACAACTTCAAGAAGAGCTTCCAGAATGTCCTCTGCTTGGTCAAGGTGAGCGGCACAGATGACGGGGAACGGAGTGACAGTAAGCAGGACAAATCCCGGCTGAATGAGACCACGGAGACCCAGAGGACCCTCCTCAATGGAGACCTCCAGACCAGTATCTGAACTGCCTGACAAATAAATAAATAACACGCCAAGCTCAGCCAAGCAGCATGTGCTCCCTGCCCCCACCCCTTTCCTTCCTCCCACCTATCACACCTGCCTTCTAGAATAGGGAATTGCTCAGCATGAGTCCAATCAGAGAACAGAGCTTGAGTTGGCTTGTCTGAGTGAATGATAACGTATTAAATTGATTACACCATCCCCCCTCCCCTTAAAGTGAACATTTAAATGCAGGCAGACAATTCCAAGTCAGGAGAAAAAGAGATCATGCTTGGGTATGATCTGTAGAAATGGTGAAGCTCAACAAAAATAGAAAAAGTATATCTGTGTGTTTAAAACCTAATATGTAACCTTGTGGTCTTACATTTATACTGATCTATTCTACTCCTCCCTAGCCCCTGTATAGTCATTACCTATGTTTCCTGTGTTCAAAAGTACACAAGTAGCAAATTGAAGTGTGCCTAGTATAGGTGGACGTTTATTACAGTATGGTACCTGCAGAAATGGACTTGCCATAAAGCCAATAAAGTTTAAGCTTCAGGGATCTCTCATGCTTGGGCAGTATTTTCACATGACCACATGCTTTTGAAAAAAAATTGTAAAAGTAAGATATTTTTGTATTCTTTGTCTTGAAGAGGTCTCCTTAAAGCTTCCAGTCTCTCAAACCCACCTCTGTCCCTGGGTATTGGCCTTACTAATTTCAGGCAAGATAGATCAAAGGAAGAAGGGAGACAGAGAAGACAGTTGAGGACCCAGAACATAAATTCCTATGTTTTCTCTTCTTGGATATAATCAAAGAATTATTCATTTCCTCAAAACGACATAAATGGTTGGGGCCATTGATTACTGTATTTATCAAAACAAAGCCTGCTTTGTTATAAGATTGCATTTTTTTCCCTCCTTAATTTGCTGTAGTCTTTCTTAGAGAGCCATGGAAGGGGAGAGTGGATGAAATCACCAACACAAAAGGCAAAAGAAAAAAAAAAAAAAAAGGACTGCAATTCTCATGGGGAAAGCATTTTATTTTTTCCCCACCATGAAAATAAATGAGTAAGAATAAAGCAAAAATATGCCCTTATGAGAAACCATGAAATTCTTTTTTTTAAAAAATGCCAGACATGGCTTCCTAATGAAAGAAACTGGAAATATAGTTCAATGACTCCTCCATGGTTTTTTTTTTTTTTAAGGAGTTGATACAAAGCTAGGCACTAAAAAAATCACAGTGTACTAAAGACCTGAGGACCCTGTTCCTAACACATGAGCATGTGCACCAGCCCAGCAATAAGTAGCACGTAGCAGGTGCTCGAGGAGGAGTGTTGGAGGGAGTCCCATCCCTCACAGGTAACGCCTGTACCACCTTCCTTGCCCAGTAGACACATTAAACATCCACCTTTAATGCCATTGGCTCTCTGAGCTATTCCTCAAGCACGGTCATAACTGATGGCACTTCACACCATCAATGACACTTTTCTGTCCCTGAAATGGTAGATGAGCTCACCTACAAACAAAGATAAGAGATGATGCCCATTTCACCGATCACCAGGATCTGAAGAAATATACACTTGGGTGTTTGTGAGGATGTCATTATCTCTGGGTTCCTATGGAAGCCTCACTTTTAGTGTCTCACGTATAGATTTGACCGTAAAAATGAGCTTTCCTCTTCCGGCTCCCTGAGCAAAGCCTGTTTGACAGAATGACTAAGAACTCCACCTGTGGCGGCCCACTGTTAATGGGCTGCCTTCATTCTGTCTATATTATTCATGCCACCTCGTTTCCAAAAGTACTTACTGTGGCCTAGAAAAATGTGTTCGGTAATATTATGATAGATAAGTAAATCCATGCAAAGATTAAAAGAGGTACAATTACAAAGTGAGACTCTAAGGAAAGCTGTGACCCAAAAGTGCTCGCAGTAAAATCTCCCACTATTACTAAAGGAAAAGTCAGCTGCAGGTTCCATCCGCTCAGGACTTCCTAGCAGCCACAATGGATAGAAGGTGACCACGTCTCCTCCCCTCCCCCCCGCCCATTAAACAACCCAAGCAAAGATTTGGAAGGAAATGCTTTAAACCCAACGTTACCATTACTAATAATATGAGATGTTCCCGGGTCTTTGAATAAAGGCTGATTTTTTTACTTAGGAAAGTGATTCCAAGGGACCAAGAACGGATGGAAATAATTTCAGAGAAGACTGACTGTGTAGCGCTCAGGCCCCTGCAATCAGACACTGCCTCCTCCAAGGAGGCCACGGCCCACAGCAGCCATCTAGTCTTCATACAACATGTCTATCCAGGTAGACGGTTGGCGCTCATCAGCACAATGATTGTTCTAAGGGGCCTTGAAGACTGAAGCTATAATTCTGTCCAAATTAGCCGGCATGTTGCTACTCTCTGAAAAGGAGTTCTCCACTTTTTTGAAATATCTCGTTCAAGGATAACTGGCTCTCTGGTGGTTTTCGTTCTTCCAAAAGAGGAATAAACGTTTTAATTTCAATGGTAACACAATTTTAATTCCGAAATGTAAGCTGAACCTCCACTCAACATTTAACTATGAACATAAATCTGCTGGATGCTGGAGAGAACAAAAAGTAAGGCCACTCCATTGATTTGAGGGCAGCTGGTCATTTGGATTATGCGAGCTACTCTTTAACCCACCCATTAGCATGGGTAGTTAAGAACTGGTTACACCTAAGTGGATCTGGTGAGAGAGGTATCAGGAGAGAGAATGTGACACTGTGGCCTGTGTTGAATGATGTTAATTTGTGTTTCAGTAACAGAGTTGACTATGGAACGTGGAGTTGGAACTTTGGTGGAGTTTGTGCCATAGGTTGGGACAGTCTAGGCAGACAAGGAGAGGGACACTGCATTTCCTTCCTTTGTTTCTGGAAGAAGAAAGAAGAGGAAGTAGAGGAGGAGGAAACATTATTCTTCATTAGTGTGGCTGCTAGGAAGTCCTAGGGGAACTTGCAGCCAACCTCTCATGAAGTAAGAGTGTGGGATTTTACTGCATGCACTGTGGGGTCACAGCTTTTCCTATAGTCTCATTTTAAAACTATAACTCTTTTTATTTCTGCATGGATTTATTTATCTATCACAAATGGTAGGCAGAGAAGAAAATGCGGGCTGGTGTGCGGGACTTCCAGAGCTGCCCAGGAACCGGAGTCTGTTTGCTTACACTGATTTAACCTCCTCTCTGTGGCCAAATACAAGTGTTGATGGCTAGAGAGGAGCCCCGTGCCAGAAGAGTGTACAGTCTGGTCACTGAGAGCGGTCGGAAGGAATGTCTGTCGGGATATGTGTTCCTAATCAGCTCCAAGAGTGACTGTCCAATCAAGACAGCTAAGTTAAGAGGGAAGGCAGAAGTGAACTTTGGCCTAGTTGAAGGAAGATGGCAAGAGAATTCCCAAAAGGCTCCATATATGGTTGGGAAGGTCCCATTAGTGTTTTCTGGACCATGTGGCATCATAAAAAATCACCATAGGTGGCAAGCCAAGCATTTGAGCTTTATAAGTCATAATTTATATTTGGTCACTTGTCTGATCCCCACTTTTGCCAGATTCAAACCCAGCAAATTTCCTATCAGATGTTCTATCAGAGTGAACCTTCACCTAAACGGGTTGTTCCCTTTCTAATAGGTGGATTTCTTGGAACATTCCCATAGGTGGAGTCTCACATTTTTTTTCTAGCAGCTCATCTGAAAGTCGGCACCAGGGATTATTTTCCACTTACCAGCTGAAAGGCTTTCCTGGGTCCATGACCCAAGTCAGCAGACCATTAGGGTTGCGAATAGCAACTCCGGGACAAGTGTCCATGCCTCCCACCCCCACCGGCCACCACACTTCCTTTAACTCTGCAGTGACCAGATGTGTCAGCCTATGGGCCGATCACCTAGTTTTCCCCCTTAGATGTGTCAGGTTGTATGTATCTGGGCTGGGCTTCAAAACAGAATTAAATATTAGCCAAGACCTAACCAAGCTGAATATAAAACTATTGATTCCCCTGAGCTTAAAGTGAGTATCATAGTAAATGAAATGCTGTGGCTTGCTCACTGGGTTCCGTGGATGTCTGCCTCCCAGCGGACAGAGATTTTCAACAGGAGATGGATCACACAGACCCATTCTCAGGTGGGTGGAGGGGAAGGGGAGATGTTTTCGGTTTTCACCCCTCTTCTTCCCTGGCATTATTGAGGGGACAGACGAGGGAGAGAAGAAGACCTCTTTGCCAGGATACTGGTGTCTGGTGAGGGAAGGTGGCTCCCTTCTGCCCCTGGTCCTGCGAGGGCTGGTCACACATACAATGGCCCTGTCCTTGTAGAAAAGCCTGTGGAGGAGCGTGACTCCAAAAGAAATCTGAAATGGCATCCCACAGCCTCGCCCACTCCCATTATTCAGTGACTGGGGCCTCCGATCACTTAAGCCACAGAGCAGGTCCCTTGCAGGGCAGTCACTGGTCCTACCCAATCAGACAGCTTTAACCCTGGGCTCAGGGGGAGACACGGTTGTCCCAGGCCCTTACAAAGATCAGATTGCAAAGTGGCCAGAACAGGGGCCCAGAGGGAAACTGCTAGGCTCACAAGAGGAAGCCCCACGGTCAGCTCTACCCAACTACCTATAAACCCACCAGGCCAGCTCTGCCGGACCACCTGTCGATTTCACCAGGCACCTCGGAGGAGCTGCAATCCCACTCCTGGGCTGTGCTCCCCACACTTCCTCGCTGATGGCTGGGGTACCAGTCCCTGTGGAGGTTCCTCCCCAGGCGAGGGAGAGTGGCCATTACTGAGAGGGCGGATATTTTTCCTCATGGGTATTATTTTTAACAAGAAACCCGAGTGGTTCTCTCATAACATAATGAAGCCTTGGTGGTTTTCTCAACGTTCGCCAGCATCTTACTCCTCAGGATAAAGGGACGTTCCCCTAAGGCTCGCTACGTTTTGTGCTCCCAGGCACACGCACCCCCGCGATGCCGTGCACACAGGCAACGCTGTGGAGTACACACGTGGCACACACATGTGAGGGGGACAGTCACTGGTGTGTGTGGTACACGCTGTGACGCACATGTGCTCACACGCAAGACACCTTCTATATCTTGTAGGCAAGACTTCCAATGCAGAGATTCTCCAGGGCTTTCAGTGGAGGGACAGAACTATAATTTGACTCACGCATTTGAAGTCTAGGGATATACACTTTCTTTATCTTTTTCTTCTTCTTTTTTTTTATGGGGAGCAGGACGTTGTATATAAGCCAATTTTTCAGGCAGAAGACTCCGTGCCTGACCATTGACTGCATTCCTGGCCCCACCCTGCTGTCTGTCCCTGCAAATAACAGGTCACCTCAAAGAAAAAAAAAAAAGGTAGAGTTGGCAAAACTACAAATCATCCCCACTAGTCAACCTCCTGGAAGCACGTGTTCTGCTAACAGCAATAGTTTTGCATAAGAAAAAACACACAATTTCTTTGGAGAAAAATCACTTAAAATTTATTTTCAAATGGATTCTCACTGAGGACAGATTCTAACAATCATTTCTTCCCCCCCCACCCCTGCCCCCCGTGCTGCTGGCTTTTTTTTCCATTGAGGTCTGACAGACAACATTATATTCGTTTCAGGTGTACCACATAACGGTTTGATATTTGCACACACTGAGATGATCACCACAGCAAGTCCACTGAACATCCATCACCATAGGTAGTTCTAGAATGTTCTTTTTCTTGTCATGAGAACTTTTAAGATTTACTCTCATCAACTTTCAAATAGGCAATACAGCATTAACTATAGTGGCCATGCTATACCTTACACATCACCTTGACTGACTTTATAATTGGAAATCTGTATTTTTTGAGCCCCTTCATCCATTTCGTCTACCACTGTCCCCCCCACCCCCGCCATTTCCCACCTCTATTAACCACCAATCCGTCATGTGTTTCTATGAGCTTGGTTTTGTAGGTTTTTTGTTTTAGATTCCACATATAAGTGAAATCATATCATATTTACCTTTCTCTGATTTATTTCACTTAGCACAATGCCCTCAAGATCCACCCATGTTGTCACAAATGGCAAGATTTCATTCTTTTTTTTACAGCTGAATAATATTCTCTTGCATGTATGTGTATGTGTGTGTGTATGATATACATATATATATATACATATACATATATATATATATATATATCACATTTTCTTTATCCATTCATCCACTGATGGTCACTGAGGTTGTTTCCATGTCTTGGCTATCATAAATAATGCTGGCATGAACATGGGGGCGCAGATACCTCTTTGATATCCTGTTTTCATTTCCTTTGGATGGATAAATGCCCAGAAGTGAGATGGCTGGATCATAGGGTAGTTCTATTTTTAATTTTTTGAGGAACCACCATACTGTTTTCCAAGGGACTGCCCCAATTGACATTCCTACCAACGGTGCAGAAGGGTTCTCTTTTCTCCACATTCTCACCAACATTTCTTCCTTGTCTTTTGGATAATAGCTATTCTGACAGCTGTGAGGTGATATTCTCATTGTGGTTTTGATTTGCATTTCCCTGATGATGAGGGATGTTGAGCATCTTCTCATGTACCTGCTGGCTCTCTGTATATCTTCTTTGGAGAAATATCTATTCAGATCCTCTGCCCATTTTTTAACCAAATTTTTGTTGTTATTAAGTTGTATGAGTTCTTTATATATTTTGGATGCTAATCCCTTATCAAATAGACGATTTGCAAGTGTTTTCTCCCAGTCAGTGAGCTGCTGTTTCATTTTGTTCTTTGCTCTGCAGCAGCTTTTTAGCTTCATGTAATCCCACTTGTTCGTTTTTGCTTTTGTTGCCCTTGCTTTGGGTGTCAAATCTAAAAAATCATTGCCAAGGGGCGCCTGGGTGGTTCACTTAAGTGTCTGCCTTCAGCTCAGGTCATGATCCCAGGGTCCTGGGATCGAGCCCCACATTGGGCTCCCTGCTCAGCGGGGAGTCTGCTTATCCACCACCCCCCCGGCTCTTGCGTGCGCTCTCTCGCTCTCTCTTTTCCTCCCTCTCAAATAAATAAAATCTTTTTTAAAAAATCATTGCCAAGACCAATGTCAAGGAGCTTACTGCCTATGTTTTCTTCTAGGAGTTTTACGCTTTTGGGTCTTACTTTTAGGCCTTTAATCCATTTTGAGTTGATTTTTGTGTGTGGTGTAAGACAGAGGTCCAATTTTATTTATTTATTTATTTGCATGTGGCTGTCCAGTTTTCCAAACACCATGTATTGAAGAGACTGTCCTTTCCCCATTGTCTGTTCTGGGCTCTTTTGGCATAGGTTAGTTGACCATATAGTCGTGGGTTTATCTGTGGGGTCTCTGTGCTGTTCCACCGATCTATGGGTCTGTTTTTATGCCATTACCATACTGTTTTGATTATGATAGCTCTGTGCCCCCATGCTTCTTAATACAAATCTGAGGTTGAACACTTTGGGGGAAGCGGAGATGCTTGGCCACCAAGAAAATGAACTGCAGTTCTCTCCCTCAGGCATGAAGCACCTCCACAAAGAGGCTCTCCAACATAAAAGAAGTCTCCCCCTTGTCCATCATCCTGCTACAGGGCAGTTCCGGGGTTCAGGAAAGCTATGTCAGCTCCTTTCGTGTGCTTTTTGAGTACCTGCCGGTACGTGATAGAGAAGAAAGCTGTGCCACCATCTGCAATCTAGACACTTCTGGAGCAAAGACTCAGCTGGATAAAGACTCACTCTGTTTGCCTTCAGCTTAAATGCTTTTTAGCAGATTAAAATAGTCTCCTGAATCTCTCTTCCTAACTCCCAGGTGGATGAGCACCATAGTATTTATCAGGCTTGCTCAGGGAAGCAACAGACCACAGGTGGTTCATTTTTCCTCTCCCCTGCACCTTTGCACAACCACCTTTTGCATTCTCCTGGTTCCAAAGGGCGCATTGGCTAGAAGATGACAGCATCGTATCCTCAGCCCTGCTGCATGTGGCCTCGCTGGGGGCAGTCTTTGCAGCCGAGGAAACCCATCCCTCCTCAACCTTAAACAGAACATTTCTAGTTCAACGGAGCAGATGCAAAATCTGGTTTGCCATCAGCAACATGGTTCTAGGCTGTTGGGTCAGCATGGAAATGGGTGTTTAGAGGATTTGGAATTTCGCGGGCTTCCTTCACTGCCTCCAGGATCAATGAAGTCAACCCTCATTGCTGGAGAAGCACCAAAGCAAGGCACTGAAGTGACAGACGGCATCAGCAGTGAAGCCCAACATCGGAGGTGGGCTTCGCCATCCAGAATGCCAAGTCAGCTGAGGTCCAGAGGTCCTTGGGTAGTGTCAACATAGGAGACGGGGCACCTTTGAGCAGGGAGTCTCATGCTGTAAAAATTTAGTTCATCAGCGTTCACATCCTTTAGCCGTTCCCTCCAGCTGTCTTTCAAAAGAGTGTTCTCTAATGTTTATTGAAAGATAGACATATATTGAAATTTTAAAAATGCCTTCTCTTGACAAGTCCACAATGCCCCCCTTTAAACAATAGAAAGGCACGCTTTAGTTTTCACAAAGTAAGAAAGTGAGAAGCAATTTTGAAGGAAATAGTCTGCAGAGGCATTTAATCCTACGGATGGACAATGCAGAGCCAGGCCTCATTCCCGTCCCCAACAATCCCGGCTTCTGGGCCTGGCCTGGCCTCAGATAGAAGCCATCTACTACGCAGCTGAACAGCAGAAAACAGTTCCTGGTTAGAACAACCAGCTCATGGAGGCTGCTTTTCCATCTGTTTGGAGGAGGAAATCAGCCAGCCCAGCCACACAACCACATGCCATGAGCAGCCTCCAAGCTCACCCTATCCGATGATAAGCAAAAGCAGACGATTCGACTCTCCAGAATGATTCAGATGCCTTTCCTCCAGGAAAAAAAAAAAAAAAAAAAAAACTCCATTCCACTTTCCAACAGCCTGAGAAACCACATCAATAAGAAAGAACAGAGTATGGAGCTGACTCTGACAACATGTTCAACGACAGTTTAACGTGTATGGCATCTTTCCAAAAGTAGACTTACTCCGTGTTCCCTAATCTGTCCGTCACTCCCTAGGAAATGACAATGGGTTTTTACAAACAGTCTATCAGTCATTCTCACAGGAGACTGAAGACTCGTCCTATGGCACTCACACTACATTTCACCCCTCTCTGTTCTTCTGAGCAGTGCTGGGTGCGGACATTGTTACCATCCATCCCTTTCCTAGGGGCGATGGAGGTCATGAAATCCAAGCCTTCGGACCCCCTCCTACCACATCTGTGAAGGCTTTACGGAGTTCTCTTTCTTTTTCCATGCTGTGGACACAAGGAAACCAGGGAACACCCAAAAAAAGCCTTCAGCAGCCCCGACTCCAAAACCAGTGTCAATGCTGTGATGTGATGGATGGTTTTAATATGTCAAAACTAGGTATGCACGCAAGCTATTTTTATTATTCTGGTGGTATTGTGAATGTGGTTATTCTTCTTAACGTGTCATTCCTGCATGTCCAGTATTGAGATGAAATCGCTATAACTGCCTTTGCCTTCAACGAAGTTCTAGCTATCTTTGTGAATGTGTCTGTTTCTCTGTATGTCAGATAAATTGGCCTCTATCTTTGCTGTTATAATTGACTGTGTATGCTAGAAAGCAAGAAGCAAACATTGCTTTTTAGTGACTTTATTATTTTTTTTTATTTGCAAGTGGACTGCTCTATAAACTACCTTCCCATGAAAACATACTCCCCACCAAAGGGACTCAGACTGAAGTTTGTTCATTAGGCCACCTGTGTGAGCTCACCTCTGCTCCCATCTACCTCTGAAAAAGACTCTACACATACAGGAAAATGGGCCACGGTCCTAGGTCACGAGATAACCCACACTTTCCAGGTTTCCCAAAACACTGAACCTGGAAACTTTAGGATATTTTTTTAAACTCTAAGCCCCAGGAAAAGCCTACAAGACATTTTCTAGATGTCTTAGCAATCATTTGATAGCAAAAGAAAAACAACACTTTGAAATAGACAACCAGACTGATCCTTCATGAGCCCATGTGATGGCTTCCACATTCTGGAGCCCAGTTGGAACAGCATGGCTAGGTCACGGTAAAGCGCGGTGAAGGGGTGGGGCGGGGGGTGCTCTCAATGTGCCATGAGGACATGCCCAGTCCTGTTAATGGCAAAAGTGATGACGGGGAAATACCAAGTGTTTTAAAATTAGGTCCAAGAAAAGAGCTTTTTATCACCTTCTCATCTTTTCATTCACTCAAAATCAAAACATAATGAAAATTTCTAGCTGCTGAAAACAGGGTCTTAGCTACAAATCTGCTGACACCAGAAAAGAAATGAGTAATATTTGGAGTGTTCACAGTGGGCCAATCTCTGTGCTGGGCACTTTCTAGGCATCATCTCATTCAGTTCCCGCAGGAGCTAATACCCGATCGACAGACGAGGAAACCGAGGCGTGGTGGACTTGCATCCCTTGCCCAAACCTGCGCTCTGAGCCACTCTGCCACATTGCCCTGCTACCCACAGGATGTTCCTGACCTTCCCGAGCCCAAGCTCAGGGATAACACCATGAACCTCACAGAGTTGTGTAAGAGACTGGGTGAAAGAAAATATTTTTAAAAATGTATCACATTATCAGGCACACAGAGGTACCCAGTAAATATTAGGTTTCCCTCGCCTTCAATCACAGCAAAAAAAAAAAAAAAAAAAAAAGACCAGAAACTTTTCAGTTGTTAAACAACTGACCGTTCTCCAAATTGGCTAATATTAAACTATCGCTTCTAATCCTGCCATTAGTGGAGAGCTTAGCTGGTGCTAACATTAGCACCAACCACGTGATGCAAGATGAAAGCCGGTCTAGGGCAGAAAAGTAAATGCATTATGTGTCTGCCGATAAGGTGTACACATTTTCTATCTACACGGGGTGTTCTTTTCTGGAGAAGAGGCTTTCCTCCCCTGCCAAGCCTAACTAAACTTTGGTCTCCTCCAGAATGGACCGGAGATATAACGTCCCACCTCCCAAAACAGAGCCTCCTCTTGCTGAAACATTCCAGAAACTTAGCAGTTGGTGACATGTTAGAAACTGCTGAGTTCGTTCTTTGTTTTTCCTCCAGTGTGACACCGTGGTCGACCTGGGGCCTCTCCTTTCTAGCCAGAAGGAGAGGATCATGCCGCTAATCCCGGGTCTGTAACCATCTGTATTGCTCTTGGGTCCAGCTGGAAACAGATGGCACACTCAAAGGGGGTTAGCTAAAATGAATGTAATGAAGGAACTGTGTACAGAGGTGTGGGTGGGCGTAAGGACATCAGCAAGAAACGGATGAGGCTCCCGGACACTCCATACAGGCAGAAACCTCTACCAGCCCTCAAGCTGAAGGGACAAGGGAGGGGATGATGTCACTGGGGCCCAGTGAGAGCCACAGCCATGGAGACGGTGGGACTCTACGGGAGATGTACCTGTGAAGTAACTCAGCCAGGGCCAGAGTCACCGCGGACCCCTCTGATCTCCTCCCACAGCTGAGCTCAACCCGAGCCAGAGGGTAAGAGAGCCAAGGGAGGCAGTCCACAGAGGCCCGCTTCAGGGCACAGAGCAGAGAGGGGCACAGAGCAGGGACAGGGCGGCAGGGAGGAGGCACGTGGGGAGTCACCAGCACTCCCATGCACGGGCCAGCACCCATGTCGGGACCCCAGCACTCTCAAGGCTGCCCACACTCTACTAGCTCAGAAACACTGCCACCTTAGGTATGGGTGCAGCTGAGGGGCCCTGGGGGCCTTCCAGTATTAGCAGCACTCTCAAATTCCTAAGAGGATAAACTGGATTTTCAGAAAATAACCATCGGATGGCTTAGATGATGCAAAAGGGGTCCAGGGTTTGAGTTCCACCCACAGAGTATTCCGGGTGGTCAGCTCCCAAAGATTTAACTCTGCTTGGGACACTCACACTTCAGAATACAATTTTATGGTCTTCCTTTGGCAGGTATCTGCACACAGCTTCTCAAATGTCAAGGTCAGGTAGGATACTCTTCCCCTACCCCTACCTACACCAAAAGCATGTGAAAAAACCAACCTGGCTATTCAATACATTTCAACCAGTTGTTTGCATGTGCTCCCAAACTATATTTGCAAATAGCCAAACTTCACATTTTCTTGTGTCTAAGGATCCAGAGTTTTTATCATCCAGTCTCAGGCCAAGCAGGTTGATGTGTCTCTTTACCTGGGAGGACGTAAACAAAACACCACACAAACACGCACCCCCAACCTAGGAGAGGTAGAGCCTAGCACAGCTTCCTGCAAACACAGCAGCTCCTTCTACTGCTCTGCAGCTTCCCCAGAGCTCTGTTTCCACGGGCCCGAGTCTCTGAAATGGACATGTCCTAAGCCCATGTCTGTTGATACTTACAATTTTAGGTTGAGTGAATCCCAAGATGGGGCACAGAACTACCAGTGGCTCATCCCAAGGAAAGGCAGACTAGGGAATGCTCTTCCCAAGCTATTCCTTCAGTTTCGCCATATCCAAGAGGGAAACATCCCACCAAACTGTATTCTCCCAGCCGAATATTCTCAGGTGGCGGCTGTGCATGCCTGGGAGGCTACTGCTCTTTTCTAGGTGAGGCGAGGGCAGCGGGATTGTAATAGAACAGCTTCTCTTACCGATCTGCTTCTTCAAGCTGAAGACATTCAACCAGGTCGGCAGTGACCACCTCTCCTTGAACTTCTGCTAACCCCCGGTATCGCTGTCCTAGGGTATCGACCTGTGTGACCACACTCACACACAGCCCCGAAGCACCAACATAAGGGAACAAGATGGTGAAAATGGAGAGGAGGTTCTGTTTTGTTTTGCTTTTTTCTAATTCCACAAGCAACCTTCAAAAATGCAAAGAATTCACCTAATTTGGGGGAGAGGGGAGGACTGATCAGAAGGTGAATTCATTCCACACTTTTGAAATTCGAGTAAAGCTGATTATTTTCTTTCTTTCATAGGAATTCTAAGGTAAGGTGTACTCTGAATATTTACTGATTTGTTAGCATACCAATAAATTAATCCATTACGAAAGTAAATTATTATCCGTGCACTAAGAACATAATGAGCGTCTACTGTGTTGCCAGACACTGTTCTGGAAGCCGGGAATTCAGGGAGATGAAAGACAGACCAAGTTTCCCCTCCTTGTTGTAAGGGAGACACTCAAACAAATACAACAAATAAGGGAACACGAAGTCTCAATATAGTGACAGATGCTCTGTGGAAAATACATGGACAGTAGACAGGTGGTTAAGCACACTGGCCCCAGAGCCAGACAGTCTGGTTTATATCTCAGTTCTGCTACTTCCTAAGTGACTTGGGGCAAATTATATAATCTCCCTCAGCCCCAATTTCCTCCTTAATAAAGTAAAAATAAGAACAGGATCTAGTTCGGAGGGATTTGTGAATTCGGCAAACTGTGAGCATGAAATAAAGTAGTTTGTTTATATTCAGAGTCTATAACAGTGGCTGACATACAGTGAGCCCCCAGTAAAAGTTAGCACTTCCTACTTTAGATGGGGGTGGCCCAGGCGGGCTTCTCAGAGGTGGCGACCCCCATGTAGAGATTTGGTAAAAGCAGCAGCCAGAGGAGGCACCTGGGGGGCTCAGTCAGTTGAACATCCAACTCTTGATTTCAGCTCAGGTCATGATCTCAGGGTGCTGAGATGGAGCCCCACGTCCAGCTCCACACTCAGTGTGAAACCTGCATGAGATTCTCTCTCGCCCTCTGCCCCTCCTCCACCTTGCCCACACTCTTTCTCTAGAAAGAAGTTAAAGTAAAAAGAAAAGAAACAGCCAGAGTGAAGACCTTAGGGAGAAGTGAGCCACGCCTTGTTTCTGAAAAAGAAGGAAGGTGGGTGAGGTAGGAGTAGGGGGCCGGGACAGGTGAGGCCATGCAGGGACTTGGTGGTCTTTGATGGGAATTTGCCTCTGCGCCCACGGGGCAGAAAGCCATTGGAGGTTTGGAGCAGGGGATGCACTAGGATGGACAGTGGATGGACAGGAAGGAGAGGGACCGACTGTAGATCAGGGATCAGCAAGCTATGGTCCACAGACCAAAGAGGGCCCCACTGCCTACTTTTGTAAATAAAGTGTTATTGGAACACAGCCATGCCCATTCATTTACATCCTGTCTAGTCCTGATTCCCTGCTATGGTGGCCTTGTTGAAGAGTGACAGAGACCATAGAGCATGCAAAGCCCACTGACCCTGGTTCTCGCTAGCCAAAGTTCGTCAACCCCTATTTTGGAGGAAAAAGAGTCTGTAGGACTTGTAAGTAGATGGGGTGTAGAGGGTGAGAGAGAGGGTGGTCGAGGATGACTCTGGGTCTCTAGCCATGAATAATTGGGTGGTGCCCTTTCCTGAGATGAGGATGACCTGGGGGAGAGAGCAGGATGGGTGGCAGACAGAGTTAGTATTTTGGACACGCGAAGCTTGAGATGAGCCTGGGGTGTTGCAGGAACTCAGGCTGGAGTCACAAATGCAGGCATCACCTGCAGGCACAGTTCCTTTCTCTCCATTTCTACCACCGCAGTGACCCTCTAACTCTTAGGGCCTCGGGGAAGGGGTGCGGGGGATCACCCAGACAGGGAACTCAGACCCAGAAGGGATGGGTGCTAAAGCTCGAGCCTGGGCCCATCCAGCATGAGAAGTCAAGCAGAGGAGGAAGAGATGGCAAAAATGATGGAGAAGTGCCTCATGAGGCAGGAGGGAAGGCCCCGGGGCATGTCGCAGGAGCCAAGAAGAAACAGTGTCCACAGGGGCCAGGTCAGCTACGCCGAAAGGCCCAGAAACCGAGAAGCAGCTGAAGCTGGCAAGATGGCCTTCCTTGTTTTTACTCGACGGGGCGGTGATGTGAGAAGCCCTGTTGGGCAGGGCTGAGGAAGAAAACCGGAGGGGCCTGGAGACATCCCGTCCTGATGCAGAGAGGAGAGATGGACAGGGGCAGACAGGTGGCGTGAACACAGCAGAGCAAGTTTGTAAGATGGCAGACACCAGAGAATATTTTTAAGATCCAGGTTTTACCTACCATCCGAAAGCTGAGTGTTCCTACAGAGCGTTTCAGTAACCAAAATGGCACAAAGAAGCAATTACATTAATTCATATGGGAAATGAATTTGAATGAATCACCCCACACCCAAAAAATCACCTCTTTTAGTCTTTTCTGATACTTTGGGACACATCTTGGTAACGGACACACAAAATCAATGGACATACAGCCCAGATGCTCACAGACTCAGTTCAGAGCTGCAGCGGCTGATTGCTGGGATGCTGAACGTGTCCTGGGGGAGGAAGGGAAAGGGGCTGGGCGCCCCTCTCGCTGCCCCGGGGGCGCTGCCTCTATCAGGGCCTGGCTTCTGCAAAACCGACACTGGATGCTGTTTGCGCTTTTTGCCTGTTTTTCATAAAAGTGAAAATCCTCTTCGGATTTCTTTTGGTTAGCGAAAACAGGTACCAGTGGAGGTCTTGCTTAAAAGCAAAGGGGCCTAATGCAAACTTTTGAAAAGCGGGGCATGCCTGTGATGGGAATGATCCAGCTGAGTGGGAGAAAATAATACGGCAGAGAAAAGGAAGTAAAGCCTCTAAAAGGCAGGAAGTAAGATCCAGAGGTCAAGTGGAGAGGTCAAGGGAGCAGGAACACTCTGCTCTAACAAGAGAGCACATAGGAGGTCTAAGTATGTATTCAAGCAGGCCAGGAGATGCAGCAGATTTCACATGAGGACATTCGTGTCTGATTGCCTTGATTTTCTCAATACGGCCAGGAAAGGCTCAGCAGCTAGGCTGGAACGGTAGGGAAGGGAAAAGACAACCTATGGGACTTGAAAAGAAGTCTGAGCCTGTTACAGAGCCACCGACTGTTAATCAAATGTCTCCTGTATCCTCCACAGCAACTAGCGCAGAGCTCGTGAACACAGTATTCAATTACACACTAATTAAGGACATCACAGGTACAGCGTGAACTTTTCACCTTTCTGCCACCTTTTTTTTTCAGTCAAGGTATTGAGAATGTGTGCAGCCCAGACATTCAGCCTCCTTTCATCAGGGGTGAGGCCTGCCTATTTGTCCAAGGCAGAGTCTCAGGAATCTGCAAACAGTTAAGTCAAATAGCCACCCCTTCGACCACAAATGTCAGCCCCGCAGACACAGCTGATGAAGAGGGCTCTAAAGATAAGACGTCAAGACAACTACATTAGGCTCTTTATCCCACTGGCATCTTGGCTCAGAGCAAACACCCAGCGTCTGAACCCCCCCAGGCCGCGGTGCGGAGCCCAAGCTCCGGGCCAGCCCCGGCATTCCTCTTACCGACAGGGTCTGCCCTTTGCAGCATCAAATTCCCCCATCTTTCCTTCCCTCCCTCTTAATCTGTTGTTGCTGCCTCCCCTTTTCTTTTTCTCTCTCTCCTTCTCTGTCTCTTCTAGCGCACCCAGAGGTGAACCTATTTTAATGTCCCCAAGTAAGCTTGCTTCTTCCACTTGTTCTCTCTTCTCTGGGTATGGCCAGCCCCCATCTCATCCCAAATCTGTGACGAGATGCCCCTCCCTCCAACATCATTGGGGGGCCTGGGGTGAGTCTTCTTCAGCTTCGCTCTTCAGACTGAACAGGGACCTGCCCAACCTGCGGCCACCGTACGTCAAAGGAGAGGGACCAAAACAAGTCCGTGAGGAGGCTGTGATATGGGTAAGAACTGTCTTATTGCCTTCAGTATTTTGACTATGAGGTAGTTAGTGGGAGGAGATCCTTTCGCCTTTTCCAATACACCCTTTGAGCTGATACTCTGTGATTCTGTGACAATCTGTATGCATGACACTATTCATTTATCATGCAAATATTTATTGACTCAGCCTGGGAGCCAAGGTCTCCAGGACCCTTTCCCAGATGCTAGACCACATATCACATAAGGGAAGGAGAACGTGTGGTCTCTGCAAAGACCAGTTAAGAACTCTTCTATTTTAGGCATTATGCTGCCTTGCCTTCTGTATTTCTATTAAAAAGTAAGGACAAATCTGTCCCCTCAACAGTCTGAATGAAACCAGAATGCCAGTGGGCCCAGAGAAAGCAAACATGTCAGGACAAATTCCCAGTTTTGAAAGTGAGCCCTCCAGCACACAGACACTTGGCAACCAGGCCTGACCACCCCAGCAGGTGCCACATGCCCCCAAATCACACTCTAGCTCAGGTCCCAAATGCTGAGACAATTGCAGAAGGTAGGAAGCAGCGTGGGCACCATCTGAATGTTGCTCAGAATTGTTTGGCCCATCTGTCTCTTGATGTTCTGAAATTTTCTTTGAAGCTAATAATGTGACAAAGTAGAAAGATCAAGGACTTTAGAGTCAGGCTGACCGGGATGTGTAGACAGGCTTGACTGCTGACTGTGTAATCTCAGGCAAGTTACTTGGTTCTGCCGAACCTGGCTTTATCTCTCAAACAAGTATAAGACCACCTATGCTGTAGGATTATTGTTAGGATTAAAGGTAACGTATGCAAAGTACCTAGATGGGGCTCAAAATTACAACTATTGTAATTGGCAGAATGCCCAGGTCTCAATTCAGAAGCCCAGGATGATCTAAACATTATCTCTTGAATGTAAACACTGGATATCTTCTACCCCTAAAGATTTAAAGTAAAAGAAGAAAATGACACGAAGACACCCTCCCGCCCCCCCCACGCAGGGGGCGCACTCCTCCCTAAATCAAAACAAAATGATGGCGATAAAACTCGGAAGTGCCCTTTGCTCATGTGCCTCCTTGAGAAAAACAAAAAAGACTAGTTTCTCATCTCTGACCCTCTGTCCCCAGCACTTGCCTTGTCCAGCTGCTGAAGCTCTTGGCCTCCCTCCTGGTTCTGAGAGGGCCAGACAGCAAAAACAAAACAAACCAAAACAAACAAAGAAACCACAGAAGAGGAAGGGGACGCGGGACCTTGATGCAGAAGGGGAAGGAAAAGGAGACAAAGAGAGTAAAGAGTCATAGACACATTACCTCCAGCGCCCAGAGCCTTTCCAGCGCTCTTTCCAGTGCAGGAAGGCTTGGTAACAGCCTCCGTTAGGCGCTCAGTTCTGCATGCAGAAGAGCAACAGTGACATCTTCAGGGCAGCCAGAAGAACTTGGCTGGGGAAGCAGAGGGGACGCTCTCCTTTTAGAACACACCCCTCAGTGGAGATGTCTGTGGCCCCCAGCTGGCCTTTTCTCTATCTGACACGACAGGTGTGTGCATAGTGCAAGCCCCCTCATACTAACCCCCCAGGCCCCCCACCAAAACTGACGCCTGGACATGCCTCCCTCCTGCTCAGCCAAACTCCTACGGAGCTAGAAACTTGGAAGGGTGTGTTGGTTAGGGACTCTAGGGCAAGCAACCAAAACTGATTTTGATTTTCAAAGAAATGAAATTTATCAGTAAAATACTGGACAGCTCATGCAGTCGCTGGGAAAGCTGGAGAATCAGGCTCAGGGGACAGACGGGAACAAAGGGAAGCAAAAACATTCAGAACCCAATCAAAGCATGCCACTGGGCAATCAATTCTGATGAGAGGCCTCACTGTGGTCACCCATAGTTGCCACCATCAGCATGGCCAGCACAGGCAGCTGGGAGCCCCAGCTGGATTCAATGCCCCTGCTGCGTCTTGACATCACTGGCTCGCCATTTAAAGTCCCAGGCCCACAGGCTTGCACCATAGCTGTGAGGGATCCCTGGAAAAGATCTTGCCACACACACATCATTTCCCCAAATACAGAAAAGACATTCCACAGATGCTGGGCACGCCAACATCAACAAAATGTCCCCTGCAGAATGCAACTGATGTGACAGCAAATTGCAGACCTGGCACCACGGAGTGTTTTGAGTCCATGGAAAGTTGTGTGACAAAGCAGAAAAGGCACAAGCCAGGAATTCAGAGATCTCGGTGAGTCCCATCCCTTATTAGCTATGCAACTCAGGTGGGCAAATAAGCTTCTCCGGGTTTTTGCATGGAATATGCACGGAATAGAAATATCCCTACCTACTTCGCAAGGCTGATGTGTATACCAAATTAGTTAATTCTGTGTACAGGCTTTGAAAATCATACTATTACTGAGTAAACCCTTTTGCCCGTCGGGGTTCCAGGTTACCCATCTGTAAAAGGCAGGGCTAGTGTGAGGTATAAATGAATGGTTTGATTTACAAATTGAAATCGTTGCTGTTTGGGATTTGCCTCAAAATAACAGAGGCAGCGGGTAGGGGAGGAAGAGGGTAGGGATACAGAGATGGCTGGCCATGGTTTAGTGTTAAACCTGGCGGGTGGGCACATTACACCATCCTCTCCATGTTAGTTTGAGTATGAACTCTTCCATCATAAACGGTTTTTTAAAAAGAAGGGTCTTGGAAGTCCGTAGAAGAAACAAGCCCCACTCTCCCCGCCGCGCACCTCCAGGCGCTGTTTCTCAGGCACTGCGCCCCTTCCTCTAGGCCCACCACGCTCCACGCCACGCGGGTGAAAGTGCATCCTTCGTGATAAAAATAACGCTCTTGAAATAACGAAAGCCCCAAAGAACTGATGGACCTCAAAAGAAAAACCAAAGCAAAACGACCGGACGCGCGCCTTAGGGAAGAGCCGGTCCGGAACAACCGCGCAGTTGCTCTCGCCCATGAGCACGAACGGACTCCGACTCCACCCCGGGTACCGCATTCGGTCATGGGCCCAGAAAACAACGATAACAACGACGCCACAGAAGGCTGCACGCCCGGTGCCAGCAGGCGCCGCCGCCAGCGACGTGGTCGAGCTGTGCGGGGCCCTCGGGCGTCCCGAGCAGACGGCGCAGTCGGACCGCGGGCGCAGAGCTCGGAAGCCGCGAGGCGGCACCTGCACCGGGCGGGACTTCAGACGCCCGCGACGCTTCGCGCGCAGACCGCCAGCCCCAGCGATCTACCCCACCCGCCGCGCCCGCGTTTAAACAACAACAACAACAACACAACAACGACAACAAAACCACCGCCCATCCCATCCCGGCCCCGCCCCTCGGCCGCCCGGAGAAGCCCCGAACAAGCATGGCCGACAGCGGGGCGGAAGTGGCTCCGCCCCCACCCAACATGGCCGCCGGGCGGGCCTCCGGGCGGAAGTGACCCGTCGGCACACTGACGGGTCCATCATGGCGGCCGCGGCCGCCTCTCCCGCGCTGAAGCGGCTGGATCTGCGCGACCCCGCGGCGCTTTTCGAGACGCATGGAGCGGAGGAAATCCGCGGGTTGGAGCGCCAGGTTCGGGCCGAGATCGAGCACAAGAAAGAGGAGCTGCGGCAAATGGTGGGCGAGCGGTACCGCGACCTGATCGAGGCGGCCGACACCATCGGCCAGATGCGCCGCTGCGCCGAGGGGCTGGTGGACGCCGTGAAGGCCACCGACCAGTACTGCGCCCGGCTCCGCCTAGCCGGCTCGGCCGTCCCCCGGCCGCCACGGGACCCGCAGGTCAGCCCCGCATTCCCGGTCCCGCCCCCCGGCCCCCCGCGCGCGACCCGCCCCCGGCCCTCCCGCGGCCGCCGGTCCGTCCTCGGCCCCCCGCGCGAGCCTCACCTGCCTCAGGGAAGAGCCTGCCGCCAATTTCTGGACTCCCTTCCTCGGGGGAGAACGCCGGCGGTCCTTTCGCTGGCTGCTGACCGGTCGTTCAGCAGCTCCCTTCAGGGGCCTTCCCTGACTTCCGGGCCCTGATTCCCTCACCTCTCTTGTGGCTTCGCTGGGCTCTCCCAAGTTTAGATGAAAACGCCAGGGGTCTCTCGCAAGACAGTTTAGCTCATTGCCTATATAACGTTTCCTGACATTCTTAGAACACATTTCTCCCTTATTTTAACACCTTCCCCTCCTATCGTTCATTCCTCATCCCGGTGTTTTCCCCACGCCGGTCCCAAGAATAACCTCCACAAACCCAAAGAGCTCTTCTACCTTTGGTGGAGTTGAATGACCGTACCAGCCATCACGCCCCCTTCTTTCAATAGCGGAACATTTTCATTTTAGGGAACTAAGGTTATTCTAACCAAGTTATCCTGTTTTTTTTTCCTCCAAACCCTAATGATTAGACCTGGTATGGAAGGATTCAGCCCTAAATACATGCTACTACTGGAGCAGCATTTTGCATTGCTAAAGAATGTTGACTTAGGGATGACTACGTGAACGGGTAGGGAGGATGAGAAAGGTAAACCGGGAATTTGTTCGTGACCCCAGGGAAGAACCTTATAGGACATGGAAGAACTTGCAAAAGTACAATTTAGCTCCCGTTTGTAACTTTTTAATACAACCTGTGTTTTAGAGGAATCCGGGTTTGTAGGCAGGGCTCACACAACACAACCACAGAAGATTGGAAATACTTTTTGAAATGAGAGACCTCATCCCTCTCCTCTGTAAGCTGTGCATTTATACCTGCCTCCTCCTAGTTGGCCAGCCTTTCCTATAACTGAGTCTTGCTTCATGGTTTATTAAAAAGCTAGCTTGTACTGTGCCTGACTTTAAATATGTATGTGTTTTTTATACTTGTTATATCTGATTTATTCTCAGACCCACAAAAATTTGAGTGCCCTCTGTGTGTTCACGCACAAAGAAACAAGCCCCCTAATTGCTGCTCTGAAGGAGCTTACAATCTAGTCAAGGAATTAAATCCGTGGAAAGTTGATGAGAAAAATGTAAATAATTCAGAATAACAGTAGAAAGCATTTTACGATAATGTGTGATTGATTCCAAAATACTTACGTACATTTACCATAAGACTTCTGAAGGAAGTCACTTCAGGCTTGAGTCCTTCTCGGTAAGGAGGGGCCTTCATGACAGATGAGATTTGGAACATGGGTCTGGAGTATGAAAAGACAATTAAAAACAGGTAATCAGTTTAATTAAAGCAGGAGTTCTCAACCTTGGTGCTTTTGACATTTGGGGCTGGATCATTCTTTGTTGTAGAGACTGTCCTGTGCATTACAGAATGTTTATAAGCATCGCTGGCCTCAACCCACTAGACACCTGTAGTACCCTTCTTCCCCCTCCTGATGTCTCCAGATCAGAACCATGGGAAGGATATGAATCTCCTGGGAACTTGGGAGCAGATTGGTGGTATGCTAAGATACATATGGAGGTCAGATGACTAAAATTTTTGGTAGGGAGATGAATTTAGTTTTGAACATGCTCATCATGGAATGGCAGAGAAACTTAGCAGGGCAACGGCAGAAAAGGCTCCAGTGGGACTTGGGAGTGGTGAGGACTAAAAAAGAGGTGGGAGTGGTGTTCTGCTAAGAGGTGACGCTGGAGGGTAGGAGTCTGGGAGTAGGAGGGTGGACTGAGATGGGGAGAGGCGTGAGGACTGCACCAGATGAAGATCTGATGGACGAGTTACCAAGAAGTCCATCAGGCACTCAAAGAAGCAGGTGCAAATGTAGGGAGGCTGAACATCCGGAGGGCTCCATGCTGTGGAGACATCTCGAGGGTCACAGATAACCAGACTGAGATGACCAGATTAAGTTTGCATCTCCATATGACTGGGAGGATAATCCAGTGGGGCTGTCCAGCGCTGTTGACTCCAGTCATTCCACTACACCTAACTTGGAAACCTTGCCAAGTGGCATCATATCAGGCATAATAAAAGCTTTGTACCCTGCAGTACCCCCACATTTCTCCCCAAGCCTGCCAAACACTGACCTTGCACTGGTCCGCGTTCGTTCCGTGCCTTTCCCTGCAGCCCCAGCAGCCGTCCCAGGAGAAGTTCTACAGCATGGCTGCCCAGATCAAGCTACTCTTAGAAATTCCCGAGAAGATCTGGAGCTCAATGGAGGCCTCCCAGTATCTGCACGCCACACAGCTCTACTTGCTTTGCTGCCACCTTCACAACCTGCTCCAGCTGGATTCTTCTAGTTCCCGGTACAGCCCCGTCCTCTCACGGTTCCCCATACTCATCCGGCAGGTCGCAGCAGCCAGCCACTTCCGGTACGTAGATCCAGCATAAAGATCTGCACTGGGGATGGCTGCGCTTCACCCCGACCAGTTTACGGAATGTGCCTTTTATCCTGATGTACCAGGGTTCTTCTTCCCAAGATGTAAAAAATTCCGTTGCTCTTCGTCATCATCTTTTTAGGTCAACTATTCTGCATGAAAGTAAGATGCTGCTCAAGTGCCAGGCCGTGTCTGACCAAGCTGTAGCGGAGGCCCTGTGCTCCATAATGCTCTTAGAAGAGAGTTCTCCTCGCCAAGCCCTAACAGACTTCCTGTTGGCCAGAAAGGCAGCTATTCAGAAACTTCTCGACCAGCCACACCATGGTAGGTTTGGCTTCTTTCCAAAATATGGTCCTTAAGGGAATGGAGAAGGGGGAGCCGAGGGAGAATGAAGCACCTAGAATGTTCTCTGTTTCTAACTTTACTAAAGGAAACTGTTGGGCGCCTGGGTGGCTCAGTTGGTTGGGCGACTGCCTTCGGCTCAGGCCATGATCCTGGAGTCCCGGGATCGAGTCCCGCATCGGGCTCCCTGCTCGGCGGGGAGTCTGCTTCTCCCTCTGACCCTCCCCCCTCTCATGTGCTCTCTCTCTCATTCTCTCTCTCTCAAATAAATAAATAAAATCTTAAAAAAAAAAAATTAAAAAAAAAAGGAAACTGTTTACAGGAGGATGGTTTCTTCTCATAGGTGCCGGCGTCAAGGCCCAGGTTTGCTCATTAGTGGAGCTGCTAGCCACCACTTTGAACCAAGCTCATGCTCTTTTCTACACTTTACCAGAAGGTCAGCTGCCAGATCCATCCCTGCCGTGTGGCTTGCTCTTCTCAACTCTGGAGACCATCACAGGCCAGCATCCTACCGGTGAGCTCTTAGCCAACCTTTCTTACTTTCAGGTTATTCAGCTGTTATTTACTGAGCACCTGCCACCTGCCTGCTACTGTCCTGGGGTCTCTGGGGATATAGCAGTGCCCTGGACAAATATGGACCCCACCTTCGTGGAGGTCACAGTCTAAAGGTAGAGGCAAATACTGAAGTCACAAATACAAACATATCTATTGAGAAACAATAGTGGCAACTACTATAAAGGCAAAGTACAGGTTGACTTGGGAACATTGAAAGGAGGGACCTCACCAGTGAGGCTTTCCCTGGAGAATGATATTTAAACTGAAAAGTGAAAGTTTGGTAAGAGTTAGGTGAGGAAGGCAAGGAAAAGAGTTCCAGGCAAAGGGGATGGGATGTGCAAAGATGTTAGTATATTTAAGAAATTAAAAGCAAGCAGGTGAGGCTAAGGGGTATTGGGTGGAGGAAGAGCAGCATGAGAAGAGACATGGCCAGTCTATTAGATGTGACCAGATAATGCAGAGCTGTGCGGACCAGGCTAGGGAGTTTGGACTTTATCCAGAGAACAATGGATAGCCTTCTAGGACCTTCCAGGCTTATTCGTCCTTCTGTTATATGTTCCCATACATCCTGTGCTTTTATTGGATAGCATTTATCCTAATTGGAGTTAAATACAATTGGCTTTTATGTGGCAGTGGATCTTCATGGGGTCTGGAGTAGATGCTGAGAGCTCACTTGAGAGGCTGTCATCATGACCTAGGTGGCAGACGATGGGGGCTAACTGGACAACCTGGACATCTGTTTAGCATGGGATTTGGTATTGGTGGGGAGGGTATAGAAAGGAGGTGTCCAGGTTTACAAGAAAAGGAGCTGGTTTGAAAGGGCTGATGATGAGTTCGCTCTTGAAAATATTGCTTTGGAGACGATTGAGCCCCTTGGAATGGGAATGTGGTGGAGTGGGCAGGTGACTGGGGGTCCAGAACAGAGCAGTGAGAGGTCTGGCTTGGAGACACACATCCGTGCATATGGCTGTTGTTTGAAGCCGTGGGGATGAGGGACATCATCAGGAAGAAGAGAGGATGGCAGAGGACTGTGCCTCAGGGGACTCCAGAACTCAGGGGTCAAGCGGAGGAGACATAGTCCCAAAGGTAGAAGAGAAACAGGTAGAACATGGGGACAGCCACCTGGTCATTTTCAGAGAGAGAGATGTATTATGTAGCCTCTTCTTGGGCTTATTTATCTTTCAACGAGGGTGCCACTTCCTTATGCCCTGGCTTCCCTCTAGGTGCTTCCACCTAATGATTTATCCCCCCTCGTGAAAGGTGAGTACGGCCTAATGTGTCATGGCTCTGGACAACAAGTGCAAGCGACCTTAGAAGGACCCCTGTGTTTCGAGCTCCGGAGGGTGCTCACACACAGAACACGGTGAACGGGCCTCCCCCAGAGTCGCCCCACAGATGCCTGTGTCCTTCTTGGGAGGTCATCTTTGAAGAGCTACAATTCACCAGTCAGGATGAGTGGTCTTTCAGTCTTTCTTTAGCTCTTCCAGGTTGGTCGGAGGATGGTGAGGAAAAGGAAACTGTCACCTTTTACTTTGTGACAACGTCGAGGGCTGCAACAGCGCTCAGTACTGCTTTCTCTCCCTGCCCCGCCCCCACTCCCTTCCTCCCTGTCCTTCCCCTTCTCTACCAATGTGGTGCCCAGAGTTGGCACGAAGCTGCCAGCTCCCTGATGGGCGTACAGTCTATACTTTCCTTGTCCCCCTGTCTCTGGGGTCCTGTCTGACCTGCCCAGGAGAAGACCAAATGATTTTTGGAGGTTGCTTCTAGGTCCATTTTTTAATATGCCTTTCAAAGGATGGCCCTGATTACTTGTCACTTGGCCTTCTCTTAGGAAAGGGTGCCGGCGTTCTGCAAGAGGAGATGAAGCTCTGCAGCTGGTTCAAACACCTGCCGGCATCCATCATCCAGTTCCAGCCAGCTCTCCGAACCCTGGCGCAGCCCATCAGCCAGGAGTACCTGAAAGACACGCTGCAGAAATGGATCCACATGTAAGTAGCCAGAACTTTCCTGAGGCGGGGAGGGACCGCCTGTGTAGCCACACGAGGGCCAGTGAGGGCCACTGAGGAAGGAGGGAGAAGCCTGATCTTCTGGATGATGCTCTGCCTGCTGCCCACTGGGTCATGCCAGGCACTTGCTCAGCCACTGGTCACTGCTTTCGTGGCAGGTTAGCCCCCACTGTGGGAGAACCAAGAGGGAATTCGCCTTTCAAAATATTACCTTACAGGATTTAAAATTCTATGTAAGAGTTCTGCCACTCCTAAGCTTTTATGTAATGCAGTGGTTTTGAAGCCATTCTAGGGGGCTCTAGCCTTCCTTCCAGATAGATACCTCAGGGAGGCAAGGGTAGGCCCCATCCCCCCATGTAGCCGGAAATGCTGTTTATACATATTTATAAAAACTCCGAGAGATATAAATATTTATATTGGGACCCAGGTAAGAGGTTTTCAAATGGAGTGCTGCTGTTTTTCTTTCTTTTCTTTTTAAGATTTTATTTATTTATTCATAAGAGACAGGGAGAGAGAGAGGCAGAGGGAGAAGCAGGCTCCCCGCTGAGCAGGGAGCCTGATGCAGGACTGGATCACAGGACCCTGGGATCATGACCTGAGCCAAAGGCAGACGCTTAACCATCTGAGCCACCCAGGCGCCCTGTTTTTCTTAATAAAGGTGTGAAAACCATGAATCTAATAAGGCCCAAGAGAAATGATTTTGTTGCAGGTGTAATGAAGACATTAAAAATGGGATCACCAACCTGCTTATGTACGTGAAGAGCATGAAAGGTCTCGCAGGGATCCGCGATGCCATGTGGGAATTACTTACCAATGAATCCACCAATCACAGCTGGGATGTGATATGTCAGCGGCTTCTGGAGAAGCCGCTCTTGTTCTGGGAGGATCTGATGCAGCAGCTGTTCTTTGACCGATTACAGGTGAGGAGATTACATGGTCCAGTTGTTTTCTGGCCAGTCCTAGCATGATCTTTTGACTGTCTGGGGGGACTTCTGTCACTCCTGAGTGTACTCTTTCTCTCCTGACTGACTCAGGGATGGCTCTTCTGGAGAATGAGCCCTAGACATAAGCAGAGATCCAGACTCTGGTGCAGAAAGAGACCAGGCCTCTGTTACGTGGTCGGGAACATGTCCGTGGCCATCCGTGACGACTCTGTTCTCTGCCAACACCATGTCATCCTCCTGAGCATGCTGGAGAACACGCAGAGTGCCAGGATGGACTGCCACTTGGGGTTGTTGATTTCAGATTTCCTGACAGGAGTCTTGACTGGAACTCTCCCCTGCTTCCTTTCAGACTCTGACAAAAGAAGGCTTTGACTCCATCTCCACCAGCTCCAAGGAACTGCTCATTTCAGCCCTGCAGGAGCTTGAGGGCAACACCAGCAACTCCACTTCAAATAAGCACCTCCACTTTGAGCACAACATGTCTCTCTTCCTCTGGTCCGAGAGCCCCCAAGACCTGCCTCCCGACGCCGCCTGGGTCAGCGTGGCGCACCGGGGGCACTTTGCTGGCAGTGGGCTCTCCATGAAAGCACAGGCCGTTAGCCCTTGTGTCCAGAACTTCTGCTCTGCCCTAGATTCTAAACTGAAGGTGAAGCTGGATGACCTCCTGGCTTACCTTCCCTCTGCTGACGCATCCCTGCCCAAGGACGTCTCCCCCATGCCAGCCCAGAGCCGTGCCTTTGACAGGTATGCAGATGCCGGGACTGTGCGGGAGACGCTACAGACTCACTCGGTGGCGTGCATCAAGCACATCACAGACCACATCCGGGCAGAGCTGCAGCACATCGAACAGGTTGTGCAGGGGCAGCAGGATGTCCTCAGTGGTGTCAAGTTGCATTCAGTCCTTTTCATGGCCAGACTCTGCCAATCTCTGGCAGAACTGTGTCCCCACCTGAAGCAGTGCATCTTGGGAAAGTCAGGAAGCTCCGAGAGACCAGCAAGGGATCCCAGGGCTCTGAAAAAACAGGGAAAGGGGAAAACGCGGGAGATAATTCCTATGCAGGGGAAATGGCAGGAAGTTAAGGAACTCCTCCTCCAGCAGAGCGTGATGGGCTACCGCGTCTGGAGCTCAGCAGTTGTGAAGGTGAGTGACATGCACACAGTCTGCCCGTGCTCACCACGCAACCCCATCCTGGCTCCCTTCCATCATGTTCCAGGCTGGCCAACCTCAGGGAGATCTTGTCTTTTTTTTTTTTTTTTTTTTCTTTTCCCAAGAAAAATTTAATAAAACTTATTTTATTTTATATCTCTCTTATGTACTTGTAAGTATCAAACTAGCAAGAATGTCAGTTTTAACAAGGCATATCTTGACTTTCTGGTCTACGTCTATTAATTTTTTTGCATTTGTTTTCTTTAGTTCAATTAATTAACATATAATGTATCATTGGTTTTGGAGGTACAGGTCTGTGATTCATCAGTCATAGACTACCCAGTGCTCATTACATCACATGCTCAGGGAGGTCTTTTCAGAGCAAGGGAATAAACAGTTCTTGTTTCATGCAGTTACTTTCACTTCTCTGTGATAGCACAAATGTAAAAATTTTTCCATTCAAATGTTTAGCCTAGATTTTATAGACACAAACTCTGGGTTTTTGTCTTTCCATCTGATAAGAATGAAAGACCTCCTTGGACAAGGGTCTGGATTTCCTACTCTTCCACCTGAATGTCTTATTCCCTGTGGTCTCCCCTGGTGTCTTAAGAGGTGGCCCTGGACGTTTGTAAGGTAGTTACAACAAAATTCCCATGGCTGACATGGGTAATTAGCCCGAGAAAAGTGACATTTCCACTCGCCACCCCGCACGTGACCAACACAGCAGAAGCTGGGCTCAAGATTACTCAAGTGGTTTGAAACACTCTCTAAAGGAGCTAAGTGGCCTGTTGGGTATTTGCTTTTTATTACCAGGTTTTGGCTCATGGATTCACCCAGTCGTTACTTTTAGACGACGCCGGCTCAGTGCTGGCCACAGCCACCAGCTGGGATGAGCTAGAAATCCAAGAGGAAGCAGAGTCTGGCAGCAGCGTCACGTCCACAATCCGACTCCCTATACAGGTGAGCAGGTGCCCCCAGGAGAGTGCCTGTGGGCTGGACTGGGCCAAACAGCCCACTCTGCAGAGAGGAGAATCAGCCGACATACAGCTTCCGAAGAAGAGCCAAACTGGTATTGATAACTTTCTACCACGGGGGTAGAGTAGACATAGGGCCGAGTAGGTAGCAGAATGTTCGAGAAGTCATCTAATGATTGTTTCCTGTGCAGCCTGGGCTCTGCTCATTGGAGAGCTGCTCACCCCAAAGTGAAAACAGCATAACGCATAGTGCCACCTGCCAGGTCAGCCCCCAGCCACCAAACCGGTGACAGTGATGGTCACTTTTATCTATTAACTGCCCTGCTGGAAGGGGCTGCCTGGGGAGGTCCAGGTCCTGGCTCATGAGCCTAGTGAGGATATGTGGACCCACTTCTACCACGTCTCCCTCCTTTGGCACAAGTCGCTGACTCAACAATCCTTTGTTCTCCCAGCCATCCTGGTATGTCCAGTCCTTCCTGTTTAGCCTCTGCCAGGAAATTAATCGGGTTGGAGGCCACGCTTTGCCAAAAGTGACACTGCAGGAGATGCTGAAAAGCTGTATGGTCCAAGTGGTGGCTGCCTATGAGAAACTAGCAGAAGAAAAACAGGTGAAGGTAGGTGTTTGAATTCTTTCCCACTAAAAACGGAAATACAAACCTGAGGTTTTTTTTCTCGGGTTTGGGCAGTACCCATCAAGGATTCCAAGTGTCTACCCTCAGTGCCGGCTAATTGGTAGTGGCTTCGCGCTCTGCGAGTTCATCATGCCTCCTCTCGAGGATCAAGCAGGTCTGCACTAAAGGGCAGTTCGGCAGGAAGGGAAAAAGGCCGGGTGTCCAACCCCAGCACTGCCACGTGCGTGCTATGGCTTTGGGCAAATCACGAAGCTCTCTGTTTCTCCAGGGTCAGGTGTGGTCCCTTGGAGAACTGCTCGGGAGTGGGGGGTGACCATGCCCAGGGCGGCATGTGGCACACACAGGCTGAGGGAGCTCCTGTCTCCCAGCCTCCCACCTCCCTCGCCCCTTCCCCGAATTGTTCTGCCCTTGGTGGGTGTTCCCGTTTCATCAGTGACATATTTAAGACAGGACCACCTCCTGATTTGGGAAAGAATTCAGGGAAGTCTCCTGAGCTTCCTCAAAATGACTCTCCTCCACGCGAGGAGCTTTTTTTCTTCTAAAAGGCAGTCTGCAGCACCCGAGGCCTTTGTTTGAAGGTTTTTAGTTTGGTTTAAGACCAAGTTTTGAATATAACCCGGTGTTGTGACATCAAACAGTCCTTGTTGAGTATACAGGGTGCTGCTTCTGAAGCAACAAGCTGTACCTCAACCAAACGGGTAAGCCGTTTAACAAATCCTCTCCCTTCACGGGTGGGGATGGGACATTCGTTTACAGAAAGAAGGTGCCTTCCCGATGACCCAGAATCGGGCCCTGCAGCTGCTTTATGATCTGCGTTATCTCAACATTGTTCTGACAGCCCGGGGTGAGGAGGTGAAAAGTGGCCGCAGCAAACAGGACTCTAGGTATGCTCACCCCAGCGGGCTCTCCCAGTGCCGCCTCTGCTGAGGGCACACAGCCCCTTTCCAGAAAGCCACTAAGAGATAGCCTCTCGTTGTGCATTAGCTGTTAGCTTTAACCAGGAAGTCCTCACATTACCAGCTAGATCAGTAATGGCCACCTGCTGGATAAATGCCATGGTCAAGCGTGGTAGGTGGACTCTCATTCCGCTCTCTTCTGAGTCCACCTATCTTGGGTATAATTTGAGCCTCTGGCGCTGGCCCTGACAACATGAGGAAGGAAAGGACTTCATTCAGAAATCTTAGCTGGTTAAAACTCTTGAGGATTACTTAAGCACCATGGGCAGGGACAGGTGGTACCAAGCCAGCAAGTAAGAATAAATCCAAATACGGGGTTTCTTTAGCACTGAAATGCCGTAAGGTTGGTTTTTGACCTAAAAAAATGTGGAGAATAACCCATAATTCTTTTTCAGAATTGAGAAAGTGGCTGACTATCTGGAAGCACTCATTGACCCATTTGACCTGGATGTTTTCACACCACACCTCAACAGCAACCTTAATCGCCTGGTGCAACGAACTTCTGTAAGTCATGTGAGAAATGTGCTCAGGGTGAACGCAGGGCCACAGGCTCAAATGACAAGGTAAACCCACTCCAGCACTTAATACTCTAGGAGGCAGTTGGGAGGGAGCTGGGATGCAAATAGCTCAGTTTAGTTGTGAGGGCCGGAAGAGGATTAGATAAAATCTCACTCTGGAGGCAACCCTGATCACACCCCTCTAGTTGTAGATAAGGGTGATTAAGGGATTAAGGTTTTATCAGGGCCTCCGAAAGAGGAATAAAACAAAAGAGTGCTGTGACTCTGGGATTCTGACCTGTGGGCAGTGAGAAAGGTAATTCTGAAGCATAAACATGCTGCAAGGAACATTCCCCCAAAGGATGGTGAGAAACAAGAAAAGGGATTTTCTCTTTTACCCGGACAGGGGCAAACCTAGCCGGTCACTGTGCCCTCTGTCCTGTCTGCCAGGTTCTATTTGGATTGGTCACTGGAACAGAGAATCATTTCGCCCCCAGGAGCTGCACATTCAACTCCCAAGAACCCCATAACATACTGCCCCTAGCGTCGAGTCAGATCAGGTAAGGATTCTAAGATGCTTTTGCTGGGCCCCGGAGCTTCCCGTTCATGCCACTAACACTCTTCATCTGGTCTTGGAGGTTTGGACTTCTTCCCCTGAGCATGACAACTACCCGAAAGGCCAAATCAACCAGCGGAAGTGGCGAAACCAAGGCCCAGGTCAGTGCAGAGAGCAGGGGGCGCACCGGATGGGTCCGGTCCCCATCTCCCAGCAAACCACCCGATTAGCTCCCCTTTAAATAATCGATAAAGAACGAAATGACAAAATGCACTAATGCTGCTTTTAATGGCGGCGCAATATAGAAGTACAAGGTTTCACTAGCTTGAGCTGAGAGGAGTTTTAAAAGATGCCCATTTACACTATCAAGTAGCCTCATAATAGAAACGTTATCTCAGGCTGCCAAGGCTGTAGAAAACAAGCAGGGCAGGACGGAGACTGTTTCTTGTTGTTCGTAGGGTGCAAGAGGTAACCACTTAACCCAGCACGACGATTGTACTGGTTTGGACAAAAAAACTTTTGTTCTGGTGGTGGTTTCATCTTCCATTTCTTGCAGGTGGGTGGGAAATAAAAAGGGAATTTGCTTCCTCAAGTTTGACGTTTTCTTGTTAATACACGTTTTATTTCAGTCGACTGCCATCCATTAAGCCCGCAGGAGTCCTCCTGGGTATTTCTGAGTTGTGTTGTGTACGCGTGTGCTTGAGCCCCAACAGCTTGTCTCCTTACAGCACTTAGTTGTTTGCTTTCTTGGTGGACAAAATATTAGCAATGCGTCCTTTCCACCTTCCCTGCCATCAAACCCAGTAAGACCAAAATTCTTAAACCTCTGGTTGTACACCGTGGGAGGCGGTAGTGAAAAGCACAGGCTCCTGCACAGGCCGTTCCCTCCGCAGGCTGGGACTCTGAATCTCTACTTCAAGTAACTGACCTGTAAGTTCTGTCCATAGGAGAGGCTCAGACGGCGGAAAGGAGGTACCCATGTTTACCCTTTTCCTAGGATAGTCCTCATCCTCAAATGTTAGTTCTGTCCCATAAGAAGATCTCATCTTGTCCCCTATGTCTTTTGCCAGTGTTGACAAAGGGCAGAGTCCCCTGACTAGGGCTCTCTGTGCTTCTGAGATCTGCTTGTGTGTGCCGTGCGGACTCCGCGTGCCGTGGCGGGTGTGAGCAGGCAGGAGGGTCTGGGTAGACTCTAAGGCACTTTCCTCTACATGCATGGCAGGTTGTCCCCCCGGCACTCTCCCGAGCAGGTGACCCAACGCAGCCTGGCTCCTTGTTCCGACAGCTGGTCAGTGAGGAAGAAGACGCGTCCACGCCTTCATTATTCAAGCTAGGTTGGCTCTCTAGTATGACTAAATAACACGGGAACATATCCGTCTCTCTCTAAATAAATACTACATCATTTCTGCTAACGGTGCCTCTGCTTGTTTGTTTCTAAGCCACCAGTCTTTCCAGTTTCAGCGGTGGAATGTGGCCCCCCAGTTACTGTTAGGGGTTCCTTTAAGCATACAGTGAATCCTTGTCCAGCGGTTTCACAATACTTGGGACTTTAGACAGCAGTTCAGATAGCTTATACTCGGTCAGCATTCCTCAGCGCCTTAATTCTTGAACCCCAAGGCGGATTCCCGGCGAGATCACAGAAGCTGCTGATAGAACAAGTCTATGAGTGAGACAAAGGTCATTACGTACTTCTCGACTGTCAGAACTGTGCCGTGTTTCCTACTAAGTCTGAGATGGAGGCTTTGGAGGAGTAACGGTAGCAGAAGTGAGCTGGGTATACAAGTGTGAAAGACATTCTCTCTGGAAATACAAATATATAACAAAGAGAGAAGACAATTAGCAAGGCTGCTTCACTGACACAGTCTAACTTGGATCTGATTGTTCTCCTGTCACAGAGGAGAGAGTACTTTCAACAGGACATCTACATACTAAGAGGTAGTATGGCAATTAATTTCAGTGCAAGACTGAATCAAGCTTTCTATATTTTGGAAAACAACTTAGGTTTTTTCATGGAAACTAGATATTCTTTACTAGTTTATTGAATTTAAAAAATTGAAGATCCCACATTTTTAAAAGGCCTTTTTACATAAAGTAGAATTTCTAATGGACAGATTTGGAAATCAATCTGAACTGGACAAACTATGGATTCAACACGCAGATGAGATTTCCTCATACCATTACCTCGACATGGATTTGATACCCACCCTCAAAAGAATCCTATAAAAAATTGCTTCAAAGCCCCTTTGAAATTGCAATAGTGCAGCAAAACCACAAGTAAACAACTGCCTGTCAACCCGTTATTTCAAATATAGACTGAAAAGCCAACAGGCATATTTTTGTGCAATTTTTTAAAACATCGTAAGTTGAAATATCAAATCTGCACAGCGCTGTCCCTTCACAGAAGGCAAGAAACTGGCGGCACATCATGTCGGAGGCCGTCCTCGGTGCTGTAGGCTATGGAAGTGGGCCTCCTTCAGGGTCTGGTTGATGTGGAAGTACGGGCCCTGGCACAGTGCAGACTGCTCGGGAACAGGCTGAGGGGTGTTAGGGCCGGAACCGGCCGCCGCGTGGTTCAAGCTGCTCTCCGGCCCGCTTGCCCGGTCCGGGCTGTTGATGCTGCTGCCGCCGCTGCTCCCACCACTGTCGCTGCTTGAAGACTGGAAGGGAAAAGAAACAGGGTCGCGATTAGGCAGTTTGCTTTCTTAAGAACTTCACTGTGGTTTCATTTACAAGACCCCACGTAAGAGCGTTCTTCCCATTTGGCTTGAGGAGGACCGGCATCAGAACGTCCAGTGAGTGGGCTTTGCAATTTTACAAAGTACGTTCACCTGAGACATTTCATTCTATGCTCATGACTGCCACGGGAGGTTGAGCGGGATTCTGATCCCCAGCACCTCCCCAAGGAGCGGCAGGGTCCAGGTTCAGGCCGTCTGACCGCAAAGCCCTTCAACTACATCCTAATTCCTTTACACATCTTCTCTACCTGCTTTCATTGTTCATTCCAGTAACTTCCAAATAATCACAGGAGGAAGTTCTCAGCCTCCAAGGGAAAGTATCAATCACGGGTACAGGGTGTAAGTGTCATTAACACACAAAATGGCTTCTGGCCACAAGTTTTAAAAAATCTGTGGCAATTTCTCACCTCATGGACACAAAATCGTATTCTCTGAATGCAGAACATGTATCTTGCGAGAGTACAACATACTTCGTATCAAGTTACGTTAGCAATTTTGCAGTCTGATCTATGTGTGTGCATGTGTGCACAAGTGTGCCTAATTTTTTTTTAATGTAACAAATATGATTTGGTGTCTTAGTTGTCTTGAAGAAGCTACTCAGAGATCCCTAAGAACTAGGGTTCTCAAAAGGGAAGGCAATAGTAAGAATCCATTTCAGAATTACGGTATTTTACAATTTTTAAGTATTGCATTTCAAATAAATGACGAGCAGTACCCTTCCTCCATTCACAGCTCAAGCCAATACCGTACTGGAAAGAATCAATGCATGAGAAAGTTAGAATTCTAGTAATTAACGATCTGGTGTATACTTTTCTTAACTTGATCTAATTCATGCTCCCTTACACAACGACATTTGTTTCAAAGTCCGCATACAACTATGTAAAATCTACACGTAAAAAAAAAGACTGGAAAAAAATCTGGCCGTAGTAGTTATGTTAAAATGGAGGGATTAAGTTGCTTTTTTTTTCTACCTTTTACTATAATATTCTTACAATGTGGTTATTATGTATTTTACTATAAAATTAAACATATAAATAATGTTTCCTAAGGTAGATACTTTAAAAGTGATTTTTTAAAATACTAGTTTATTCATTTTTGAGTAAAAGTTGCCCCTAACAGTGTGTACAGAAACATCTGAAACAGCAAAGAAGGCAATGTCCATAAAAGTTAATCCATTTTTTTTAAAGATTTTATTAATTTATTTGACAGAGAGAGACACAGCGAAAGAGGGAACATGAGCAGGGGGAGTGGGAGAGGGAGAAGCAGTCTCCCCGCGGAGCAGGGAGCCCAACGCGGGGCTCGATCCCAGGACCCTGGTATCACGACCTGAGCCAAAGGCAGACACTTAACGACTGAGCCACCCAGGCGCCCCGATAATCCATTCTTAGTAAGACTTGAAGGATCATCATGGTCCATAGGTCATCTGGAGCTACTTAACAGGTTACATAGCCCAATGCCCACAAATAGTAAAAGACAACCTGTCTTTCTACAAAAAAAAAAACATGAAAAGCATTATAATGGGCTGGAGTCAGACGGCAGGGTTAGCCGCAGCAGCAATTAAATAAGACCAGGGTGCCTGGGTGGCTCAGTCAGTGAAGCATATGCCTTCAGCTCAGGTCATGATCCCAGGGTCCTGGGACTGAGCCCTGCGTGGGGCTCCCTGCTCAGCGGGGAGCCTGCTTCTCCCTCTCCCGTGGCCTCTCCCTCCCCCTCCCCCTGCTGGTGCTCTCTCAAATAAATAAAAATTTTTTTTAAAAAAGTACTTAAAGGGCGCCTGGGTGGCTCAGATGGTTAAGCATCTGCCTTCGGCTCAGGTCATGATCCTGGGGTCCTGGGATCGAGTCCCGCATCGGGCTCCCTGCTCGGCGGGGAGCCTGCTTCTCCCTCTGCTTCTCTCTCTCTCTGTCTCTCATGAATAAATAAATAAAATCTTTAAAAAAAATTTAAAAAGTACTTAAAGACTTAAGAAATCAAATAAATTCAAAACCAAAAATTGTTTTCCATAAAAGCTTCTCCTAACCTAGAGGGGAACAGCCCAGATGTGCGGTGCTCCCGCACCTAATAAGGTCATGAGTAGTTAACGAGTCAGCTACTACACTAGATAAGAAACCCACCGCGCAGAACACTTTGTTTCCTCTTAGTCTGTTTTCTTTACTGTTTTTCGTTACAGGCACTGTCTGAAAATTAAGGCAAGAACTAGAATCAGTTTCTAGTAAGTCAAGTTTCCATCTCAAATTTTATTTATTTCACACTATAATAACAAAGATGACATTATTCTGACAAAAGGTAAAAGTTCCTTTAAAAAAAAAAGGTTAGAAAAGATTTCTGTACAAACCGTGAAAAGACGTGATTTCTAGTCCTAATTTTAAAAACTTCATGTAAAAACATGGTTTATACCAACTTTATAAAGACAGGTACGCAAATGTTTAGTGTGGCCTTGTTTAGAATAGTGAAAAAGTGAGACCCACCTACATGTCTAGCAATAGGGAAACTGGTTATAACATATGCATATAAGGTATACTCCGTGAATTATAACTGACACTGAAATTCTACTCAGCTATTAACAATAATGATAGAGATGTATATATATACCACGAAAGAAGTCGTCAACTTTTTTTACAGGTTGCAAAACCATATGTACAGTATGCCAACTGTTTTTTTAAATGTTTTCAATTAGCAATAATCACACCACGGATAAACCTCATTGGCTACGATACTGTCACCGCGCAAAGCTAAATGTTTTTTTTTAGTATAGACATATGTGCACACCAGCAACAGTCTGGAAAGATATATGTATATATATGCCAGAATATTCAGAATTTGGACCATTTTTTTATAATATTTTTGTATATACAGCTTCTACAAAAGATTTCTGTGGAAAGAAAATCGATCACAAGTAAAGAGAACTAAAAGAATGTGGCTACAAAACAGACCTTCAGGTATTTTCTAACTTCAAGACGGAGACTTAAAAACTATACTGATACTGTCAGTAAGATTTGCAGAAGACTTTCTTGCCTCCTTTAAGAACCTCTAAAACTGCTTCAGTTGTATTGACTTGCATTGAGCGGGCCAATGCTACTTTTAAACTAATAAAAGAGAGCCTATCTAGAACCTGGGAATCAGTAAATGCCCCTTACGTGTTATTTTAACATTTACAAAACTACCTATGTAGTACTACTGCCATCAAAGGTAAAAGCAAAACATCTCTTTCAAAGATGCTTTGGTTCCTATTTTCTGCCACTTGTGACCAGTCTTCTCACTACCAGGGAGGCTTTCAAGAGTATCTCACTCTCTAGGGATGAACCAGGGGTTTTGAAACTGAGGGGGAACCCATTAGCAGCCAGCACAGAAAAAGAAAACAGAGCAGAACATGAAAAGGGTAACCGTTCTGTGAAACTTGTTTTATTGCTCATGAATGTATTTGGTGTTGCTGGGTCACAAAATAAAACATTCCTATGGGACAGGGTCAAAAAGTTGGGAAGTTAGTGTTGTTGGTCTGAATACTGCCAGTGAGGTCTACTTTATGGGACAAGGGTAAGGCCATTATTTCCTTCTAACCCTAAAAAGTAAGTCTCTGTCAATGTTTTAAGATCTGCACAGAAGTCAGTCATTTTGTTATAAAACAAAAAAAAACAAGATGAAAAGAGAAATTGTATTTTCCCCACTTAACGGAGCTTTTTAGTATCAAGTTGCTTGGGAGGGGGCACTCCTTTATAGTACCCGGTTCTAAAAAGTACAACTGCTAAACGAGGACAGAAGCGTTTACCTTGTTACTAGCACTGTTCTCAAGAATACTTTTATCAGACTTTGGGACTACTAAAGAGTCCTCAAACAGGAACCCCGTCCCGCTCCCCTGCACCTCAGAGAGAGAGACACTGTGTCGTGTCCCAGCGGGCAGTTACAAAGCTCCTTCTCTTTCCTCTGGATTTTCAGTTTAGGCTTCATGCTGACATCTGACCCAGGTATTTTCAAGACAGATTTATATTACAAATCAAAAGAGAGTACGGTCACACTCTGTGAAATAAAAACCCCTTGCATATCCATGTGTACGAGCACAATAAAGTTACATTTATGCCAATTCCAACCAACAGGGATCTCTCTAAATACATCAAGGCAACTCACGTCCCCGTGGAGAAGATCTGCATGCAAAGCAAGGACTCTAGGTTAGCTTAATCACTCACGAAACCTTCTAGTGTGTCTCTGGAAGAGCGGACGCCGGGGCAGGACAGAGAGAACTATCACGAGTCGGTCTATTCAGGAATCACCTGTGGGCTCTTTTAAAAAGCGCACCTGCCAGGGTCCCGTGTGGCTCTGGAAAACCTGGCTTGAGTGTGCACA
Source organism: Callorhinus ursinus (assembly GCF_003265705.2). Classification (NCBI taxonomy): domain Eukaryota; kingdom Metazoa; phylum Chordata; class Mammalia; order Carnivora; family Otariidae; genus Callorhinus; species Callorhinus ursinus. The sequence goes on along the minus strand of NW_027397112.1, from coordinate 1,029,056 downwards.
GACTGTTCTGAAGGCCAACCACTGTCCACACAAACGTTCACGTGCCCGCTGTGTACAAGATGGCAGTTTCACTAGGGCGACTTAATCAGTCAACAAGAATGTGTTGGGCTTAACCAAGAGTATGGTGGCAACCCAGACATGGGGACCGATGAGCCCACCACTGCCACCGTGGTGACGGGAATCTAGCAACGGGCTGAGAGAACTAGGAGAGCCGCCGTAAAATGAAAAGTATTTGAACTGGGCCTAGAAGATTGAGGAAGAGTTTTAGTAAGCGGGATGTGACCAACTGGGAGCACGGTAGGAGCAAAATCAGAAGGAAGGAGTGTTTGGGGACGTAAAGCTGATCGTGTGGTGCGGTGGGCCACTCCAGGCACAGTCAGTCTGACAAAATATCCAGGAGAGGTTATGGCTCAATGATCAAGTGCTCTGAAGTCTGCACCTAAGGCCTGCTCAGATCACACAGGAGGGAGGGGTCTACGCATCAGGCAGGAAAGCAGGCCCACGGGAGGACCACAGCAGTGTGAATCCAAGGGGATGTGTCACAGCCCAAGGGGAGACGGAAGAGAGAAAATGAGGGAGACAACTGAGCTGGCAAGTACTAGGTGCTCAGTGCGCATCTGCTAAACGGAGACAGCACTGGTGAGCCTTGAGCAAAGGTTCAGGGGCGTTGGGAAGGAAACCGGGATCCAGAGAGGGAAGGAGGGAAGGCAGGTGGGTTACCAGCCAGCCGGGCTGAAGGGGCGGGCCAGCTGCTGGGAAAGGGGGAGAAAGCCTGCAGATGGGCTGGGTGGCGCAGAGACCCGCGAGGAAGGGACAGGCCCTCCGTGGGCTCGTGTCCGGGGGACACAACGCTGGAGAGACTGTAAGAGAAGGAAGGCAGACTTGGGAGGCTTCCGGGGGCCTCGACAAGGAGGGGGAGTAGACAAAGAAAGGCGGAGGGGCACTCCCCCAGCAGAAAGGAAGAGCACGTGTATATATAAATCCTGACGCAGAGGACAGGGACATTAAGGAGCTCATGTTCTCAGTCCCCAGGGCTCAAATTGTACAGCAGGAAGTCAAGAACGCCGGGCCCCTCGGCTGGGCCTATACCCAGTTCCATTTTCCCAGGGGGTAAAGTCAGTTTAAGAGAGGACCCGTGTATACCCATGGTTGAAACAAAACAACTCTAAAGACAATTCCTGCTAATAATCTTTAGAAAGCTCTCCAGGCAGGAAGATTAATTACGGAGTCTCTGCTTCATAAAAGGAGAGCCAGAGTATATGTGTCTATTTATTACCCAGAGTTGGATGCTTTCTCTTCTTAATTAGAAAAGCAGACTAGCAGTTACCTGATTTTCTCTCAAACCCCAGCTTCCCACTGCCTCCAGCCCCCCGTTCACTGGTGCTTTTACGTTTATGCGAGCCTCAAAAGACCCAAGAATTCCAGCTCCCCAACTGCACGTGCCCTTCCTGGGGTCACAGTGAAGTGCCGTCTACGTCCGCGGCAGAATCTGGAGTAAGTGCAAGAGATGACCCTAGCCAAGTCTGTCAGAGCATCTAACAGAAAACTCTGCTTCCAAAGTGCCCAACAATTTGAGAGAGCTCCAAGTCCGCTAGTATCAGTGAGGCTGTAAGATTCCGAATGAATACAGAGGGCTGATGAAAATCTCTTCTAACTATGCAAGAAAAGACAATGCAGGTGGTCACTCTTCTGTGTCCCTGAGTAAACAACCTACGTTTCAGTTTCCCTTACAAGATGAAGTAGGACTGCACAATGGTTTAAATTCCTTCTGAACTAAATGTTCTATGAATACTTCATTTTGTTTAAAACCAACAGGCCAAAAAATAACCCTGACCTGTAGAAAAACATGTGTGTACATACACTCATTTCTTAACAAACTTGACATTCAGTGTCAGTAAGAAACCACCTGGTGCAGCTTTTCATGCTGTGGGCTGAAGCAATGTATTACTAACACTTCAAGGACTTACACCATGAGCATAGTTTCTTAAAACATACGCTAAAAATCAGACTAATTTTGGAAAGGCCTGTTCCTCCACTTTGAATGGACCATTTTAGAAGGTAATTTCAGAGTTTATTTGCTACAGGGTTTTTAAACACAACACGTACCCTAATAGTTTCACCAAAAACAGTTCTCTTAGGAGGCACCTACTACCCTACAACAGACTAAAGATGAGAATGGGCAAAAACTGGAGCACCTGGGTGGCTCAGTGGGTTAAGCGTCTGCCTTTGGCTCAGGTCATGATCTCAGGGTCCTGGGATTGAGCCCCACAGCAGGCTCCCTACTCAGCAGGCCTGCTTCTCCCTCTGCCTCTGCCCCTGCCCCTCCCCTGCTCACTCAAATAAATATAATCTTAAAAAAAAAAAGAGAGAATGGGCAAAAAACTAAGAGCCTTAAGAGACTTTTTAAAAGATTATACTCAATATTCCCATTGTCATCTAAATTCACACTATTAAAAAAAAATCACCTGATATTCAGCTAATTCTTATCAGTTAAGATACATGGATTTAGAGAACCCTAATTGTAATGATACGTGGGTTCCCTGGTTGTTATTTTTTTGTCAGATCTCTGCAATTGCACTAAGAATACCCTTGGAATTTTAGGGTTATGACATGAAAACTTTCCCCTTCTAGCAGGAAAAAAAAAAAAAAGGCAGAGGCTGCTCGAAGTAAGCCACTCCTGTTTTTTCTCCACATTCTCTGTTACTTCATGGTGATCTGAAAAATTAAAATGGTCTTGGTAGGTTAAAGATCTCTAAAAAACAACTCCACAAACTGAGATCTTCGCATTTAAAAAATGTTCTGCTTCTATTTACTCAGGTAGCAGCACCTTTTCCAAGGCGTGCACCTTCGTAACAGAAGCCACATTTATGTGGAAACGTCTAGGAGAGTTTGCAGATAAAGATATTAAAACTGAAAGCAAAGAGCATTCCTCTACTACAAATTAAGATAAAATTCAAACCAATAAGGCCACCCCTAAGAGAACAAATTTAAACGAAGTTAAATCTAGCTAGTTTTTCCCCATCCAAATAACTGTCCAAGATCAGGGAATGTCACTGCCTTTGTACAGGACCCAAAAGGAAGACACAAATTGATAAATGATTTCACTTTTTGCTCAATGAAGAGAAAAATGAGCCTGACTTATACATTCATCTAGCATGGGGTTACAAAAAAATTTGTTCCCATACCAGTAAATTATATCTCAACTTTAAAATAGCATCCTAAGGCTCACAACTCATTGAATCTAAGTCACTGGAGTTAAAATTAAAGGTCTTTGTTTCAAACACCAATTAGAGTTTTGAAAAAAACCTTTAGACCCCAATTTCTTCACAGATCTAAAATTGCTTTCAAGCTAATACTGTATCATAACATTTACTTGGAAAAATATTTTCCAGCTAAAAGATAAGAGGAGGAAAATTGTTCTTCTCTGTTCCTGTGATTTGAGAGAAGTCTAGAACCTAGCTGCCTCTGGATATATTTAGCAAAATCTCTCAGAACTTCCGTCCTGTATTCTGTGCAATGGCACATACCATGGTCAGGAACAAAGAGCTCACCAGCCAAGCTCTGGGCTCACCAACTCTACCTCTTATTAGTTGAGTATCTTTGGGCAAACCACTTTACTTGTCTGTGCCCCAATTTTCCCATCTGAAAAGCAGAGATAATACCGCCTACAAAAATGACAGGAAGAAAATGCACAAGTAGATTAAAAGTTTCTCTTTACGTAACTAATCGGGCAAGTCAGTTCACATTCTTCACCTTCATAGTATCTAGGAAAAGAGGTATATACTATCTCCATTTTACAGGTAATTGTGATTTACGTGTGGCATGCATAATTCAAACACCTTACATCTTATTTCCCAGTACTTGGCAATATTATTACATTTAGGAGAAAAATGTAACTTTTGGAAATTAATTATAAAAACAACTTTAATTATCTCAGAATTAAAGCAAACTCCTTCCAAATGAAAGCTCTTCAAGTCATAAGAAAAAGAATTCTAAAATTAAGTATTTCAGGAAAGACACAAGAAACAGTTTCTCTTCACTGAGCTAGGCTTAAGGAAACTTACCTCATTGGCCCTACCTTAGAATTAAAAAAATAACATTTTCATTAACATTTGATTATGTAAATTAACAAAAACAATAATCCACTAATAATGAATCATTTTATAATTTTCCTTTTTATACACAATTGTCAAAAAGCAGCCAAGTGCCCCTAGACTTGGTATTTTTGTGCTATAAACACAATGATCTATTCCAGTGGTGAGGATTCAATTGTTCAGGGCTTAACTTTCCATTTTAAAGGTTTTCCCCTGCTTTTTGCTTCTCTAGCCTTCCCTTGGTTGACTCGGCCTCATTACTGGTTAATTCCATCCCTGGAGAAGCACAGCACAAGAGGCTACACATTCAGAGCACTGGGAACCAGTCAGTCAGCTGGGTGAAGGGGATGGTCCTAACCGTCCACGTGGGGTCTACCAGTGAGTTCTGATACCACAACAAATAAAAAGTGCCTGCGCTGCTTGTTAATTGTAACAAAGGCAAGCTAGTCCATCTTTCAGAGTAATGATTACAGAGTGGTTTAGCCGCTCTGTTTCTTTGAACAAGGAAGAACAAGATCCATGAACCAAGAAGTTGAATAACAATACATCGTTTGCCTCTGTGGTATCAATGCACAGGTTTTAGAGAGGGGGTAAAGTGATTAAAACAAAACAAAACTACTAAGAGTCTTACTGAAAATAAGAGATCAGAAGTGTTGCATTTTTTTTTTAAATGACAATTTATAATCCTGTTCTCAGGCATCACGACTGGAAACATAAGCTAAACATAAGTGTTTTGTATTGTAAATGATCAATACAAAGAGTTAGACCGACTGAGCCTCTGAACTAATGTAAACATCACTTAGCAGGATCTGCACAGAGACACAAGTAAGGAAACACTGATATGGTGAAAGTAATCACTGCACACTTTTTAACAGACTTATAATCCAAAATAATGGAAACTCAATGACTGTCACAGTTTTATCACTGGATGCTCATGGAAGCCTCTAATCTCTGCTTTTCTTTCATCCTCCAATCGTCACATTAAACAAAAGCTCAACTGCTTTTTTGTTAATCATTTTTTAAAACATAAGAAAAAGGAAAAAAGCATGAGAGAAGATTTTTAAAAGGGGGACAGGAGTTACAGAAACTCAAGTGTCCACACAGAAGGAGCTAATCTGCACTTACTGTTTCTGAATGTGTATGACCTATGTGAGAGTTAACTGATTTCATCCCCCCTGAGAGGAGTAACTTTGGATTTCCGGTAAAGACTGGATGTAGGTCAAATCCTATTATCAAGAACTAATTAAAGTACGAATTATTTTGGTTGTGCAAAAACTGTGACACGCAGAGTTGTGTGACACAGAGGTCTGCTCTAAGTTATAAGGCTCAGACTTAGAGATCTCTGCCAGCAAGGAGCTTCTCAATCAGGGTGACCACTCATTAAGGGTCACAATTTTCCAGTAACACAGACGTCATTTGAAGGTTAGCCTCCTTTCCCTCTGTAGGGCAGCCCTTGGAGTGCACACAGAAACTCTGCCGCCAGTATGCACACTGAAGCTCTCTTTTCAGGAAACCAAAACTTCAGGAGCTCTTTCCCCCTCTCCCCGCTTGCTCCCCTCCACCCTGCCACCTGCAGGAGCTCTTTTAGAACAACATAAAAAAGCAGTAATGCTTAAAAACAGGATTTTGTGTACACACGCATCACCTATTCTGAATGTTTATATAGTTCCTCATAAAGACGTGTGAATGGGGCGCCTGGGTGGCTCAGATGGTTAGGCGTCTGCCTTCGGCTCGGGTCATGATCCCAGGGTCCTGGGATCTAGTCCCGCATCGGGCTCCCTGCTAGGCGGGGAGCCTGCTTCTCCCTCTGCCTCTCTCTCTCTCTCTCTCTCTCTCTGACTCTCATGAATAAATAAATAAATAAAACATTTACCAAAAAAAAAAAAAAAAAAGACATGTGAATGAAAGCAACCAAATATACTTGGCTTAAGGATAATTAATGGCTCATAAACTATTAGAAAACAGTTGGTTTCTGAAATTCAACTAGACAGCTCAAAGATGAGTTTTCAAAGGTCCATGAAACTTCTAACAAATTCTGGGCTGTGTGTATGTATTAATATGTGCAGACATACACCACTTTGCTGGGGAGAAGGTGCACAGCTTCCTCAAAGGGGCCATGACTCAAAAGAAGTTGAAACCACTGCAATCAAGTAAGATCACTTTTATTTATTCGAAGAATAATTTTAATTACATGAAGAAACTGGGTTATTTAGCTCAAGTCAATGAAAACAGCAGAGACTCTGAACACACTTCCTACCTCTGTGTCCCAGGAATCATGAAAGACAGGGTTTCTACTACTCCTTTTGGTCTGCGGGGGAAGATGATGGTCTTCTTCATTGCCATTCCTTCTCCTTTTCCTGAAATTAAATCACAAGGAGGAAAAAAAAAATCCAACAATCGATCTTTTAGACTCTTAAAATTGTAAATCATGACAACAAATTTGCCCTCTTGCCTGAGAAAACAGAATTCATCATATGCTATCCCAATAGGTAAAAAGTTAGAAGTACACCATCGCTGGGCACAAAGAGTGAAAATATAAAATAGCAGCAGTAGGGGCGAGCTTAAATTAGTACAACTGATTTCTAAAAAGAAGCTTGGCAACTTTAAATGCCTACTGGGAATAAGTAAGTGCAGGGTGATGCTAATGACTAAGCTTCCAAATTCCACCTAATTAAGGTTATCTTCCCTCTGCATTTCCTGAAATCACAATTTCAGGTTACCTCATCTTATTCCCTTCCATAGGACAACATGTAAGACAGGAGTGGCTGCCTCTGCCCATGTACCCCCAAAATCCTAATGAAAATGGTGCTACACAGGGATATCATCAGAGGTTCATGTGGGCTCTAATCTGCAGTTTTCTTTCATCCCTGATTTCCCCCCAATTATCACAATGCAACAAAAGCTCAATGCCCTCTAAAGCATTAGATCACCCTTCCGGACCATCACTGGAAAGGCTGCTCTGAGACACATTAATTACATTATTCTCTCTACACCACCTAGTATTATATGTTACGTCACCAGATTGTTACTTTGAGTTTGCAGCACAAGCTGTTCAAAATTTTCAGGTTTAAGGAAAAACTACATATTAAGAATTAAGTGCTCCTAGAAGGGCTTCTAAGCCCCCGTTTAGAAGACAGAAAATAGAAACAAATTAGAGGAGGTAGGTATCATTTGAAGGCAAACTGCCCGGAACTGTGCTATCCAATATGGTAGCCACTAGCCACATGCAGTTATTTACATTTAATATCCAGTTCCTTAGTCACACCAGCTACATTTTCAGTGTTCAAAGGTCACAGGTAGCTAGTGGCAACTGTACTGGATAGCACAGAGGACATTCCCATTGCTACAGAAAATGCCACTGGACCACACTGGCAAGAGGCCAATTTATACAAAGCAGCATAATCTATTATAATGAAAACTCTTAAAGATTCAGGTTTCTAAAGCTAGAGGAAAAACAGCTTTGGGGAAAGTACTGAATTTGAGCACCCGGTATCTTCTATAGTCGTATATTTTCTATGCGAGGAGTGTGGCATAGTGGGGCAGGTCTATAATCCAAAGGTTTTGAGTTGAGGTCTTGATACTGGAGAAAATTTAAGTTATCACCCTGAGCTCAATTCCTTGTATTCTGCAATACTCCTGTACACTGAATACATGCAACTTTATTAATGAGTACAGATTCAGTTTAGGCTTGGAATGATAAATTGTGAGTGTGTGGTTCCGATCAAGCATTAACCAACCTGCAAAGGGCTATACCACTGACCTCATTCTAAGACTCAGTTGTTTCTAAGATCATCATTTCTGCTCCCTAACCCTTCTCTCAGGACATTAGATCTTAACCGCACATTACTGTGAAGTATGTAGAGGTTAAAAACTAGGTGAAAAGCAGGTTTAATACTCATTTAAATGGATGTGCTATTACTGCAGACTTGAACCAAATAATTATTATTTTCACCACGATATGATCAGAGAATTTTTTTGGAAAAGAGCTGCAGTTACAGAGCAAGGTCCAACAGAAGACCAGTAGCCACCCCAGGGAAACTCCCCAAATGCTGGTCCCCAAACTCTTCTCTTATCAATATGCCAGCAGCTGACTGTGCTCTGGGCTGCTGAGCCACTCTAACCACTTATGAGCCTGACCCAAACTTTCCAACATCCTCTTTTATAACCCATGGTATATCTCTGCAGTGACAAAATGAACATCAAGGAGGTTGTCAGGCAAAAAGGTTGTGAGAACAGAGGATGAGCTGGTTTTGTAGATTTCAAGTAAACTCTGGGAAAGTCACATGAAATATCCCTGCCTCATAATCAGCTGCTTTCTCAAGGTATCCCAATCAGCTCCTGTAGGGGGCCCTCTCCTTTGGATGGTACTGAGTAAGAATGACCCCTCCTGTTCTTCTCCTTTTTCTAGGCTCTTTGTAGATTCTATCCTTGAAATAGTCCTCTTTCAACAGTATTGTTAGTAATTGCCAAGATTATAGCTTCATGTTCAACCGTATCCACAAAGTCAGATTATAGCCTTCCCCATTAATGCCATAGACCAGGTTATAATTTTAGCAGCCACCATATAATTGATTATGTTCTCCCCAGGCATCTAGTTACAAATTGTTGTTTAGCATCTGTTACTTTTAAGGATGGTTGATTACATCACTGCTCATCCTTTCATTTCTTTCCAATCTTCCTGTCATCTAGAGACTGAACACAGAAGAAATCTTAAGAGTATGGAGACTAGTGTTTTTCAAACTTTTTTTTTCTTATAGTAACAGAGCCCTTTTTTTCTATCAGGAAAAAAAAATCATTCAATATATATATGAAATAAAGGACTTGTTTTGGTTAAAGTAGGGGTTTCCTTGGCATACATCTACCCCTCTATGGCCACCTCAGTATATTTTAAAACAGTCTGAAAAATCACCATCTCAGACCAACCCCTTATCTTTTTTTTTTTTTAAGATTTCATTTATTTATTTGACAGAGAGCGACACAGCGAGAGAGGGAACACAAGTGGGGAGAGTGGGAGAGGGAGAAGCAGGCTTCCCACTGAGCAGGGAGCCTGATATGGGGCTCGATCCCAGGACCCCGGGATCATGACCTGAGCCCAAGGCAGACGCTTAACGACTGAGCCACCCAGGCGCCCCAAGACCAACCCCTCATCTTAAAATTGAGGAAACAGATCCAGAAAACTGAGCTGACCTGGAGATACGATGACAGCAGGAGCTGGAAGAGCTGGTCCATCATATTCCACAGAACATGGGGTGAAAAGTAGGTAAGAAGCCCCTGTCCAAATCACATGCGTTTCCTTTATAGCAATGAAGTTACCAGTATAAACGTGTTGAGGTTATTTGCGTACTGGATAAAAGGCATCTGCTACCAGTATAAGCACATTCACATTTGCTTATCCAGTGATGGATAAAAGGAATCTTTCTGCAGGAAATATTTAGACTTTTGCAAATATGAGACATCACAAGAGACTATTAGAAGTATAAACTGGGTTTGGGAAAGAAAACAATAGCAGTTGGATCTGGCTTACTACGCCTAAGGATCTTGTTCCTAATTCCAATAGCAAGTCGGTAACTGGGCCCCTAATTTCAAATCTAGTCCATTCTTATTTTCTATACAAGCAGGATTTATGCCCCCACTCACTATATACCCAAATCAATAATCCAATGCAAAAGTATGGGTGACCCCAGATTTTCACTATCCGACCAAATAACTTCAGGATGCTTTCCAGAATCTTAATCCCTGAATTGACCATCCTCCAGAGCAAGATCTTTGTGGGAAGACTGTCAATCAATCACATTCAGAGCCAATGAAAATATGGAACAACAAGAAAAAATCCAGCATAATCTACCAAGGCAAACCTATTTTATTCACTTGAGCTTCAGTGAGACTATCGGGAAATAATGAAAGAGCAGTGAACCTGGAAAGACTCGAGTAAACCGGCTGAGCTCTCTGTTTCCTCATCAGAAAAATGACAGTGTTGGACTTGGTGATCTACAGGTTTTCACTTCAAATTCCACGATGAGGGGTTTTTCTAATTTGAAGTAAAGTTGCTCCTCTTCATTTGGGGTACCCAATCCCAACTCTCTCCTCCCCAACTTCTTACAGGAGGAAATGAGGAGAAAAGAAAGAAAGAAAGAAACTGCAGCTTGATCCGGACTCTATTCTGCACTCGTCAAGCAAGCACAGCACCCCTAGGTGAAGAACCGGGTCCTGAAGCCAGGCTCAGTGGAAAAGTAGAGCATCGCGATACAGCCCTACCTCCCGCCTTCGGAGTCAAACGGCTCCGCATCCAAACAGTTTAGAATCCTGCCTGTTAATGCTACAAGCCACTTTGCTCATCTGCCCTTCCATGTCCACAACCGTCCGAGGGCACAAATTCTTCCATCTATCCCCATCCTTCCCTGCTACAGAGTTAAATCCAATCCTTCTTTCTGACCTTGGGGAGACGGCAGCTCCCCGCCCCTGCCCCTCAAAGACGTCCTAGGGGCTCCCTCTCAAAGATCAGACATTCCTCCCATCCCCCCACCCTCCTAAATTTAGGACAGGGAAGCTTTAGGGCCACTGTCTCTCTTCTGGGACCGTTCAGTCTGCATTCCAAGTAGGGAAAGACGAGGAAGGGGAAAAAAAGACGGGGTTGGGGTGGGGGAGACGTGGACCCCGGCGAGTCACTCCTCCAGCACCTCAGGAACCAGGTACTTGCGCATCCCTCTCCCTCCTCCCCCGGGCCGCGAAGCACCCAGATGGAGACCCTCAGGGCTCACGCTTGCTCGGACCCCCGCTTCGCGCGCCCCTTCGGCTCCAGCCCCCGGCGAGGAGCTGGGAAGGAAGGGGGTCCCTGTGGTCTCACCTGGGGCGGAGGCGCTCGCTCATGGCAGCCGGTGGAGGGGAGCGACGCGGCGCCGCTCCGCGAGAAGAGGGAACAGAGGGTGTTGCGTTCCGGCGGCCACCACGCCCACCCCCTCGGGCCTTGGCTCTAGCCGCGGCGCGGGTGGACGCCGCCGGCGGTGAGTACCCCTCGGTGGGACCTGTACCACCGCTACTTCCGGCGTCTGCTCCGCGCCCCCCCATGTCGCAGCCGCCGTGGTACCGCCCTCTCGCGGCTGCGCAGTGGCGCGACCGCGGCCGCGCCGACCGGTAACCCCGCCCACGGGAAGAGGCGGGCTCGGAGTGGGGAGGAGTGACTGAGAGCTTCTGGGAGAGAGGACCTCACGAGAGGCAGCCTGAGCTTTCGCCTGTTCGCAGCGGAGCGGGGACGGCATAAAAGTCAAGCCAGGTTTAAATTAATTTAAATTACGTCATCATAATACGATACAAGTATTTGAGTTAGGCCCCTGTGCGGTAACAATTTTTTTTAAAACACAGCTGAGAAGCATCAGGCAGGGGCGCAGACGGCCTGCAGCGGGTGCCTGCCGGGGAGTTGGGAAGCGGCTCGAGGGCTGCGCTGGGGGGCTTGTCGCGGGGGCTTCCGGAAGTTCCGCGCCTGGCGAGGTGAGGGTGCTGCTCTGGGCTAGTCGCGGCCGGTCGTGCTGTGTCCTGTGGCCCACGCCCTGGGTCGGGGATGGGGGAGTGCTTCCCGGGATGGGAGGGAGTCGATCGGATGGCGGGCCAGCCGGGGGTGGGGTTGCTTCCCGGGGCGGCAGGACGAGCCCCCTTCGGCGTCCGTGCGGTTCCGGCGCCTCCGGCTGGGGCTGCAGGGGAGGAGAGCCCGGTGCCTCAAGCAGCCCGGCGGTCCCCGCCCACTCAGCGTGAAGCAGCGGCTCCGCTTCCGGAAAAAGTGAGGGAGCCGGGAGGGGGGCGGGCCAGGTACCGCGGCGGTGGCGGGTAGGGCTTGGGGAGTCCGCGGCGGGGTGGGGGGAGGGGAGGCGTTTGGCAGGAGTCCCACGGGCTCTGCGCCCGGAAGGCGGGCGCGGTCTTAACTGTTTGCTTGCCGGAGCACCGAGGGGGACTTGTCCTGCGGATAACCCAGTTAGCTTGTACTTGGTTCAGTGCCGCGCCACATCCATTCACTGGGTGTGCTGTCGAGTTACTTTTCTGATTGTGTCTCGCGCAGGCTGACAGTTAAAATCGAGTTTGTTCTGCCAGACTCGGGAACTGCGATCGTGAGGCATGGAGATCCAAGAGAAACAACCACAAAATTAGCATTCTTCTGGAGAAGCTCCAGTAAGAAAGTAGTCAGTCACCCACGGTAAGACGTTACCACGTGAGCGTACAGGATCTTTCCAGTAGGATTAAGTGTGGTGGAGTAATGTAGAGGCAGACATGTCTAAGAGGTCCCTAGCCCCTTCTAAAGTTAATTAGTCCAAGGCCCGTGGACTGGCTTCAGTTGTGGGTATTTTTGTAAGTCAGCAGCCCATAACTTTGATTGTATTGTCAAGGGGTACCTCTAAAGTAAGAGTAATTAAAGTTTTTTGGCCGGAAACAGCTTCGTTTTGCCTGAGCTCATATAGGATCCTAAATGGATTGGCCAGGATTCTATGTATTTATTTTGTAAATGGTTTTAGTCTCATTTTTTGACCTATTCAGTAGTCAGAAGACATTCACAGTTAGTCATCTATGATGATAGCATTTGCATGTTTATGTCTAGAAAAGGAATTCATTCAACTATCATATGCCAGCCTCAGTGCTCAAAGAGGTACAAATGATACATGGTATTTTTTCACGTTTTTACATGGTATGAGTATCACAAAGATTTCAAATAATGAACTTGCTGATAGTCCATTGTACTTACTCCTTAAGTCAAAAATTGGGGACTCTGTCCCCTCCATGTATGTATCATTTGTACATCATAAACACTTTTACACATACATGTATGTGTGTACACACATATTATTAATATGGTGTTAGAGCTTCATCTCTCATGCTGAAATGATGGAAGGTCTTGCACCGAAGTGGATCTTCCATATACAACTTTGCAAACCATGACTCTAAGCAACAGCCTTCAGATTCTGGCCTGAGTTTTTACTCTTTACTATTCTTTCCTTAAACGATGTGTTTGAGGGGTTTTAACAATTTCTTTATACTCTGGTAATAACCAGTTGACTTGCTGTAACCTTAAACAGCAAACGTTTTAATCTGACTGGTATATTGAAGCTTTATTTATTTGAAGAGAGAGAGCATGAGTGGGGGGGGGGCAGAGGGAGAAGCAGACTCCCCGCTGAGCAGGGAGCCCCACTCAGGGCTCAATCCCAGGACCCTGGGATCATGACCTGAGCTGAAGGCAGATGCTTAACGACTAAGCCACCCAGGCGCCCCCTTACTGGTATTTTGTACAACTTTTTCTTCCATTAATTTAACCATTAACTTGTTAGATTAGTGTTTTGCCTTTCCTCATCTACTAGTTAGGGATGTTGAAAACCCCTTTGGTTGTTTTTTTTTACTAACAATTGATTCTTGGAAGACTTTAAGAAATGTAAACAGAAGTGAAGCCAGGGATACTTATCTTAAAACTGTGTCTTCTATTTTCTACCTCTGTAAGAAAAAGAATAAGTCAAAACACATTTCTTAAAGCTTCCTTCAATCTAGGTTCTTCCAAATGAAAGGTACACACATAAATGAGATGTTAGTAATTACCAACTATGTGCCCCTCATAATGTCCCATTTACCTTTTTCAGGAATAGGAGAGTGATACTCATCCAGGATGGAAGTGTGTCCTTACTGTAAAAAGCCATTTAAACGATTAAAATCCCACTTACCATACTGTAAGATGAAAGGATCAACTGTACCGGCTGATCAGAAAGCTTGTCAGTCCAAGCTCGCTACACGCCCACACGCTAAAAAAATGAAAGGGCCAATCACAGACTTAAATAACACTAAAGAGAGAGAGTTGGAGACGGAGAGTAAGAAGAGAGATACCAACTTGGTAAAAGACAAACCAGAACGGGCAACAAAGTCTTTTCCACTATTGGCTGTTGGTTTGGAAAGAGCAGGTAGTAAAAAGGCAGATAAAGACATCCAGAATCAAGTTCAGTGCTCCATCAAAAAGTTGAAAAATACTGACCCAAAGATTACTTTCCAGGGAGAAACGAAGGCTCAGTTTTATGCATCAGAGGACACCACTCCTGAAAGAGAACTTGTCAGATATTTGCCTCCATCAGGGGAAAGTAGAAGTAACCTTTCAGAAACTGAAACATCTTTGCCTCTTGGCCCAGTAGAACCTTTTTCATCAAATCAAGATAGAAAATACTCTTCAGCTTTACCCAGTGATGTTCAGACCACTTCTACTGATTTAAGATTGGACAAAATTGATCACCCAAGACAGAAGCTTCTAGTAAATTTACCAGATAAGCCTGTTGGTGATTATCACAGTTCTCCCATGAATCTCAATTATGGGGTTGAAAGACTACAAACATCATTGTCAAGCAATGAGAGACAGTCCGAGGCCAGGGACCACCTCTCAGAAGTCTCTTCTCGTGTTAGAGACTCTGAGATTCAAGAAAAGAACATGGAATCACAATTGTTAAATTTTAAAGTTAGCGCAGTCGACATCCCAGTCAGGGAGAACCAAGGAAAAGGACTGAACCTTGGAACAGAGGCACACGGGAGCAGAGGAAATGCAGAGAAAAGCGTATCTGTAAAAGCAATCCCGGAATGGGCTTCTGTGAACGGTGATGCAAAGAACATCAGGAGTAATGATTCAGCCACAGAGAAGAAAGGTCCAGATGAAGGTCCCAGTTTAAGTTTGTTCACTCCAAGAGAGACAGCCTGCAGTGGGCCGTTCCCTGTGTCACGGTCGTATAATGAAAGCCTTGCCTCTCTGGCTGTCAGATTTTTTCCAGAAGAGAAGGCAGAAGCCTGCAGCCTTAACCGAGTCCCTGTTGTGAAGGTGTTAACAGAGAGTGAAGGAGCCTCGCTGCAACACAAATCTGGCTATGGGCCCGAAGTGTCACACCCTGGGTGCCAACAGACCTTCCATTCAATCCTGCCTCGCGCCTCTTACAGCCCCTTCAGTCAGACTGGCATTGCTGATAGGCAGACCCTTTCAAGCTCCCTGGGGCTGGAGTGGTTTCCAGAGCTCTATCCTGGTTATCTTGGACTAGGAGTATTGCCAGGGAAGCCCCAGTATTGGAATGCAATGACCCAAAAGCCTCAGCTCACCAGTCCCCAGGGGGAGAGACTCTCAAAAGGTAAACATGCTCATTTTCATGGGCCATCCAGCCCGTCCATACAGCTCTGTGCCTTTTGAATTAATGAGGTTCAGATTACTCCTGTTTTTGCTCATTCAGCTTATTTTTACCTAGGCATTCCAGTATACCAGACTTAAAATTGTTCTGAAAACATTAATTCTTGCTCCAGAATTAGTACCAGTGGTGTTTATCATTCTCTTTTCCCCTCCAGGCAGAGTTGAAGGTCGGACTAGGCCAGGTCAGCCGGTGACATTGGTCACTTGCGTTTTCGCAGCAGGAGGAGGCATGGCCAGTAGATGTTGGGCAGGTGTTCAAGCTGTCTTGAGAGATCCAGTAAGAGATTGTGGAAAGAGACAGACTGTGAGGCTGTCTCCTCGGAGGCCCTCTGGAGGCTCCTTGCCAGTGCCTGGAATGGTTTAAGTGGCCCCAGAGAGCTGGGAAGTTCCTGGCATTTCAGGGAATCCTCCCTTTTTCCTGCATGACCTGACCTTCAGTTATTGGACTACCTCTAGTTACAGTACATAAAGTTTCTTCATTTTCTTCACCAGGAAGCTTTAGATTTTTCTTTTTTTCAGGTTTCTAGAAGCACAGTTGGTTTAATATAGCATTCAGATTTCATGTGTGTGTATTATTTACTAGTGCTTTTAGCTTCGACAGGAGACCTGTAGCAACTCCGAATAGCTTTGCACCTGGAAAAGTTGTAACATCTCTTCTTAAAAGGGACATATTTTCTCTCTCTGGTATATTTTATAAGTTTTTACATATTCACTAAACCCCAGGTCTTCTGGTCTGAAAAGCATTTTTTTTTGGTATGGTAATTATTTCTTTCTAAAGATTTCAAAACAGAAGTGTAGTAAGTGAAGAGTGTTGCTAGCTAAAGCTACATCTTCGACTGCTTTAGTGGTTACCGATTTTCCTACCAACAGACCTAACCTCCAGAGTTGTAGTCTGTCTCAAGTTCAAAGTTGGATCCCCAAGCCCCTTCTCCATGTTGACATAGAATTACTATTAACATCTGTGTTGCTTTGTTTTCAGAGTGCTTCCATCCGTTTTCTTATTTCAGCCTTGCCACGCTGAGAGGTGGGCAGCGATTTTGCTCTGTTTGGCAGGTGATGAAATAGGCAGAGAGGATAAGTGATTGGTTCAAGGTCATGTTGCCAGTAGATGGTAGAGCAGCGGGTAGAACACAGTCTCTTTCAGACCACATTTCGCCCTTTCCACTAAACCGTATTGCAGAAAGTGCGCCTTAACTAGAAACACAGGTGGTTGTCAGATCTCCACTTCTCTGTGGTTTGCAGTGGCCCGTGGCAAATCTCTCTGGCAAGTGGGACTTCTTTATTTCCTGTACTGTCTTTAATAGTGCTGAGGAATGTCTCTGATACAGGCACTTTTCATTTCAGAGAAGGGGAGGGGACTAACATTGGTCGGGTGATGACTGTACCAGACACTGCTAGGTATGTGGCATTATTACCTCATTCAACCTTCATGACAACTCAGGTGACTGTCACTGAAGTCATTGTCCCACCTTCCTTTATAGATGAGGAATCTGAACCCCTGACATGTTAAGTGATGTGCCCATGTTCATACAGTAAGTGGTGGTCAAAGAGAGAACCTTAAGCAGGCTCCACACTGAGTGCGGAGCCTGAGCTGAAATCAAGTCAGACGCTTAACCAACTGAGCCACCCAGGCGCCCCAGGTTCAGAGCTCTTCTGTTCTCTTTTATTGGTTACAGTCTGCAGTACTCTGATTAGTTTGGCAGACTGAGAGTTCTGAGGACACCACAGAGTTGGGTTTCAGTAAGTCAGGAACAAGAATTAGGCTTATGGAACTCGGCAGCATTAGGAGCCGTCTTGTGAGGTTTAATAAGGATTTTCACAGACTTACTACCCAAAAAAAGCAGTTCTCCCAGCATTAGCAAAAATAGATTTTAGAAGTTCAGGATTTAAATCCCTGGAGACTCAGCAAATATAGTGCCTTAAGAGTCCTCAGCAATAGAAATTGGCTTCCTTTGTTCAGAGGAAAGCCTTGCACGCGCTTAGCTGGGGATGCTTGGCTGAGCCTTGGCTGAATTCAGGTGCCTAGGCTTTCAGGACTCGAGTTGAAGAGATCTAGGTCCTTGGGTCCCAAATCTGGACAACTGACAGTTTCACATAGGATTAAAGATTCCTGGACCTCATCCCCAGAGACTGATCCTGAAGTAGGGTCTAACGATCTTGTTTTCAAACATGTCTTAAGTGTTTCTGCAGAGCAGCCAAGTTTTAGAGTACCACTGGTATTGGGGAGGCCACTGGAGCGGGGAGCCTCAGACCCAGCATAGGGGATGGGGGGATCGGCAAATGGGGGGAAGGGAGGGAGAAGTTTGAAAAAAACACAGTTCATGGAACTACAAAAAGCAAAATTTGGCTGGTGGGGATAGCAGAAGGTAAAATGAGGAAACTTGGGGTGCCTGGGTGGCTCAGTTGGTTAAGCGTCTGCGTTCAGCTCAGGTCATGATCCCAGGGTCCTGGGATCAAGCCCTGCATCAGGCTCCTTGCTCCACGGGGAGCCTGCTTCTCCTTCTCCCTCTCCCTGCTGTTCCCCCTGCTTGTGCTCTCTCTCTGTCTAATGAATAAAGAAAATCTTTAAAAAAAAAAAAATGAAAGCTTACAGGGTCATGGGTTTGGGTGTTTTTTGGTGGGTTTTTTTTTTTTAAGTTTTTTTTTTATCTTAGAACACAAGTGGGAGGGGCAGGGAGAGAGAGAGAGAGAGAGTCTTAAGCAGACTCTGCCCTGAGTGCAGAGCCCCATGCAGAGTTTGATCCCACAGCCCTCAGATCACAACCTGAGCCAAAACCAAGACTCTAAAACTTAACTGACTACGCTACCCAGGCGCCCTGCGTCATGGGTTTTTAAAGGCCATTCTCTCATCAAATAGCATTTCCAGAAATAAACTGTCCTGGTGAGATGCTTGAGATGGCACATGTGGGGAAGGATCAGGGCAGAACAGGAGCAGCACAAGCCAGGATGAGTCTGCTAGTAGAGGAGGCCCTGAAAGGGGAGGTTTTACATAAAAGAACATGTGACAACAGCCAGAGAGACCTAAGGGGTGAGTCAAGTCACATGTCCAGAGTTCCAGCCAGGCCAGAGAGGTGATAGGAAGTGTTAGAGGTACCCAAGGTAGGGACGGGACGGTTCCGGCGTTTCTGTGAGCAGAGCTGTTGTCACTAGGTTTGGGATGTAAGGACGTCAGCACTAGCAGGTCAAGGACAGGAGATGGCAGTGGGTGTTAGCATTCTTGGGCCCACGGCCAGGCCGGCAGGGATGTAGATCAGAACCCAGGGTCCCTGAGTAGCAGGAAGGATGAACTGGAGAAGCTCTAACAGAACTTCTGTGGGTTCTGAGCTGGCCTCTCCTGGGCTTCAGGCTCTTTTATAGCCCAGCTCAGGGCCAGAACTGATAATGTTCACACAAGTTTGAACTCTTACTGAAGGAGGCTGCTGGCTGGAGAAGGAACAGAGTTGAGGGGCCAACCCGTTCCTGACATGGCAGGGGAAATGGTTCTATAATTGGAGTTTTCACATAAGTGTCTCTTCCCCTTTTTTTTCCATTTTTTTCCAAGAAGAATGGATCATGTCGTGCTTTGTTTTTTAAGAGATTAATCTTCACCTTGGCGAAATAATTATTTTCCGTGTAATTTCTTGGAAGCCAGTATGGTTTTTCTCATTGTTCCTTAATGTAACAAGTATTTGGATAGCATTTTTACGTCCATAGCAACCTTTACCTCCTCTGCTAAACCTATCGTAAATATTTGCTTCATTTATCTTTTATCCCAATGAACCCCACCAAGACCAGAGAACCAGCAACAGTAGAGATTCCCTGCCTATCATTAAACAAAAACAGGTGCAGGAAAGCTGTAACTAGATAGCATTAAGCCCTCCCTTCAGATTCTACGTTCGTTATTCACGTGTTAAACATAAATGAGAAATGTTGGCTGATCAGTAATAGTGGGGCTCATACGGCACACATGTTGATTCTAGTACATGTAGTGACAAGGAGTAGTAGGTACTATGATAGTAGAAAGTCCTGCCTTCTGCTAAAATGTTTAGCAAATGGAAAATGTAGACAGGTCATTTCATTAAGCATGTACACCTGGATCAGCTGCACGGTATGTTCATCAGATCAAAAAACATCTCCGAGTCCTGATCCCCAGGGGCTCCTTCAGCCTTTTGAGGAACCTCTTTCTGACTGGGAATCACCGGCTTTGACTTTGGGCACTTAGCTAGCTGCAGGCCCACACAACCAGGATCCCCTTCCTGCAGCCTGGCCCTGGGAACTGTGGGCACGGAGTGGCGGGAAAAAGCCTGAATCTTGATGAACGATCACAGTACCTTCTGTTTGGAACCATAGTTCCTTTGTTGGAAAGAAGCTCGACTGCTCTCAGGAGTTTGGAACCCCCGACCAGACTTACAACCTCCAACTTGTCTCTGATGAGGCTCTTGGGAGCTGTCCAGAAAGGTGAGCTGGAGTCACGGACTGTTGGGTTGTGTTGCTGGTTCCAAGCATTTGGAGAAGTTTCTCTTACTTTAGCCATGGCTGTTACAGCAGGGCTAAGGGAAGGAGATAAGGAGACCAGTGCGTAGGCTTCCTTCTCTTCTCTTTGTCTGTTTTTGCCCTGGAATCTGACATAATCAAGAGCACCAAAGCCGGCAGAACAGCTGCCGCCATTTTGGAACAGAGTTCATTTCTGTCCTGTGCCCCCTCCCACCTACCCTCATCTCTCCCTTGCCCACCTTCATCGTCCCAGAGCCAGGAGAACTCTACACCTCGAGTTAACCAGTCTGTTTTAATCTCCCAACTCAAGATTGTGACTGAACTCTCCAAACAAGAATAACTAAATGTATTAAAATTGTGGTCTTCAGGATTTGAGCCTTTTCATCTGTTTAAGAAATACCTATGTGGTGCTATGTCTAGTCTGTGCATTACAAGCCCAGCACCCATGCTAACCGGGAGAACTTGCATAACTGGCAGGTCGCGGCCACTAGTTACAGCTCACCATAGCAACCAGACATGTTTCTTTTTAAACAGGCTGGATCAGGTGCAGCACCACGGTGAGAAGCGGAGTTGGGGGCATCACCATGCTCTTTACGGGGTACTTCGTCCTGTGGTGCAGCTGGAGTTTCAGGCATCTGAGTAAGCCTTTTTGATATTTTTAGCCAAAATCCCAGGTCACATCCCATTACAGGGACCTCCAGGGGACTCTTCGAATTGCTTTTTATAGGATAGTGTTGCATTATCTGACATGCCCTCATGAATGAGCCACTGCCTTTGGTTTTTTATTACAGATTATGGTTATAATGAACTTTATAAGATTTGACTAGAATTTACATAACTGCTCTTGTGCTCCACGTGAGGTTTTTCCTAGAGATCTGGTGGTCTTGTGCTTTCTCCTCTGAAAGTTGTTTGCCTGCCAGATCAGCACCCTTAATTCCTGCCTTAGAACTTCTTTTTAGCATTGAAACCAAACAGCTCTATACCCCAAGAGCGGAGGAGAAACCATACAGCTCTCACTCATGTGTCTGAGGGTCACAGAAATCTTAGTTAATGTGACTTTCACCACGTAAAACAAAAACATCTTTCCAGTTGGGAGTTTCAGCTTGCATCAGGTCTTACCAGGAGGAAAAATGTCTGAACTTCATTTCTCTTTTAGTCTAAGATGACTTTTCTCATTTTTTTAAAGTCTTGCTTTATAAAAATATATTTTTATAGTTAAAATGTTTAAAAGCCGTTGTATAGAGGAGAATATCAAAAAAGCCCAGTATTTTTCCACAGTTAAAAAAGCCCAGGGGTGCCTGGGTGGCTCAGTCCTCGGGCATTTGCCTTGGCTCAGGTCATGATCCCAGAGTCCTGGGATCGAGCCCCGCATCGGGCTCCCTGCTCTGTGGGAAGCCTGCTTCTCCCTCTCCCAGTCCCCCTGCTTGTGTTCCTGCTCTCGCTGTCTCTCTCTCTGTCAAATAAATAAATAAATGAAATCTTAAAAAAAAAAAAAAAAAACTCAAAAATTTAAAAAAAATTTAAAAAGCCCAGTCGCTTTCTGAAAACTTTTTGTGTAAAAGTACAGGACAACCATTAATACCAGTGTAATTCACAAATGGTTAAAAGGACTTCTAAAATACCAGGACTTGGGGTGGCTTGGTTGGTAGAGCATGTGACTCTTGATCCCAGGGTTGTGAGTTCAAGCCCCATATTGGGTGTGGAGCCTACTTAAATGAAAAAAAAAAAAAAAAGGACTTGACTCGAATTGGATTTTTTGACTGATTCAGTGTCTAGTAAGTGGGAGAGCAGGTCAAGTAGCAGAAATGGGACTTCGGTAAATTCCTACACATGGCTGGTGGGGAGCTGGTAGGTGGTGTGTGATCCACCTGTCCATGAGAAAGAGGAGTTCCTTTCTGATCAGCCTTGCATACATGGAGACTCCTAAAAACCTTGACTGCTTTCCCAGGGACAAGGCCTCCCCTTAAAGGCTTACCTGTCTGAAAGGGCTCAGTTGGTTGATACCTGAGGAGAAATTTCTGATTGCACCTAAGACTTTATTTCTGAATCTGTAAAACAAAGGGGAAACGGAATGATCTGCACAGGCAAGAGACAGAAACAGTCTTTAGGAGTGGCCTTGTGGATCCTTATATTTCTGTCTGTTTATCCAAAGAGCTGCAGCGTTGGCGTAAGTGATGACCTGGACACCGAGTACGGAAGCTTGGAGCCTCCAGGGAGCATATGCTGG
Organism: Callorhinus ursinus; assembly: GCF_003265705.2. Taxonomy (NCBI): domain Eukaryota; kingdom Metazoa; phylum Chordata; class Mammalia; order Carnivora; family Otariidae; genus Callorhinus; species Callorhinus ursinus. Next base: position 1,007,086 of record NW_027397112.1, on the reverse strand, counting down.
GGACACCTGCAGTGCAGATTTAACAATTTAAAATGGTTTGGGGGAGAGGGAGTGAAAAGAATAAAATTATTGGAATCTAAAACAGTTACAGAGGAAGTCCGTTTTTTTAACATGGACAGGTCTGGTTCTGGGTGGACATTTCTTTGGCTGACTCTCAAGAGTGACAGTGATTGAATAGACTTCCGTTTGTTTGCTCATAAAGGCTGCTGGTTTTCAGGGAGGCATGAAGATGACAAAGGTCATCACTAAAATTTTTTAAATAATTGTCTGTTAGTTCTCAGTAAATAATACTCACTTTTAAATCTTTCTCCCTAAAATTATTCTCTAAGCTTTGGCATTTTATTATTCATCCATACAAGATACCAGGCTACATGCATACTGATCCAGAAGAGTATGTGTGAAGTGGCAGAAAATGAGCCTACATCAGGCCCTTTTTGGGTCCCTGACCAGATCTTGGCAGGCGTGAAAAACAAAAGCAAAGTAAGGTGGATCCAGAGTTGCAGGTGAGCCTATGAAAAGTCCTTAATATATTTTTAAGCTGATTAAAATGAAATCACACACTAAACAGAATTTTAAATCACTTTTTATTCATCTTGAGTATAATAGTGAACAAATGGTTTCTGCTTATGTCCTGGAAACTTCCAGAATCCCACCCCATCCCTTCCTAAGAATTTCTGTGAAATACTCTGACATTCTTTTTACTTTGTTAGGATTGTTTTTGGCTGGTTTGTTTTCCGTGTCTCTTCCCCCATCAAAATATTCAGTGTTTTCTTCTAATTTTATGGCTTCTGCTTTGGCCCCTAGACAGTAGCTCGATAGAAAAGATAGATAGTAACTGGATAGCACAGGTGGATAACTTTTGCTCCAGTCCCTTTTCCAACACAGGGGTTGATTATCTATCATAGATCTGTTTATATCTACCTGTTTGCTTTATATACACACATACACGTATTTTAGCTTTGCTTGTGATATCCTCGCCAAATGCATGAGATCAGTCCCTGTTTTGTCCCAGCTCCTTCAAAACCACAAACAAGCAGGTGTGCTGTTGTAAGGCAAGCATGTATTTATTTGTACATCTCTTCTGTCTGTCTTCTCAAAACTTGAATTTTGGCTCTATCTTCTGCCTTATCTACCTTTTCTATCCCAGCCCCCAGTCTGTCTCCCTCTCTAATTATCCCCAGTGGGAGTAATTTAATTCTGCATCAGTTGCTCATGGTTAAGGGAAAGGTTTACTAGAATTCTCCATAAGGAAAAATATACGGCTGAGGAAGAGTACTGCATTTGGTTATTTTAGTCTAATATTACTAAGAACTTCATTGAAATTCCAAAAACTGTAGCTTTCATTTTGAAAGGGCTTTGTGCCCATTCTTTGCAAATGCCCTTTAAAAGAGGCACTTAGGGAGGGATTCTCCCTGCACTTCCCCCTTGGTCCTTTGTCTAGGTCAGAAACCCTCTGGCTGCCAAGGTAGAGGACAATGCTGTCTATGATGGCCTCATTGATGGCCTCCTGCGCGCTTCCCCAAACCTCTCAAGTCCGGCTCAGCAGGCTACAGTGGCCCTCTGCACAGGCCAGCCCACTACCTGTTTTGTAAATAGTCTTCCCAGAGCACAGCCTGCTCCACACTTTGATCACTACTATAAATAAACTAGTGTCACTTGTCACTTGAATGCTAGAACAATGAAAAGGTTTCACTTAATTTATATATCACAATAAATGTTTTAAATTTATGTCATGATAAATATTTTACATCCCTGAAAATAAGTTCCTTAACGAGAGTGAACGACATAATAATGATCCCACCAGTCCCTAAAAGGAGAGCTGCTTCGTTTTGCCACGTTTAAGACAAAGGTAGGATCCAGCATTCAAAAGAGGATTTTTAATCTGACATGATCAATACCAAGAATCTTAACTCACAGGTAGCAGGAAAGAAGAAAAAGAAGAGTCTTAACTGAGGTCTTTGAATTTGATACTGAGCGTGGATTCTTAAAGGATCAGGGGACTTCGCAGAAGCCATGGGCAGTGTCTCCGGATTCTGGAGTTCCTTGGTAAAGGCCACCGCCAGACGGAGAGTTCCTGTCTGCTCAGTGCTGCCATCTGGGGTGGGAGTATGCTTGAAGACCTTTCATCAAGTCTTTTAAGGATTTCTTCATAATGATGTTCCAGATAGTCTTGAGTTGTTGAGGTCAGCTGACAACCGTGGATTCTTTTCTGGGATTCGGGTCCAGACAAACTCCGCATGATCAAGGGATACACTTCATAGCTCCCACTTGCAAGAGTAATGTAACTCTGGTTTATGAGGATACATTTATTACTTGTACATGCAAATATCGCTACAAGATAAGTTCATTTGCACAGCCACTCCCAGTCATGCATGTGATCTGGCGGATGCACGGCTTCATCCAGCAAGACTAGAGATTATTCTCCAAACTGGAAATGTAGACGAGTGAGCCTGAGCTGCTGAAGCCAGCACCCTGTAGACATGAGGCAGGAATAACTGCTCTTCTCTTCACAAAGCCGAGAAAAAGAACAGGAATGCTCGTAACTTGATGGGCCATGTTAAAAACAGCCTCCTTGATTTTGTCTCCCCAAACCATGCTCCGTACCTTCTGCAGTCCCAGCAGGAGCCCCTTGGGTGAGCAGCAGTGCTTAGGTTTTGCTTCCAGTTCAGCAGCATGAATTCACAAACACGTCTTCCAGCAGTGGGCAGAGAATCCAATCCATACAAACAGTCCCCATCCGCCTTCCTGTTCGTCCTGCAGCAGAGTTACTGTGACAGCCAGGCTCCTCTTCCACCTTTGAGGAGACTCGCAAGGAGGGTCCCGTTTTGGAAGGCTGAAAATCCTCGCAGGCAGGCCGAAATGCCCTGGCTGCACCCTTGTGGTCTGCAGGGTGGGTTAACCCCAGCATTAGCTCCTGGAGTTTAAGCCTGAGTGAGAATACCTGAAATCCTGAACGTAATGGGGAAAGTATTTTTGTCTAATACACATTAAAGTGTTTAGCTATTAAAGATAATCATTTGTTCTATTAGCAATAGGGTTTTATACTCCTTATGAGAAACTCTTATCTGCTGCCACTGTTCTTAGTCCTTGTTTGTCCTGATTTACAGATTATCTTAATTACCCTGTTCCCTGTGCTCCTCCACCATGGGATCACCACCACTCTTCAGAAGAACAACATTTATATATATATATACATATATATATATATATTTTAATTCCCCCTCTTACTATTTGCCTCTTCCAGCCCCTCACCTTTGAGTTGGGTGGGTGTGGCCCTGGGCAAGTTATCTAGCTTACTGGAGCCTCTCTGGTTGGTCTGAACTGTAAGGTGGGGACGATATACGTACTTTGCAGAGTTTCGGGGAGATGAGAAGTCCTGCATCAGTAAATTCCAGCAAAGGCTGACATGTAGCAGGAATTAAACTATAACACTTCTTCTGAAACCTCTGTGGTGTCATCCTGCGTTGAGATTCTAAACTTGAACCAAGCAGAAAGACCGCGCCACAATTCACACAAAAGTCCAGCTGCCGTTCGGGTGCCTGCTCCGTCAAAGCCGAGTGCCGTGCCGAGTTCTTTACCTGCGTGCTCTCGTTCTGTCCTTCGGGCCACCCTGTGAGGTGGGTTCTCGCTCATTTTTCACCACGAGGAAGCGAAGGCTTGACATGAAGCGGTTTGCCTCCAAGTCTGCGTGGTGGGTCTCAGCAGCCCCGGGTGCCACTGCCGTGCTGTGGGCCTGCCCTGGCCCCTTACCCTCCAGCTCCGGGTGGGCCAGGCAGCTGACTCCATCCGCCGAAGGGCGTAGGGAGGCTGGTCCTACCACACACCTGTTTTCCCCATTTCCCCGAAAGGCTTGGCTTAGCCTCCCCGCTCCTCTCCCCACGGACTGCCTCGCGGTGGCCTTCGGCTGAGGCATCAGCATAGGTCGTATGGCATTAAATGGGCCGTGTCGCTCCCTCGCCTCCCCAAGGTAAGCCCTGTTTGTAGCACCTCCCTCCCCGTAATTCCTCACGTGAGGCACGAGCCAGACAGGGAAGCGGCTGCGGTGCTAAGGAGACCCGTTGGATTTAATCAGTTGAGAGCAGCCGGTGAGGCCATCCACACAGAACTGCCGCGTGCAGCTCGACCTTGGCGGCGGCCGTGCACAGCACGACACCTGTACTTCCCACAAACCTGACCTTCGGGTGCACGTACGTTCTCCCCCATGTTACGGATACCACGTCCTACCACAGTCCATCTGCCTCCAGTCCTGTTGTGTTTTTAGCAGCTCGCTCACTCACAGGATTAGAGGAAATAAGCCTGCGTGTGGCGGGCTGCTAATTCTGCATCCCCTGCCCCGTGGAGGCCGACGCGAGGGCTCACTGGGCCGTGGGACCCAGAGGACCCCACAGAAAGGCCATTGGGTGTCTTCGCTAGAAGGTCTTCGGTCAGCCCACAGAGCAGGGGTTCCTTTTTGATAACTCCTACCTGTTGGGGTCTTACTGCACTGGCTGGCATAATGGCCCACGCTTTGACACTAAAAGGAAAAGATGAGTGGTGTGACTTTTTGTAAACTTAAATCCCAAGAGAAATACCCTAACCTGTCTAGGGAACCTTGAGAGCTAGTTAGCTGTCATTCTAAGGAGTCTGGTGGATGCTCTCTTAAATGAAGCTCCATCTCAGGCCTGAAAGACCTTGAGATTCAAGCCAGGATCTCTGTCCCAGAGAACAGGCCTGCAGATGTTCAGAGGCCCCAGGATCAAATGTATGAGAAAAGCAGGAGCTCTGCACCCTTCCCTGTCCTGATGGAGCTTTCTCTAACAGTATAGAGGAGTCAGAAGCACAGGACAGTGTAGACGTTATCTCGTGAAGTTACGTTTTTCTTCCTGATAAGCCAGAAAATAGCAAAAACACAACAAAACCAGAAAAACAAGGTTCTGTGTCCCTTCCTTACCAAATCCTGCCCCCTTAATCTTCAGGACATTATGTATGAACTCAGAATTCGTAGGCAGCAAAGGAGGAGGGGAAAGCTGTTTAACCTACTAGCTTTTAAAGAAAGTCTTGTCTAGCCAGAGATGTACATCAGTTGAGGTCGTGGAGACTTAGCAGAAACGTTGGGGTTACCGGTGCCCCCCACCCCCCCTCATTCGCACTCCTGTCCCCCAGTGTGGTGGTCTTACCTGACCAACGGCAGCCGCTCCCCCCTCCCTCGCCCTTGGCGGGGCAGTGGCCTAGTCTGTCCGGGGTGACTCACCGTGTAGCCCGGGCCCTGCTCTGGTGCCCCAAGCCCCGCGCGGTAGGAGACCAGGGGCTCCTGGGGCCGCCTCTGAGGGTGGAGAAGCAGGTACTCCGTGGTCGGGGAAGGGGGCATGCGAGGTTCCCGGGCAGAAACAGGAGGCATGAACCCCATGGCCAGTTGACAAGCTGCTCATAAGGTCAGGAGAAAACTGCAGACATGGTGGCTTTACACCAAGGGCAGAGGCTCTGGCCAGGTGTTTGGCGGAAACCTGGTTTTCGGAATGCCTTTAGTAACAGCTGTAATTGCCAAAACATGCCTCCAGATGAGAGTTAAAATGGGCTTGGGAATGGCCCAAAGTCATGGAAGAGGGTTCCCACCTTCTGGCAGAGATCCCACTCAGAGGCAGCAGGGGGCGCCCTCTTGAGCTGGCGGCGGAGGGACCGGATGCGGGCGCGCTGATGCACAGCGGCTGAGCAGATCCCTGTTCCCACGCCTGTTTTGACCTCCGACCCCACCGGCAGCCCAACGTTTCAGTCATCCAGGCCAGGGGTCAGCAAAGGCTTTCTGTGGAAGACCAGATAGGAAGATGTTTGGCTTTGCAGGCCATCTGGGCTCTGTGGCAGCCACTCAGACCTGCTGCGTAGGCCTGAGACCGGCTCTGGAGGATGCGGAAGCCGTGAGCTTTGCCCCGATCCAGTAAAACTTAACGGACATTCTCGTTTTCCCGTGTTAACAATATATTCTTTTGTTTGCCTTTCTCCCTAATCTTTTTAAACAATCATTCTTGGGTGCCAGGCTGTACAAAGACAGCAGTGGCCAAGATTTGGCCCACAGGCTGTAGTTTGCTGACCTCTGACGTGGGGAGGGTGCTCTTCAGTGCTTGATAGCAATAAGAAGGGTATATGTTCCCAGAGGGACTGGGCACAACCAGCAGAGCCCGGATTTGGAAGAACACCTTTGGGCCACAACTACGGAGCTGGGCCTCTCATTCTTTATTTAAAAACCTCATACGTTGGGCACCTGGTGGGCTCAGTTGGTAGAACATGCAATCTCGGGGTTGTGAGTTCAAACCCAATGCTGGGCATAGAGATCTCACACACACACACACACACACACACACGGGGTCGTGAGTTCAAACCCCATGTTGGGCATAAAGATCACACACGTGCGCGCCCTATCCAGCTAAGGAGAAGGAAAGCCTCAGGGGCTAAGCTGAGCAGTCCTGCAAGAAGCAGAGGTTACAGAGGTTGGACGGGGTTTGGGTGGTGGCGTGTGCCTTTCCCGGGATGGATACTTGGAGCAGATTGTGTGAGAGAGGGCAGCTGGGCATAGTGCGGTGCCAGAGGGAGGGAGAGAGGGAGAGAGAGGGAGAGCTCCCCAGGGAGCATGCGCAGTAAAGGGAGCCAGACACACCTGCCCCCTTTCTGCCTGCACTCACTTTCGTGTAGCTCGAGTTAAATAAAAAGATTCATCTTGGGACTGAAGGAAGTAGAGAGAGATGATTACAGCCTGGCTCCACCGCCTCCCTCCACCGCCCCCCCCCATCACCTGCTCATTAGCATGCTCCGTGTCGGCCTGCTGCAGATTTCCCATTTCTGAACCCTGTGGGGAAGGAGCCCATACCCCAGCCAGGGGGATGAGGGAGAACTGCAGAGGGTTGGGGTGGGTGTTAAGGGTTTCTACTGATTTCTAGAACAGTTTGTGAAGAGCCATATGTCTGTGCCCAACACGAATACACATTATCAGCCTGGGGTATTCAGTGCAGCACCAAGTCGAGGAAGGGGGTGTGGGTGTGCTGGGTAAGCTAGCAAGGAAAACACTGGGCAGATGCTCACCAGACACTTCATTTCCCACCTTGGGCCAGTGAAAGTATGGAAGGATCTAGATCTAGAAGCCACAGAACGGACCCCATAATAGGTGGAATTTGCTGATCCAGGGGTCATACTTACTGTGCAAATTGGTAGTGGGGGCCCTCAGGGCAGAAACCCACTAGTAGTTAACACACATTGCCTTACAGACATGGCAGTGCTTACACGGGGGACCTGCTGGGCAAAGAACAGCCAGAAACACACATGACAAAGCTCGGCAGAAGGGTACGGCAGTCACAGGCTCTCCACCTCACAGGGTGCATAAATCTCCCTGTCCCTTCCAGACCGCCCAAAGCACCTGCTTCCTAGCCGTGTGACTGAGAGGGGAAAGGAGACCTCAGAATATGTTGGGGTGGATCCCAAACAATGGGGTTGGAAGCGTCCCTAACACACTGCATCTGGCGAATTGATGTGGTTGAGGACAGTCATGTGCCATCTTTATTTAGCTCCAGAAGGTACAGCTGGGGAAAGGCTAACCCCACAGCCTACTTATCTTCCCCTAAAATCCCCCAAACCAACACTGCCAAGACCTCAGAGCAATTTGCCTGAAAACAAAGGAAAACAAAGAACGTAGTCCTCAGAGCACAGGGACTGTGATGGGGGGAACCTGCTTCTTAATGGGGTAGACGGAGCAAGCTTCAGTGACAGCACACCCCCGGGGGGGGGTCGGTTAAAAGAGATAGAGAAGAGAATGTAGATGAACTCTTTCCTGTGGGCCAGCCCCTATGCCAAGGACTTCCCATGGGGTCCTAGATCTGACAGGCTCCGTAACCCTACGAGGGAGGGGTTTCCCCTTTTCATAAGTGAGGAAATGAGTTCAGCAGCTAGTTCAAGGTCACACAGCTGATGCATTTTGAGGTCACCAGGATTGGAACCCAGGTAAGCCTGCTGCAAGAAGCCAGCTCTGTGCCAGGTCCTTCCATTGTTGGCTGAATGTTAACAATGTCACAGAACGGGCCTGGGGAGAAAGATGGAAGGAGCTTCTGTTGGGAAGGCCCCACGGGACTTCATCAGGAATATGCCTCCTTCCCCTGCCAGGGACTCCCCCATACACATCCTGATCACCTAGTGCTCCCTTTCCGTTGGGGCCTCACCATCCTTGCAGAAACCTTGGTCATACCAAGGATAGTCTCGGGTCTTGAAAGCTGGCTTCATGTGGAGAAAGGCACATTCCTTGTTGCAATCACCTGAAAAATCCAGCATTCTTTAAATGTAGGCTCATCTTTATTGTTACTTCCGCCCTCCCCAAACTGGACTGACCTTGCCCCTTGCATAGAAGCCACTTGCCTGCCGTCTGTCATCAGCCGCTTTTCCAAGACAGCAAGGTTTTTCTAATCCTTCCTGCAATCTAAGGGGGTTGGATCCCAATACTACATGCCAAGCAGGGCTTGGGTGGGAATAAGCACATCTGCAAGAGTTGAGGCAGGGTCAGAGATCCAGAAGGAGGGTCTGGAACTGAAGGCATTTGGAGGCCACCAGAGAGGAAGGAATGAGAGGAGAGGGCAGGGAGGGGAGACCCAGAGCGAGCAGCTAAGGATCCAAGAAGACACACCGCGGATGTGTTCTGATGAAAGCCCTCTCATCTTCATTACTGCGACACCTACAATGCTTCCAGAACCACGGCACAGTCCTTTTTGGTGGAAATGCCAAGAAGAGCAGAGTAGTGCTCCCAAGTTGGCACCAGGATGATGCCAGACTCGACATGAGGGATACCTGTAGCTTCACAATGCCTGTGCTGTAATCGCTCTGTGGGTTGGCCCAGGACTCAGGTCCCCGAGAAGGAGCCAGCCCTGTTGGACAGACCACATGAGAGTTGGGGTAAGAACCCCCTTAGTTTTCTCTTAGGGCCCCAGGAACTTTGAAAGAGCCATGGGGAAGATTAGGCTCATTTTTCACCTCTTGAGTAGAGAAGTGGTGAATGCTTCCAATCTCATCCTCCTTAAAAATCTACAACTTGGTGCTTCTCAGAACCAAAAGGAACTTCACGGCGTTCACCCCATTGGCTTTCAAACTGCTCCAGAGATCTAGTTTCTACACTGTGCTTCCACAAAGCAGGTTTCACCTGGAGAAGAATGCATGGATGCCGAAGAGCTTTCAACCACTATTCTCTCCAAACTTCCCATCTCATGAACAAGGACGCCAGGGCTCAGAGAGGGGAAATGCCATGGCCACGATCACCAGGCTCCCTCGCATTGACGAGGGGTGCACGTGCTCGGTGTCTCTGTGGAGCCCTTGGCCAAGCGCTGACTCTGAGCTCCAGCCTCCTGAGGAATGGAGTGACATACCCCAGAGCTGGTGAGCATTTGACAGGTCAGGCGGTGGGAAGTCACCTGTGCCAAGCTCCCTTTCCGCCTCAGCCTGGATGCACGTCTCTGCGTTCCTCTGATGGCCAGCAGGTGGCACCCGCACCCCACCCTCCACTCAGCCTTTCCAAGCCAGCCGCAGGGCCCAAAGCCCCTGGCCCCCTTCAGCTGCCCCTTCGCGCTCCAACACCTCCCAACATAACGTTCTAAATAAAACAACTTACTTGCAAGAAGAACGATAATCACTTTGATAGGATATTAGAGATATTCATTTACTCCAAGAGCAGAAACAGAGGTTACAAACTACCATCAATGATTTACATGGATACCCCTCACAGTGAGAGGTATTTGAGGGCAGAAGGGAACCTGGTCCTATCCCTGTAACATTCCCCAGCACAGTATCCGAGTCCCAAAAGATAACCAAACCAAGTTTTACTGAAGGAATGAATAAGAGGCATTTTTAAATGAAAGAGGTTTAGGTGGTGACCAAGGGGAGCCGGGATCCAGATAAACTTTGTCTTTCCTTTCAAAAAAACACAAGCGGGCAGCTGAACCTCAACTCTGACCAGGCAGGACAGAAACTTTGACCTGGGAGGAGCTCTTTGAGAATGCTTTGCTTTCTCCCCACATACCCAGGACTGCCCTCCACAGCCCCCCACCATTGGCACTAATGAGGGACAGCTACCCCTGGAGCTGTCTCAGTCAGAGAGGTCCCTGGAGACTGGGCCAGCTCTCTCCCCCCATGTCACTCTTTTGGAACACAGTTTGAAAAGCACTAGACCAGATAATCCCTAGGGCTCCTTCCAGCTCCTGAAAGAACTGAGCTATAGAATTTTGTTGGGAAGATATTTTATGAGATCTGAAACACACTCGCAGATCATTCTTAAAGGAGGTGACTAGTGGCTGTGTCTTCCCCCTCTGCAGCCCTGTGGATGACAAAAGGAGGTCCTGAGGCCAGAGGGCAGGAGAACACTGGTCCAGACCTGACCACACAAGATAACTTGAGAGGCCAGGGCCTCTGAACCTCATGACTGTATGTTTACAGTTCCCTTGCACTGCCCATCAGAGATGCTAGCTTTCCACTTACGGAAGCAATGTAGTTTCCTTCTAAAATAAGACTTAATAATAGCAAGAAAATGGAGAGAGCAGACAATGATACAGGTCAGTAGCACGGGTGCTCTGTGTGTTGGGCAAGCATCGTGAAAGTGACTTCCAAATGCCCGTTTGGAGCCCCCTGGCCCTGACCCACCCTGGGACTGAGAGATGGCCCGTTCCAGGCTTGTTTCTGGACAGTCAGTCCAGGTCTGTGACGAGGGAAACAATTCAGCCTTTGATTCCAGCCACACTCTTCCCTTCCCTGGGGGGCGGGGTCGGGGGGGGGACTTGCGGGGCAGTGAAACAGGGACGGACCCCAGAGTACAGCTCCCCTGCATCTAGGGGACTGGAGAAGCGGGCATCCGAGGCTCAGAGAGGCCTGGTCTGTCCCCCAAGGCATGCACAGCCTCTGAGTGCACACCCCTCTCAAGACTTCGGCCCATCTCACAGTCCCCACTGCCAACCTCCGGTGCAAGGCCTGGAGCCAGGAAGGGGCATTACCGAACTTGGAGTAGAAGTAGCACTCGGGCATCCTGGTGACAGCGTACTGGTGCAAGAAACTGCACTGGTTGCCCTTCTTACACAGGCCCCAGAGCCAGTGCTTACACGCCATCAGCTTCTCCCCCTGGTTGTGCCGGATCGGGCAGAGCTTCCCTGGGAACACCAGAGCACCCAGCTGCCCACAGCCTGGACCCAGCTCAGCTCTGAAGGAACGCCCCAGGAGAGGCTGTGGATCAGACCCCCGGTGCCCTCCCTCGATCCCATCACCTGACCCCTGGTGGAGCTGGAGGTGGGGCCAGAGGCAACACGAAGGATGCTCGGTAGTCCTGACAGGTGGCTGTTGGCATGACCACGTCTCTGCCCAAACTCTCCTCTCTGCCTGGCTTGCTGTCGCCCTTCTCCACCCCCGGGGAGCCCCAGGGTGTCAGGGCAGCTCCCAGGTGCCTCACGGCCCCCTTTCCTCCAGGCTCATGGTGGGGCCCCTACCGGAGAGCAGAGCCACAGTTCCAGCCCGGGGCTCCCACCCAGCACGGTCCGGGGCACCCAGTGCTCCTGAAAGGCCTGTTAAAATCAGGTCTTAAAAAACTCCCACAAGGGCGCCTGGGTGGCTCAGTCAGTTGGGCATCTGCTTTCAGCTCAGGTCACGATCCCAGGGTCCTGGGATGGAGCCCCACATTGGGCTCTCTGCTCAGCGGGGAGCCTGCCTCTCCCTCTGATTCTCCCCCTGCTCATGCTCGCGCTCTCTCTCTCTCTCTCTCTCTCTCTCTCTCTCTCTCTCTCTCTCTCTGTCAAATAAATAAAATCTTAAAAAACAAAACAAAAACTCCCACAAAGGTTACGTTTCCTGAGTCTGGAGACCTAAGGGGCTGACCTAAGAGCCGGCTCTGTAACAACTTAGAAGGAAGTGGAAATGTTCTGTGTAACTCTATTATCTTCTTACTGGGGTATTGGCATCTGCAGGAAGGATGCCCCAGTTCCTAAGTTCCTGAGCAGGACCAGCCTCAGGTTTGGCTGACTCTCAGATAGAAGAGGAGGGAAAGTGTGAAGGGCTTCTTTGTACATAGCCCTCCCATCACCTGGGCCTGTGACTTGCTCGGGTGTGACCTCCCACCAGAGCAGTGGTATTTCTTTGCAAGAGGGTGTCACTGTGAATCACTGCTTTGGAGGAAGGACCCAAGGCGGCGTCTCAGTCCTGGCTGCATAGAGCCTCGAGTGAGCAATGAGCTGGTTTCCCTCACCCCGTCATCGAGAGCCAACACGACAAATGAGGTGCGAGGTACATGGCAATAACACCCCAGCCCCTCCCTGCCTGGGCCCCTCCTGGCCTCCTGGCTTCCCAAGAACAGGATCACTTAGATCCGAAAAACTGGTCCTAAATTCATTCACACTAGCAGGGTTATTTAACCTGGATCTATAGGGGGACTGGGAACCCCCAGGTTGAAGGCAAGACTTTTTGGGCAACTGTGTATTTCTACAGGAAGGGGCCGTGAATAGTTCATGAGCCAGAGGTTGGGAAAAACCCTGGTTGGAGTCAGGCCTCCTGTACTGGGGGGAGAGGGGCTTAGAAGGAGGTATCACTTGATCCAAGTTGGGTGGGGGAGAAACGGGGGACACTTACTGGTAGCATTTCAGAGATGGAAATGGCCACAGCTTAGGACATAAAGACTACGTAGAACAGCTGACTAGGTCCCATATTGATCCAGAGGATGAGAAGGGGAGGGGGCGGGGAGAAGGGCACTGTTTTCCTGGCTGGGAGGAAACTCAAGAAGCCCGGGGCCTCCTGGGAACACACAGGCTGAAACCCCCAAAACACTCACACCCCCAGCGAGGTGGAAAGAAGGGAATGTCCCCTTCCAGGTAGCCCTGGGTACCCTAATCAATGCTGCTGGGCCAGGGAAATCCTTAGTGGGGAGGGGAAGGCTTCCTGAGGGATGTGCCCACCCACCTGCCCCTTGCCTCCTTACAAGACAAATTCGACTCCATTCCAACCTCCCTCCCCAAGTGCAGATTCGACACCCTAGTCCAGGCCAAGCAGAACCCACCGTAGTCTAGCCTGCCCCTGCACACACACACCCCCACCACCAGGTTCTCCTGCTGACCCACCTTTGTCACAGAGCCCTTTAGCGAAGAAGTTGCACACAGCCGAGCCCAACTCTAGAAGGGGAAGAAGGTAGCTTCTTCAGAGGCTGCAGCTGCTGAAGGGGCTTTTCCTACTCAAGAAGTGCCCCCCACCCCGAACTTCCCTGAGGCTTGGGCCTGGGGGCCCCCAAGTTCCTGGCTTTTTGGATGCTGGCCTCCAGAACCAGCCCGGAGACCTCAACACCTAAGCCCCCCAACTCTGAAACAGAGAGGATGGAGGGGCACAAGGGAGTTCAGGGGGCCAATGTGGTATTTCCTGGCTTCTCACAATTCACCTTCTGTGTCTCTCTGATTGCCCAGTCTGGGAAATGGGCTGCCTGGAAGTCAGTCCCATTTTCCTGGAGTCCTGGAGAGGATGTATGAGGGGAAGCCTGAGCCCCTAAGAAGGGAGGGACTAAGCTGGGAATCACAGGTGGCTGGCCCCAACACCACCCCCACCTCAGTCTCCCTGGTAGGCGGCAGTGAAGGGGCTGCCCCCTCGGGAGCTGAGCAGAGAAGCCTCCAGAGAAGGCTGGGGAGAGGGGGCCTGGCACAAGTTCCTCCAGAGGGATGGCTGACACCCTGTCCTCACTCACTTGTCCATGCCCTGGAAAGGCAGGAGGCCAGTGCCCTTCTGCATCTTTACGTCCTTCTCGAAGGTGAAGGTGAGCTGCTCCAGCCCAGCAATGACCTCTTGCATCTTCCGTCTCCTGCCCGGGCTGCTAAAACCTGCTCAAGCACCTGCAGGTGGACCTTATATAGCTCATCCCTTAAGGGGCCAGGCTCTGATGCCGCGCCCCTCATCCCTGGGTGCCAGTGGCCAGGTGACGTCGGGGCTACTCTCCAGGCACAGATGTCTCACCACACCCACCGGAAGCAGGTGCAGATGCCCCAGGGCCCCACGCCCCCGCACGGAGTACAGGACATCCCGCTCACAAGGCATGCTGCTGGGGAAGAATTAGCAGAGCCCCCCATGCTGCTCATCTCTCTGCGTGTCCTCAGACATACACACAACAGAAGCGTAGACATTCCCAAACCTGTGCTCATTCTTTCAACATTTAGACAAAGCCACAGGTCAGAAGAGTTGCCTAAACCAGCTCCCATTCCCAGGAGCTTGGGGGCCAAAGGGTAAGGGGGGGCGGGGCAGGGGTGCTTCCCTCCAATCAGGTCCCAGCCAACCCCTCCCTCTGGGACTCCTGACACCCCTTTTCTGGCCTGAGTGACAAGCCCTGAGTGAGCTCTTCATGGGAGAGGGGGAAAGGGACGAAATCCAGAGGAATCAGGAACAGTCTGCTGAATAGCGCTTTGTTTCCGCGCACACAAGCACACATCCCCGAGCTGGGAGCTCGGCTGGGGTTGGAAGCAACCAGAGGCCGAGGCCTCCCCGCCAGGATTCCACAGGCCACCCGAGCGCCTCCCACCCCTGAGAAAGTGCTTTGTAAACGAAATCTCTATGCAAATGTTGTTTTATTATTATTACGCCACCCCTGCCCCCAGGGCCTGGGACATCTGAAAGTGCTTTCAAATAGCAGTTAGGGCTCTAACTAGGGCAGGCTGCCCCCTCCCCCCCCCCCCGCACTGGCCTTCCCTCCCACTGGAGTTGATGTTTTCCGAGTCTCGCACTGGAACCCACGGGACCCGACGCCCTCCTTCCCAGACGGAGCAGGGAGAGGTGGGCAGCGCCCTGCAGGCCTGAGCTGGCCTGCAAGAAGGAGCCTGCTGGCTTTTGTTTTCCCAGGGCTCCTGCTCGCGCTGTTCTTTTGAACTCTGGATCCGAAAAGAAAATAGCTGGAGAGAGAGAGACACCTGGAGCCGAGGCGGGGTGGGGAGGGAATCCAAGAGTTTCCAGAAGCCTGGGCTTCCCTCCAGCTTCAGTCCCAGGGAGGCGTGGCGGGTGGGGGGTGGGGATGCTGAGCTGGGGGCAGTGCGAGGCTGGGGCACCAGGGCCCCTGGGGTAGACGCCCTATTCCTGTGCATCTATTAGGAGTCCCAGAAACACATTCGTCTGTCAACATACTAACCTGGCAGGCCAGGGAGGCAAATGAGGACATCAAGCCTCGGCGAGGCCAAGGGCACACAGTTGGGAAGGTGGGGACGAGGGAATTCAAATCTGGGTCTCTTGACGATTTCCTTCCATAAACATCCAGAGAGCATCTGTGTACTAGGGACTGGGGCCCCCAAAACGAAGGACTGCCTTCCTGCCCTCAGGGACAGCCCAGTCAAGGGGGGAGTATGCGATGGTCCAAGGGGATGAGAGGGCCTAACAGGGTGAGAAACGGTAAAGGCGGGGGCGGGGGGCGATAAGCAGGGGCAGCGAGGGGCGGCAGGGGAGTGTTCCAGAAGGGAGGCCAGCCATAGGAATGCACAGGGCATGAGGTGACATGGCCGGGGGTGGGTGGTGGTCAAGGTCAAGGTCAAGGTGGTCAAAGGTTGAGGTTAGACCTTCTAGCAGAGGGGCGTGGGTGACAAGGTTGGAGAGGCAGGGACTTGAAACCCCAGTATCTCTTAGGGCTTGGTTTCCTCTCCTGCAGCCAGCGGAGTGCCCCCTGAAGGGCTAGGAGAGCCACACACAGCACCCCGGAGAACAGATGGAGGAGGAAACACAAGGCAGGCAGCTATGTAAGGGATGATAAAAATAATAATTAGACCCCCAGAGTTATCTCCAGGGATGCTTCCCTGCACTCCGGTGGCCGGAAAGGGTTCATCGGCAAGAGCCGAGCGGTAGAGGAGACCCCAGTGCGGACTCCTCCGTCCATCCACCACCAGTGTCCCCTCCCCTTCGGGTCAAGGTCCCGCCCACCACCTGGACTCCCTGCGGCACCTCCGTGCGCCTGGCCGGACAGAGGTGTGCCGGGGCTGTTGGGTAGACGAGTTCCCCACTCCCGGTGCACAATCGCTGATTCGGTGTAAGAGTGGCAACACCTGGCATTCATGGCTTTTGCTTCCCCCAAATGCCTTCTGGGGCGGGTTGAACTGTCTCCCCCCAAAAGGTAGACCAAGTCCTAACCCCTGGTACCTGTGAATGTGACCTAATTTGGAAATTGGATCTTTGCAGAGTTAATTAAGTGAAGGATCTCAAGGAGATCAGCGGGCAATTAGGGTGCTCCCAAGAGAAGAGAGGGGGTTTGGGACACTCAGGGACGGCAGAGAGGTGAAGAAGGAGCTGTATGAAGACAGAGGAGGAGGCGGGATTTTGGCAGCTGCCATGGGGCACTGAGGTTGGCCAGCCACTCCCAGAGCCCAGACAGAGGCGGGGGACAGTTCTCCCTCAGAGGCTCCCGAAGGAGCCTGCCCTGCCCACACCGCTGTCTCGGACCTGTGGCAGTGGGAGGGAGTACGTGTCTGTTGTCTCAAGCTACCACCCCTGCGGTAATTTGCTATGGTGGCCCCAGCAAACTCATACATCTCCAGCTTGGACATTCAGCTGCAGAGGACCTCACTCCTTTTACAGAAGAGCGAATAAACACACAGGGAAGTGGGTGACCGCCAAGGTCCCACAGCTAACTCGTGTCAACTGCGGGTGGTCTGGGTCTCCCACCTCGTAAGTCCTTTCCTCCTCTTCTCATCAGTCAGACCAGGGGGCTGCCCCCCATCTGTGCAACCACCTCAAGGCTCCCCAAGTGGACCAGCACCCCCATTGTGCAAAGATAAAAATCAAGCCCCAGACCAGAGAATCCCTGGTGATACCCTGGAGAAGGGGCCAGAGGGGGGAGTCGGGTGCCCCAGCTCTGGGGGGGGTCCCCTCTCGAACCTCCTACTCCTCTGTGCCCTGGAGCGTATCCCCAGCACCTGTGTTTTCATCGTTTCATTAATTCATGGCTGCGGAGTGGACGTGCATCGCTCTGCAAACAGTGGTGTTAATTTTTAATCACCATCATTATGAGACGCTCATTTAACTCTGGCCGCAGATTTCCTGAATCATCATCACCCTGCCCCTTTTCCTCTATAAATGCACTGCTCTGAAAAGCGGGAGTGTGGGGAGTTCTAGAATTCTCTGGCTGCTGGGAACCGGGGGAGGTCCTCGTGCCTGTCCCCCTGGCCTTTGGCCAATGGCAGCCCATGCTTTTCTGGGCTGAGTGTGGCCAGGTCCTCCTCCCTGGTGTCTGTACATCTGCCCCACACCCAACTCGGGCACCCTGAGTCCGTGCACAGGGTATACACTGTGGCATTGGGCAGGCCAGGGTTCAAATCCGGGCTTTGCTGGCCCCCAGCCTGTGATCCTGGGCCAGTCATTTAATCACCCCTCTGAGCCCCAGATTCCGCACCAGTGAAACGGGACCCCCAGCGTGACCTCACGGGGGGTGCCGGCCACGAGAAGCGCACGTGGGTGCCTGATACCAGGGGGCAGCTGTGTCAGAGTCATCCTCCCAGAAGGTCGGTGCCATAAGGAACGAGGACCAGTGTCCTGCCCCCAGGTCCAAGGTCACCCTCCTCAAGCTTATCGTTCCTAAGGGCCCCTGATAAAAGCGCTGGGGGAGACAGGGGGCTCCATGCTGCTCAGGTGCTGCTGGAGGGGAAGCTCTAAGTCCAGCAGGGACGGGCTGGGGGGCAGGACAGCCATGGTGTCGGGATGGGGTGGAGGTCAGAGGAACCCCCAGTGGCCCTCAGCTGCGGCTGCTCAGCCCCAAGGACAATGAGCCAGTGTGCCCTGCCCTCTCCACTGCTCTTTGTGCCCCAGAGATGCCACTTGGCGGAGACAGCTGTTGGCCTCACAATAGCCACTTGGAGTGCAGGGCAGGGAGGTCCAGCAGCCGGGATGGTCCCGCTGTGACCTTGCCCGAGAGCTTGGTCTCTGCAAGTCTGGTGGTTCTGGGAACGCTACACTGGGGAAGGCATCTCTCTCCCCCAGGGGCCTGGGCACAGTAATGGGACTAACGACCCACCCACACTTCTCATCAGGGCCTCCTCCTATCCTCACTTGCAAATGTTCGAGTTGCTTCTACCCATTTTACAGATTAAGAAACCAAGGCTGAGAGGGGCAAAGGACTGCCTAAGCCGGCAGAGCTGGTAGACACTGGAATGGGGACCGAGACTCTGGACCTTTACTAGCAGTTCCTAGGACTTAACTGGTTGAGGTCCACTGTGTACACCATCTTTTCTCTAATTCCCACAAAATCTCAGAAAGAGAGCCATTATTATTATTATCTTCTACAGTTAAGAAAACTGAGGCTCACAGGCTTACTTACATGAGCTTTCCAGAGATCCCAGGCTCAATCTGCAGAGCCCACAGCCAGCCCACCCGGCCACAGTGCAGAAAAGCACCCAGCCCCGGGGCTGGAAAGATGAGAGCGTGCTCGGGCCACGGAGGGGGCACGGTGGCTGCACTTTTGGCCTGAGAGTCAAGGAGACAGGACATTTGGGGCCCAGGGGAGTCCTGAAAGCTTTCTTCCTCCACTGTTGCTGCCTTCATGTGTCCTGGTCGTCAGGCCTCCCTGTCCTCTGCTTCTGCACCCAGAGCCCCTCCTAGGCTGAGCAGAGGCCCAGACCACCAGCAACTATGAATTAGCAGAAGAGGCATGAAGGGGGACGGCTCAGGCTACACTCTGGTTTCTTCCTACTTACTCACGGCCCCTCCAGCTTCGCTCAATGGCTTCTGCCCCCTCCTGGCCTCTAGGGAGCCGTTCATTCATTCGCTCACGTACTCACTCAAAAGTATCGCTGAACTTCCGTTCATGCCAAAGGACACAGAATGAATAAGATACAGCTTTTCTGAGCAGAAGAGCAAGCAGAATAATGGCCCCCAAAGATGCCCACGTCCTAATCTCTGAACCCTGTGGACATGTTACTTCTGTGGCAAAGGGGACTTTGAGGAGGTGGTTGAGTATCCTGAAATGGGGAGATTATCCTGGATTCTCTGGATGGGCCCAGTGTCACGACCAGGGGCCTTACAAGTGGGAGGCAGGAGAGCCAGAGGGAGGGAGGAAAAGAGAGAGAGAGAGACTTGAAGATGAAGATGTTACTTTGCTGGCTTTGAGGACGGAGGAAGGACCATGAGCCAAGGAGGGCCGGCGAACTCTAGAAGCTGGAAGATGGGAGGAAACAGATTCTCCCCTTGTCCCTCCGGGAGAAAGGCAGACTTGCTCACACCTTGGTTGTAGCTCAGTGAAAGCCACTTCGGCCTTCTCACCTCCAGGACTGTAAGAGAATAAACGTGTGGTGGTTTAAGCTAACTGAAGTCGTAGCAATTTCGTACACCGAGAAGACACAAGGACAGGGAGAAGTTACCCATAAACAGGCAGTAGACCCCGGCCAGGTGGCCAACAAGGCATTTACAAAGCTACCACAGAAACACCTAGCTCTCTGGCGGGTGGTGAGGAAAGGCTTCAGGGAGGACGTGCAACAAAGCTATGGACAGGTAGAGTGTCATCAGGTGGTAAGGGACAGTGTGGAGCCTGGCCTCGGGGAGGCCAGGGAAGGAGCCAGCCTCACAGCACTGGGTCTGACCTGCATTTTATTTATTTATTCTTTCTTTTTTTTTTTTAAAGATTTTATTTATTTATTTGAGAGAGAGAGAATGAGAGATAGAGAGCACGAGAGGGAAGAGGGTCAGGGGGAGAAGCAGACTCCCCGCTGAGCAGGGAGCCCGATGTGGGCCTCGATCCCGGGACTCCAGGATCATGACCTGAGCCGAAGGCAGTCGCTTAACCAACTGAGCCACCCAGGCGCCCTATTTATTTTTTCATTCATTTATCATGATTCTTTTTAATAGATTTTTTTAAATATTTATTTATGTTAGGGAGAGAGAGAGAGAGCGCACGCGTGCGTGACTGCATGAACAGGGGGAGGAGCAGAGAGAAAGGGAGAGAGAGAATCTCCAGGAGACTCCTCGCTGAGTGGGGAGCCCAACGCAGGGCTCAGTCTCACAACCCTGAGATCATGACCTGAGCTGAACTCAAAAGGCAGGCGCTTAACTGCTGAGCCACCCAGGTGCCCCTTTATCTATCTATCTATCTATCTATCTATCTATCTATCTATCTATCTATCTATCTATGTGTGTGAGAGAGAGAGAGAGAGAGAGAAGCAGGGGGAGCAGCAGAGGGAGTGGGAGAGGGAGAAGCAGGCTTCCCCCCGAGCAGGGAGCCCGATGTGGGGCACAATCCCAGGACCCTGGGATCATGACCTGAGCCGAAGGCAGACGCTTAACCTACTGAATCACCCAGGCACCCCCCCTTATTTATTTTTTAAGTAAGCTCTACCCCCAACCTGAGCCTTGAACTCACGATCCCGAGATCAAGAGTCTACCGACTGAGTCAGCCAGGCACCCTGCTCTGATTTTAGAAAGAGCCTCCGGCTGCAGAGCTCTGGGGCCACTCTCCGAGGAAGGGCCGGAAGAAGGCCTTGCAGCAGCCCGTATGCCAGAATCCAGCAGTCCCAGGAAAAGGGGTCCTCTCCCCAACAGCCCTAAAGCCGACTATGCTTTGTAAAGGAGAAAAACGTCCAAGGTCAGGATCAACCATACTTATTAGCAAAGTTCTCCTATCTCTTCCTGCATCCCAGGAGATGGGATGCACACCTCCTGGGGTGCATGCGCCCCCTTGCCCCCTGCTTGCAGGAGGGAGAGGTAGGTTTCTCTAGGACACAGAACTGCCCACTGACCGTTGACACCATGATGGATTAATTCTCCCAGCCGCGGCCTGGGGCACTTACTTTGATGGATGTTGGGGGGGTGGGGTGTGTGTGCAAGGTCAAGGGTTTGATCTGCCTCTGGGTCAGTTGAGTCTGGAAGAAAAACTCCATTTCCATCCTGGCAGACTACCCTCCAGTCTGTTACTTCTAAATGATTCTTGGGTCACAAAGCAGACAGACAGATTACGGATGGAAAAACCCTCCAGGCCCCAACTATTGATGAGGAGGAATCAATTGTGCTCACTTTGTGTCCAAGCCCAGGGGGTGTGGGTGGCAGGAGCGGCCAAGCAGAGGACAGCCCTGCCTCGCTCCCAGCCTGGACGAACCACCCCACCCCTGGGAGCAGGGGCTGCTGGGAGACTCAGTGGTGCTGGAGGGGAGAAGCTCACCAGTCCTGACCTTGCCTCCAGTCTGGGGCTCCTCAAACCATAGCTCTGTCCTTGGTCTAACTTCTTGGTTTGGCTTTGAATTGCATCTCTGGGCCACGCCTCCATCTAGATGAGCAACTGCTGATACGTGGGGAGTCGCCCACCATCTCAGTCAGCTTGCGCTGAATTTCTCACAGTTTCTGGAGGCTGGAAGTCCAAGATCAGGGCACAGGTTTCCATATGTCTGAGACCAACCCTAGCTTTCCTGAAATTGTTGCCACTTTCCATTTCCTCTCAGGAATGTCAGCGCCACCAGATGCTCAGGCCAAAGCGAGGCACATCCTCACTTTCCCAAACATGCAGCTCCCTCTCCTTACATCATAGATTCCTCTCATCCCTGGGTCTGATTCGAACTCCCCTCTCTCAGGGAGAGCTCCCTATTGCCTTCTCTAAAGTGAGACCCAGGTCATCCTCTGTCTCACCACCCACCAGTTTATCCCTGCAAAGCCCTTGGTGCCAAGTGCAGTGTTGGGCTTATTTTCTTGCTTGCTGATGCTCTATTTAGTACCCCTGAGCCCCCCTCCCCGCCGCCTCGCCCCAAGCCCGTATTCCCACTGTGGGACTTCTCCATCAGAGCCAGCAGGTGCAGTGCCCGGGCCCTCGGGACTTCCAGAGGCCCATGAACATGTTTGAATTTCCTTAAAATCAGAAGAAAATCTGTGAAAATCTCTTAGGCCAAAGAAAAAAGTTTCAATATATAATATTAATGCATGCATCTTTTTCCTAACGCAGTCATAAATCTAATTCAAACCACCTCTATGGAGGAGAGGCCCAGGAAAGCCATAGCGCCGTCCTGGGACTGTATCCAGCTGTCCACTGCCTTGCATACTCTCACCGTCCCTGTGCCTCTCGTGGTGCTAGGCACACAGCAGGTGCTCGGTAATGGCCGGACGAATCCGTGCTGCCCATTTCCATCTTCAGAGAACACCACCTCAGCTTTGCAGGTAGCCCTGATTTGACTTTCTGGGGGCCAGCAGGAGCCCCAGTTGTGAGAAATTACACTGAAGGAGCATCTTCCAAGTCAGCTGGGAGGCGACACAGTCCACTCACCACCCTAGATCCTCGGAGAGCCGCCCTGGCCCCAGCCACCTTCTCAGTGCATTGCTCAGTCTGGCCCCACGGGGGAGAGAAATCAGAAAGCTGTGTGGTGCTTCTCAGAT
Source organism: Callorhinus ursinus (assembly GCF_003265705.2). Lineage (NCBI taxonomy): Eukaryota > Metazoa > Chordata > Mammalia > Carnivora > Otariidae > Callorhinus > Callorhinus ursinus. Next base: position 984,772 of record NW_027397112.1, on the reverse strand, counting down.
ACTACCTTCAGAGTATCGTGCTGCTGGCTAGAGACCAGCCAGCCTGCTCAGGAAAGTGGGTAATTTAAGATCCAAGTAGATACATTTTGCTCCCCACGGGACTCCATAAACCTTTTTCCGCTTTGAATAAGAAACACGAGACCTGAAAACAGTTTTGTCTTAAATTGGCGCTTACGGAAAAAAAAGAAAAGGAAAAGGTGTCTCAGCATTCCTGTAGGAGCAGGGATTTTCAGTCCCCGACGGGACATGTGGCAATGTCTGGGGACATTTTGGATTGACATAGCCAGCTGGGGGGATGCTGCTGGCATCTAGGGGGTGGAGACAAGGGATGCTGCTCCACATCCTACAGGACGGTTCCTAATAACAAAGAACGGTCAGGCCCCAAACGTCAACAGTGCTGAGGTTGACAACCCCTGCTTTACAAGAATCTTAATAATATGTCTTGGATGAATCACTTGGATCACTTAGTTCTGGTCCTCTCCATAGACTTGATTTTATTGACCTGCACCTCGGCATCAAGCGCACGATTGACACTGAGCAGAAAGGCAGCCTGATGGGGCTTGTGCGAGTGTATGGGTTAGGAGACTCTTGATGAGGACATTGCTTGAGACGCTGTTCCTGGCTTCTTCAATGATCTCACAAGAATCCCTCTCAGACCTTAGAAAAAGCAGAGTTGTTTCTGGGATCCCTTTAACCTTGTGGACTTGTGAGTTTTTGTAATGGGTGGATTTCCCTTTTCACTTTGACTGACAGGAAGCTCAGAGTCCAATGTGCAGCCCACCTTTGAGAACTGTGGAGGCCCACCCGGAGAACATTTCTGCATACCACCCCCTTGTGGTATGGTGTACTGTACTGTTTGTTCCAGCCCTGTTTTTGCTTTGATCTATTTTTATCCTATTGTATTTTACATATTTTTGTAAGCTGCCTCCAATCCTTTTGGCAACAAAGCAGAAAAACCAAACAAAATTCAGCAGCGCCCTGTGGCCTTGGTGGGTATTTTATAATGTGCCAAGTGGTCATTTCAAGGCTAGAGTCCTGCCGGGGAAGGCAGCCATCCCTGGCTCTGCGGGTCCCCTCCTGGGAGTCTCCCTTCTTGGAGGGAGATTTATTTATTTGACAGAGAGAGACACAGCAAGAGCAGGAACACAAGCAGGGGGAGTGGGAGAGGGAGAAGCAGGCTTCCCGCTGAGCAGGGAGCCCGATGCGGGGCTCGATCCCAGGACCCTGGGATCATGACCTGAACCGAAGGCAGACGCTTAACGACTGAGCCACCCAGGCGCCCTGAGAACAGCAGTTCTGTGGGTTAGAGCAACAGGTTTTAGAGCGAGAGCCGCTGATATCCATCTGCCTGCAAATACCTCCCCCTCCCCCAAACGTTCTTTCCAATCTCCCATCTGGCTGTTGCCAAGGGGAAACAGCTAGACAAGCTCTCCCATCACTATTCCTAACTTACCTTTCCCACATCTTCGGTGGGGGCCTTCAGGGTCCTGGGACACTCTGCATGTGGCTATTACTGCAGTGTCAGTGCCGTGCAGGGGCGGGGGCGAGGTGTGGGGGGGTGAGGGTGGGGGTGGGGAGGGCCTGCCCCAGTATGCAAAGGTGGGGCCCTTTGGGAGGCTGTTGTGAGGGCTGGGGTGAGCCAGGGATGGGTGGGGGGGGGTGCCACCTACACCTGAAAAGTTCAACCCCCACCCCCAGTCATCCCGACCACCAACACACTCTGGACTCCGTGAGCACCTGCACCCACATGGTGCACCGGCTCGGCTTGCCCCTCGTCTGCTGTGCCACAGCCCGTCCAGTCCAGTCCATCTCAGTCTCTGCTCTGCTTTGCTCACGGGACGCAGCCAGCTTTCTTCCCTGCAGCCTCTGTCTGCCCATCTGTAAAATGGGGGTGGGGGAGGGAACCAGGTCCTACAATTCAAAGATCTTAAGAACCCCTCCCTCATGTGTTCTGACACCCTCTATTCCTTTTGTCCACTTTCTTTCTTCTGGAAGCAAGGTGTAGGGGGGAATGGCTTGTGCACATGGGAGAACGGAGTCAAAGGTGAGCTTGAACACCAGCAGGAGCCCAGGCCCGAGGCTGCAGGCTTGTGAGGCCTGGTCCTGCCCAGCAGAGACAGAGGCCAGCCCTGAGGGGCCCCAGGAAGGACTTTTGCACTTCCTGGCGGGCCCTTTGGATGATGTGCATCAGCAGCCGCCAGCGCCTAACCTGGCAGCAAGCAGCACCCCCTTTCCCTTGGGCACACAGCCCAGGCAAGCCAGGCACACCCGACCAGCTCGGCCTCTCCCTGCGCCACTCTGCTCAGCCAGCTCACTGGCCCCACTGGTCATCCAGTGCAAATCCAGGGTCCCGGAGTGCAAATCATCAGGTTGGGACAGTGGTGGAGAGGAAGGGCTTGCTTTGGAGCCTGTGCCCAGGTCTGTGCCCAGATGCCTTCGTGTTCTCATCTGTAAAATGGGGGTAATACAGACGCAGGGACCTCACAGAGTTGTCATAAGGATAAATAGGGCCAATACAAAGGGCCATGCTGGGCACAGGGAGGTCCTAACGGCTGACACCCAGCCCTCACCACAGTAATGGGACAGAACAGCGTGTGCCTGAGAAGCATGAGCAGAGCCCTGCACTGCAGGGCACGGGGGTGGAGGGGAGACACCCCAATGATGGCCGGACCAGGGTGGGCTGGTGCTCATGCGCCTTAGGCTAGGATTACAGCCCTGCCCGGAGCAGGAGACTTTGGGGGCCCAGCACATTTTTGGAAATGTTTGCTGTGACCTGAATTAAAATGACGAAAATTATTGCCCAGATGCAGTTCCTGGCCCCTGCTTTGGGTTCCCGGAGGTAGAAGGGACCCCCACAGCACATCTTTAAGGGGAGAAATGCTCTGCAGGGGACCTGGGGTTCTCAGGTGAACCTCAGAGATCAAAGGGGAGAGAGTAAGGACCCCCCCCAACTCAAACCCACCCGGGGAGGCTCTGGCTCAGTCTGTTTATGGATAGGGGTTCAACACACGATCTCATTGTAAAGTTTCCGGTAGAAAGTTGAACACAACTGAGCTATCGCCTAACTTTAAAATGGAGAAACTGAAGCCACCCAGAGAGGGAAAAATCAGTGGCCCAACGCCACACGGCAAACTGAGATTAGAGCTGGTGTGGCTAGGCTTGTTCTGCTCGGTTATACCATCCTCTGGTGGGTCTGCGGAGCCCCAACTAGAATGCGTGCTCCTAAGTCCAGCCAGGTCTCTCCATAGGCCCCTGGGTCTTCCTGACTGGCTGGCACTGTTCTAAGAGTCCAAAAGCAGGTCTGTGGTCTCAGGGTGGCTGGCTTCTTTCAGGCCCTCAAGAATCCTGGGTGAGGGGTTGTAGGTGGGCCCAGGGGGTTTCCATGGTCTGGGAGGCACCTGCCTGGGCTCCAGTGAACAGCACATTCCTCTTCCCAGTAGTGCTGGAGCTGGACTGCAGCCCCCAGGGACCCTGTCCCCCCACCCCACCCTGCTTCTAACCCCCACCCTCAGCCACATCCCTCATTAGCGGGGAATGAGCCCCTGAAGGGGCAAAGGGACCTGGGAGACACTTTAATTATGCTTCTAATTGCTTCCCAGGGAGGATGAGCACAAGCCCAAATCTCTCTGTGGCTGCTTCAGGCGAGGGGCAGGGTTTCCAGAAACTCAGCCACACCGGCCCCCAGGTGGGAAGGAAGGAAGGTGAGTGGAGGGGAATGTGGGGGGAACGCGGGTGTGGGCAAGGGAAGGTGGTGAGGCAGGAGCTGGGCCAATAGGCGGGAGGGGTCATGAGGTCCCCACCCAGGACAGACTCACTCCCCAACCTCACCACCTGAAGGAAAGAAGCTTCGAGGCGCCTGTGAGCAGAGAGGTACAAGGTTTTAAGTCCATGATGTTCGGATTCTACTACTTCGTGACTTGGGGAAGGTGGCCACGTGGCCTCTCGAGCACATTCCTTCTATACAACAGGGACAACAGTCCACCTCGCAGGCCACGAGGCTGGACAGAGAACAGGCTACCTGGAAGGTCATTTTCCAGGTCAGACAGTACAAAGCTGAGAAAGGGACGGCAGCCCCTTTCCCGGCCGTTGGCGCCTGCTGTGCCCCGGGGGTGACCGCTCCCATGTATGTGGGCACCTGGGGGCTTGGGGGGGGTCACAGCCTCCCCTGGTTTAGTAACAACTTTGCTAACCCCATTGCAGTGACTAGGTCTGCAGCCCAGCCCTGTAAGAGTGGCAGGATTCCTGTATCACAGATGAGCAGCTAAGGGACTAAGTAGCCAAGGGCCCCCAACTGGGAAGTGGCGGGGGGGCACCACAATCCCAGAGCCCCCAAGGCCTGCCCAGACAGATGGGCATATGAGCCCTGTCCCTCCAGAGGCTGGGGAGCAGCGCAGGAGGGGAGGGCCCCGAAGGGGACAGGGAGAGAAGCCACCTCAGGCCCCGAGTGCCACAAGAGCACAGGTAGCCCAGGGCCTCCCCCCCCCAGCACCCTCACCCCCACGCACCCACATCTCAAAACAGCTCTCCCCAGAAGCAGAGACAGACACCCGGCGTGCCACAGGGCTTTTTTTTTTTTTTTTTTTTTAATGTTTCCTCACTGTTTTAACAATACCATGAAAAAAATACACAGTTTAGAATCTGGAACTGACCACTGGGTCTGCATGGGCTTCAAGGGTAGCTGGCTGGGGCTGCACGGCCCCTTCTCATTCCACCCCTAGCGGAAGCCGGGCTACTGGAAACAGCACCGATGGGAGACCGGAATCAGGAACTAAGTTAGTGTCTGGGTCAGGAGCTGACAAAACACGGCCGACTAGAGCAGCTACGCCCGCCAGCCCCGGCCCGGGGCCTGTGGTACTTCTCTGTCCCCTCCCCACACTGGCCACAAGGGGACAGGAGGTGGGTTAGCTTATTCCCAGGACACGAAAATCATCATCCGTTAACCCTGGGCCACACACCCAAGCTCCCACTCAATCCCCTGGGGCAGGGTTATAAGGGCCAGAGTGAAATTCGAATTTCAAAAGAACCAATCATTATTTGCTAGCATACGGATGTTCCAAACGTGGCACAGGACATACTTATACTAAAAAATTATCCTCTCTATGCCTGATATTCTAATTTATCTCAGCATGCTAGTTTTGTTCTGTTGCTAAATCTGGCAACTCTATACCCTCAGGGCCCTCAGGAGTGGGGGAGGGGGTCCTGCTGGCAGAAAAGGCCTGAAGGAAGAGGAAGCTGTGTGTGTGTGTGTGTGTGTGTGTGTGTGTGTGTGTGTGTGTGTGTGT